>NC_060140.1:399438928-399753928 GCF_021461385.2 Schistocerca piceifrons
TTGGAATTGGTAACAGGTGAGCTAGCATGCTTTTGTGCAAATATTTGCTAACGAGCAGGGAGCTGTTCTGCAGTGGGAAGAAGCTGAAGCAACCTAAGTCAAAATCAGCACTTTAGTGACACCGCACAATAACTTAACTCAGCTGGCAATTTGTTCATATTTATTCACGTATTGCAATATTTTAATAAAAGAACCAATTGCTAAGAATATCTCTGAATGGTGGATTTAAGCTGCTTTTAGACATGATGCATGTTCAGGGAATACCATTTACGACGTATGAGACTATATACAACTGATAAGTGCTTTTTGTATTCCCTTATGGTTACGGAAATTTGTTGTAATAGTCTCACAGACTGCTACTGGTGCATCCTTAAATTCGTACATCGATGGCTCGTGCAACATTTTTGGCATGCAGTATTACAGTTCTTCCACCTCCAGCAGGCCTCACAGTTTCATATTTTCTAGCATGGTTTGAACCACGTGAGATATTCTAGCGAACATGAGTAGCTTAGAAGTACATAAACTCTGTGTAGGGAAGCACCTTAAAGCACTTATTAAAGGCAACTCTTCCGGTCCAGGTACCACACCAATGACGTTCCTTTCGGAGTATGCCGCTTAAATTGCCCCGTGCTTAGCAGCCTCATACAACCGCTCGCTCGACGAAAGATCCGTAGCAACAGACTTGAAATTTGCACAGGTCTCACCCCTAATGGAAATAGGACTGATCCGTTGAATTATGGACTCGTCACTGACGTCGATTTGCAGTAGGATTTTCGAACATATGCTGTGTTCCAACATTATGAATTATTTCGAAGGTAACAGACTATTGACACAGTCAGCACGGATTCAGAAAATAACGTTCTTGTGAAACAACTAGCTCCAATTTGCACGAAGTAACGAGTGTTATCGACAGGGGATCTCAGATTTATTCCATACTTCTAGATTTCCAGAACGATTTTTTCACCTTTTTCTCTAAAATTATTTGTGATTATACTGTGTGTTTACGGAGGATCTCTTCAGTTGTGCGGCTGGATTCGTGATTTCTCTGTTGGAAAGGCCACAGTACGGAATAATCTAGAGAAAACATCGAGTGAAACAGAAGTGATGACCAGCGTTCCCCCGGGAACTGTTACAGGTCCTTTGCTATTCTTTATATACAACAGGGATTGTCAATCTTTTTTATCTGCCGCCCACTTTTGGATCACTGTTAGTAAAAGTCTAACCACTCACTGCTTTCACTGCAATGGTCATTCAGAAAGTAAGGAAGTGACCTTGCTTTATAGAATTTATAAGGCAGAGTTACAGCAAGTTAAAGCATGTAGTAATAATTACCTACCAAATACTTCGTCAGAATTTTATAGAAACCTAATGAAAATGTTTTTAAAATCCCTACGGCCTGGCGCCCATAATAAAAGCTGGAACTTCCATTAGGGAGCAGTGTTTTCTTTTTTAATGAGAATTTAAAGAAATTTGCTGCCTATGGAAATCAATGGAATCAGTATGAGTTGGTAAATCGTGTTCTCTGTTCCATCAGTTATCCCACAAAGTGCATCTAAAGCGACGGCACTCCGTCGACAACTGCACGAAAAGCACCAACTTGTCAGTATGTAGAGATCTGTCTTCTTTTTACAATGAACTTCACAGTCTGGCTACAGAGTCCTTTGTATGAAAAAAAACCGCATCTCGTTTCTGCAAGGCACTTAAGTTTTCATTATGTATTCTGTAGTTGACTGATGATTCTAAATTGGTCCAGGAAGCAAATCTCTATTCATTTCCATTTGCATTCCGATGAACTATTATTTCTCTGCGTAGCTTCATGAATTCCGCTCTTGAAATTTATTTGCGAGGTGTTTCACCGTGTGCGACGCTCCGAATTCTGTGTGCGTTTCATTAGCTTTATTAGATTTGTGTACTTTTCGGAATGGCAGCGGATTTTAGCTGGCACGCTGCGCCCACACTGCCGGAGTCCGCAGCATTCGGTACGCATTTTTACGCAATGAACGGCGTTAGACCAGCGTGGGGCGGTATTTCTAATTTTTTTCGAGGCAGTAGACCTTCAGAGAAAGGTTGTAAATATAAATGTATTATTTGAGTATGTGTAATGAAATTTCTCCCTGTCCTTTGTGCTTGTCCGAGGAAGAAACTAATTAATAATTTTTCAACTTATACTGTTTTGTTCAAATAATTAACATCAGACTCAGTTTTGATGACAGTAAAGAGTTTGTAGAGACTGAAGTACTTTGTTATCAGTCCCTCTGTTCACAGGAAAGTGAGGGAAAATTTGTGACACGAGAATAGGAGATTTGTCAGTTCCAGGATTTGTAACCGTACCGTAGTTGCAAATGTGCATGACAGCTTTAGCACGATATTTAAAAGATGTTTGGTTTGTGGGGCACTCAACTACGCGGTTATCAGCACCCTTACAAATTCCCAACCTTTACTCAGTCCATACTCGCCACTTTCATGAATGATGATGAAATGATGAGGACAACACAAACATCCAGTCATCTCGAGGCAGGTGAAAATCCCTGGCCCCGCCGGGATCGAATCCGGGACCCCGTGCTCGGGAAGCGAGAACGCGACCACGCGACCGCGCGACCACGAGCTGCGGACGATATATAAGAGAGATAGTTCGGCATCTAAAATTTGTTGCTGGCCATTGAAGGCTACACGAAGAATGGTCGTCATATTACAGCTAAAATAGGACGAGAAGCTATGGGAATGGAAATGCAGACGCACTGACAACAGCAGATTAAACAAATTCCGAGGGCGAGCTGGAAAGTCATGCCTCAATTTTTATGCGAAAATTCTTAAAGGTTATTAAATAAAACTAAAGTTATTAACATTCTACATTTTTGTGCTTCATGTATACATATTTGCAGCCCTCTGCCGTTACATGGTTTCGAATTGTATCGAGTAACATGTCTGTGTGTAATGTAATTACGCCTGTGCGTGAGAAACAGCTTGCTAAAACCGAAGAGTTCTTCCATACATTGAGCAATCTCTTTCAGCGTGACAACGCCAGACCACACACGAGCCCTGCGACATTTGCAACAATCCGACGCCTTGGATTCATTGTCATCATTCGTTCTCCATACAGTCCCGACTTGGACCCATCCGATTTTCATCGGCTCCCTAACTTAAAGCACACCGAGGAAGACTGATACTGACGCAGCTTTGCAAGCAGAGGTGAGATTGTGGCTCCGTCAACAAAGTAAAACATTCAACAGCGACGGTGTCAACAAACTAGTCTTGTTGGGAGATACATGTTCGTCGACAGAGTTGAGAAGTAAATATCTGGAGATGAATTAAGATGAAGAATCTTAATAAAGTTCGTTTTGTTTAAAACGCTTTAAGGTTTTTCACATAAATTCGGAGACAGTTTCCAGCATGCCCCCTGAAGTAGATAAAAACGCACGGTAGTGCAGAAGAAACCAGCCTGAAGCCGGGCAGGGCTGCGACTTTAGTTACTCCCAACGACCACCCTGCTAATCCATCATCAGCAAGCACCTGAAGTAGAGAGAGAGGTTGATCAACCCACAAGCCGCACTCGGCGAAAATATGAGCAACCGCGAGAGGCTCAACACAGCTGCATTGAGAGAAGTCCTCTTGAACTCTTGGGTTAAGTCTGGCGGGCCGATGTACAGTCGCCACAGTATAATGGCATCTTTCCGAGAGGCGTAAAGATACGCACGCTACGCCTTGGTGGCGCCCTTTATTGCTCTCAGCTTGTTGATTGTGGCAGTCTGCCATTCCATAACGAGATTTTTGAAATGTTATGTCGCAATTGCAATTTTAAGTCTGTGCCCGGTGCTCCGAGTTAGAGTGTCTCCTGTGGTTGCTTCTTTAGCTAATTTCTCAGAGAATTAAATTCCCGGAAAACGCACGTGGCTCGGTGTCCAGCTGTGTGTTACTGTCATATTAGAGCTGTGTAGGCCAGTTGATAGATCTTTGATGGTAGGGGCCGAAAGATTTTTGGGGTAGCACAGAGAGGCCTTGTTAGCACCTCGTGGAGTCACTACCAACAAAAGTCTTGGTGGCGAGAGATTTAATGTACTGTGAAGCCCGTGATATGACGACCAACTCTGTAGTGGATACACTCTGTGCACACTGAAAAACATCTCGTGGCCTCTTTCTTGTACTAGGTCAAAACAGACTATGCCACTGACTTTATTCATCAATGTAGATCCAAGTCGAATATGAGTAGTCATGGAGAACAGAACGGACAGGGGTCTAAGAACGCTTGTATCTGTATTTTCCTTGGTGCCACATACGCCTATCAGCATCATAGGACTTTATACGTGCGATTGGATGTACTAGGAGGCGACTCTCGGAATACAGAGAGAACACTCAAGACCTATGCACAGAGATTCCAGTCTTATCCCAGATTGTCTGATTTTTGGGCCATTCGTAAAAAGCGTGAACTCTTCGTTGCTGAACAGAGTGAAGTAACACGGTTGGGCAGATGTCGAACAATCGTGCCAGCATGGTTCGCCAAGAGTTGCTGGTGACTGATCATCAGTTGTGGGATACCAGCTTCCATCCGCACACTGTCTACAGGGATTATACTGGAAGCTCCAGTTGCCAACCGCGGTGGACAGAGTAACAAGTTCAGTGCTGACGGTGCTACCGACTCATAAGCAACACATCCAAAGGTCAGGCAGTAAGATCAGACCTTTGTAAAATCGCAGGAGAAACGTGTGATGTGCGTTCCTGGAGATGGTGCTGAGAAATCTAGTTGTATTAAGTTTCTTCGTGCAATTTTCCATGCTCTGCTATACATGTTTCAAATAAGACGCAAGAGAATTTGAAAGTTTCAAAGACTTCAAATAACTGGCTACCGAGGTAAAGTTCTGGGTGTTGGTGCTTAGACTACAGAAGTGCATGATGCGAGTTTTCGCAGCAGAAAATTTATATGCAAGATTCAAGGACTAGTTACGTACTTTCTGTACGCCCTCTGTAGTTTATGCTCTGCATTGCAGAATGATGTAGAGCCGTGTTGCAGGCAACTGTCTCCAACAGAGTGACGGTGAGATAGTGGATCCAATCGCAGTCACGATACCGTTGATTGCGATGGCGAAGAGGGTTACGCTCGTAGCAGATCTGTGAGGGATCTCAGTTTCCTGTACGTACTGGTCGCTGAGGACTGAACCTCTGAGGAGCCGAAACAGTGAGGAGCACTAACTTTTAGATAAAAATGGGTAAGCAGACGCCGAAGTCCAGTACCGTAGTGTATACAGAATGTTATGACTCCAGGTGGTATAGGCCTTCCGTAGATCAAAGAACACAGCGATAAGTTGTTGGCGATGAGTGATAGCATTGCACACTACAGATTCCAGACGAATCAGTTTGTGGTGGATGGCTGGGTATAGTCTATTTCTGCCTAAGATGTCGCAATTTTTATACTGCGTTCGTGTACTCCAGGCGCAATTGTATAGCATGCTGCTGCTCGAGAACGCAAATGTTAATCACGTTAGTTCAAATAGACAATTGCGATTTTGATGTTTGAATTTCCGTATCCACTACATTTTTCTATCAACTGCGGCCGTATTTATGAGGATATAAGAATATATTTGACAAATTACTACTTGTTTTAACGAGCCCAATTCAAGTACCGTTTTGTAACGGAGCGAACTATTTCCTAGCTGAACTTCATCACGTGGACTTTCATTTCACACGATCTACTTCAGTTGTATGTTTCTCTTAAGTTTCCTTGCAATTAAATTTGCAACCGAAGTTAATTTGTCTTCAATCGAACGAGCAATAATTAAATCTGAGAGCCACTGAAAGACTCTTTAATAGCAAATTATCGAAGGCAGCAGGCAGCCTCTGCTGCGATAATGTCTCTAATGGCAGTCGTCAAGCCGATAAAGTAGCAGGCTGTCTTATTAGACATTCCCGATTGTGGACACCATTTAGCCGAAATAAAAACAGCCTGTTTTTCACCTCCTAGACTATCGTAAGCCCGAGCCGAGGCGCGCAGTCTCCGGGCGCTTTCTACCTACCTACCTTCCTGCCTCGTGTTTGTCGACGCTTCCTCTCCACGACGGTTCTCAAGGACGCGCGCGCGACCTCAGAAGCCAGCGTGGTTCCTAACCGATGTCATAACTGTCGATTTCCCTTTCTGTTCACACCGTCTGTGGTGTAATTTTCCACCTTCATTGAACTACTTTCACGTATCTTAAGGAAACACAGACACCTCTGCAGGAATATTTTAGTTGTAAATGGCCTTCAGCTATCACTAACTGTGTGACGGTTATTCTACTTCAATAGCTGCTATTCGATCTATTTAAGTATCAATTTCATTTCATTACTGGGCAGTTTAGGCTGCGAACCCGTTCTCACACTAATGTCAGACTTTTGTTTGTTTTGGTTTTAGGGCGCAAAACTGCTATGGTCATTAGCGCCCGGTCCGTGACTTAGGAACAGTAAAAAACCGAAAATGGAAATCAGCAGCAACGGGAACGAAACTCAAAAAATTGGAGAAACACAACGCAGAAGGAAGGCTTAAAACTCCACTACAGAAAGGGGTTGGTTGTCCCCAAAAAAGCTTCAAATGACTGACGTCATTTCACTGGCACTAATAAACTCGAGAACGCGATCGACCGAGCGCGTGTTATCTGCTAAAGTTGACGATATATCAGGCGACAGCTGTAGACGGGCGCGTAACGGAGTAAAATAGGGGCACTCAAAAGGTGTTTTACCGTCCACAGCTGAGAGCAGTGGGGACAGAGAGGGGGAGGATCGCCGCTTAAAAGATGTCGATGGCTAAAAAGACAGTGCCCTATCCGGAGTCGAGTTAAAATTACCTCCTCCCGACGACGCGTTCGGGAGGAAGAGGTCCAAGCACAAGGAAGCTTTCACGTCCTGCAATTTATTATGGGGAAGTGTCGACCAATGTGCGTGCCATAAAAGAACAACACGACGACATAAAACGCTCCGTAGATCGGCGAAGGGAATCGATTGAATAGCTGGCCGAAGAAGAGAGACTGTAGCCTTGGCCGCTATATCGGCCGCCTCATTTCCACATATACCAACGTGTCCCGGGAGCCAGAGGAACGCCACCGAGACGCCCCGCCCCCCCCCCCCCTCCCCCCCTCCAGGTGGAGCAAGCGCAGACAGTCCTGAATCCGGTGGACCGGAGGGTGGACAGGGTAAAGAGCTTTGAGACTGAGGAGAGAGCTGAGAGAATCTGAGCAGATAACATACTGTATCCGCTGATGGCGGCGGATGTAGTGGACAGCCTGGAGAATAGCGTAAAGCTCCGCAGTATACACCGAACACTGGTCGGGAAGCCGAAACTGATTTGGAATGTCGCCAACAATATAGGCACTCCCTACACCAAACTATGTTTTTGAGCAATCAGTGTAAATAGCGGTGCTGTACCCCAAGTTGTCAAGAAGGTTTTAGGAAAGCGGAAGAAAAGAGAATGGAGCAGTTGACGGAAGCGGACTCCCGGTGGTAGTAGGGAGGAGGGGCGGCCTGCATACTCTACATCAAAGGAGGCGTCGAAAAAAGGTCATGGGCTGGATTAGCAGGCATGGAAGACAGATGGCTAGCATAACGACTCAGAAGGACTGTTCGCCAATTGGACAGCTGAGGTTCAGCAGTCTCAGCATAAAGACTTTCCACAGGGCAGGTGTAAAAAGCTCCAGACACTAAACGTAATCCACGGTGGTGGATAGAGTCGAGACGCCGAAGAATAGACGGCCGAGCAGAGGAGTAAACTATGCTTCCATAGTCCAATTTCGAGCGCACTAAGGCGCGATAGAGGCGGAGAAGGACCACTCGGTCCGCTCCCCAGGAGTACCATTCAGGACACGGAGGGTGTTGAGGGATCGCAGACAGCGAGCCGAAAGATAGGAAACTTGGGAGGACCAGCACAGTTTTCTGTCAAACATAAGACCCAAGAGTTTAGCGACGTCCGAAAACGGAAGGTTGACAGGTCCTAGATTTAAGGAGGGTGGAAGAAACTCCTTACGTCGCCAAAAATTAACACAAACGATCTTACTGGGAGAGAAACGGAAGCCGGTTTCGATGCTCCAAGAGTGGAGGCGATCGAGACATCCTTGAAGACGTCGTTCAAGAAGGCTGGTCCGTTGAGAGCTGTAGAAGATCGCAAAGTCGTCCACAAAGAGGGAGCCCGAGACATCAGGAAGGAGACAATCCATAATTGGATTTATGGCAATGGCAAACAGTACAACACTCAGCACGGAGCTCTGGGGTACCCAGTTTTCTTGGGAGAAAGTACGGAAGAGAGTAGTGTTCACCCGCACTCTAAATGTGCGCTCTGCCATAAATTCGCGAAGAAAGAGGGGCAGCCGACCCCGAAAGCCCGAAGAGAACAGTGTGCGGCGGATGCCTGTCCTCCAACAGGTATCGTATGTTCTCTCCAGATCAAAAAATATTGCTACTGTTTGGCGTTTCCGGAAAAAATTGTTCATGATATAAGTGGAGAGAGCAACAAGATGGTCAACTGCAGAACGATGCTTTCGGAATCCGCATCGGGCAGGTGTTAAAAGACTTCGGGACCCCAGCCACCAAGCTAAACGGCAATTCACCATACGCTCCAAAACCTTACTTACACTACTCGTGAGAGAAATGGGGCGATAGCTAGAGGGGAGATGTTTGTTCTTTCCAGGTTTCGGAACAGGAACGACGATAGCTTCCCGCCATCGTCTGGTAAAAGTACTGTCAGTCCAAATTCGATTATAAAGGCGAAGGAGGTAACACAGACTATGGGTTGGTAAATGCAGCAACATTTGGACGTGGATACCATACGGTCCTGGGGCGGAGGAGCGAGAAGAAGAGAGTGCATGTTGGAGTTCCCGCATGGAGAAAACAGTATTGTAGCTTTCGCGATTTTGAGAGGAGAAAGCAAGAGGTCGCACTTCCGCTGCACGTTTCTTCGGGAGAAACGCTGGCGGGTAATTTGAAGAGCTCGAAATCTCAGCAAAGTGCTGACCCAGTGAGTTAGAAATTGCGACGGGGTCCACTAATGTATCATGCGCGACAGTGAGCCCAGAGACCGGGGAGAAACTAGGCGCGCCTGATAACCGTCGAAGCCGACTCCCAACTTCCGTGGAGGGAGTGAAGGTGTTAAATGAGCTAATAAAGAATTTCCAGCTTGCCTTCTTGCTATCGCGGATGACGCGACGGCATCGCGCACGGAACTGCTTATAGCGGATACAGTTGGCCAAAGTAGGATGGTGGCGGAAAACGCGAAGAGCACGTCGCCGCTCACGTATTGCGTCACGGCACGCCTCGTTCCACCAAGGAACTGGCGGGCGCCGGGGCAATTCGGAGGTGCGTGGTATTGAACGTTCCGCAGCTGTAGGAATAACGTCGGTAATATGTGTGATCTCATCGTCGACGCTGGGCAAGTGACGGTCATCGAATGTCGCTAGAGACGAAAAAAGTGTCCAATCGGCTTGGGTAAACTTCCAGCGTCGCGGGCGCATATATGGCAGTTGAGGCTGCAGTCTAAGGACACCTGGAAAGTGGTCACTCGAGTGTGTATCGTCAAGGGCGAACCATTCGAAGCGCCGAGCTAGCGGAACAGTAACGACCGAAAGGTCCAAGTGAGAGAAATTTGTCGTGGAGGCAGACAAAAATGTAGGGACCCCAGTGTTGAGGCAAACTAGATCCGCTTGGTGGAAGACGTCTAGCAATAGTGAGCCACGTGGACAAGGATGTGGAGATCCCCAAAGCGGGTGGTGGGCATTGAAGTCCCCAACCAGCAAATAGGGGGGTGGAAGCTGACCAAGAAGATGAAGGAGATCAGCTCGTGCCATTGGTGTGGACGATGGAATGTATACAGTACAAAGAGAAAAGGTATATCCAGAAAGGGAAAGACGGACAGCGACAGCTTGTAAGGAAGTGTAAGTGGATTGGGCGATACTGGAGAGTATTATGGAGAAGAATCATGAGTCCTCCATGGAGTGCCTTCAACAGAAGGGAGATCAAGTCAGACGGACTGAAAATGGGGGAGAACAAAGCGGTCATGGGGACGCAGCTTTGTTTCCTGAAGACAGAAGATGATCGGCGAGTAGGAACGTAAGAGGATCGACAATTCATCCCGATTGGCTCGAATGCCGCGGATATTCCAGTGGATAATGGACATAGGGTGAACAGAAAATGGAGGAATGTGACTAAGGCTGCTGTCAACTCATCGACTGCTCAGAGCTTGCGACCGACAGCAAGGAATGGCATTCAGCCGAAGGCAGAAGATCCTGATCCATAGGCTGTTCTGGAGCAGCTCCTGCCACCAGCGATCGGCCGCCAGCAGTGCGCCTTGGCGACACAGAAGACGGCCGAGGGCGATTTCCGCCAGGTGGTGCTGTGGATGGGACACGCCTTGGCGGAGAAGGAGATTAACTGGGTTTCTTAGTAGCCTTCTTGGAAATATGATGTTTAGATGGAGGAGGAACCGATGGTTGTGAAATTGGGGTACGTAAATCTTCACGAGTATGCTCTTTTTTCGAAATCTTTATGTCTGACTTTTGGGCTCGAGATTTAGCATAACCCGATGAAGGGTGAGCCATAGAGTGGGCAGGCGAAAGTGGTGAGGTTGAACGGGCGATCTTTGCGCTGGCCGATCTGACGACCGTGGCACTAAAGGTGAGGTCGCAAGTCTGCGTGGCCGCCTCCTTTGTTGGCCGAGGAGAAGCAAGGACAGTGCTGTATTTTCCTGTCTGAGGCACGGTGGGCTGTCGACTGGCGAATAATTTTCGAGCAGCAAAGGTCGACACCTTTTCCTTCACTCTGATTTCCTGGATAAGCTTTTCCTCTTTAAAAACGGGGCAATCACCCATACAGTTGATGCAGCGAGGGGATGGAGGTGGACAAGCACCCTCATGGGCATCCTTGCCACACGTAATACATTTGGCCGAATTGGAATAGGACTGGCTGGTGTGATTGAACCGCTGAAACCGATAGCAACGCGTAGGATTTGGGACGTAAGGGCGAACGGAAATTATCTCATAGCCTGCTTTGATTTTCGATGGGAGTTGAACTTTGTCAAATGTTAAGAAGACAGTGCAGGTTGGAATGACGTTCGTGTCAACCCTTTTCATAACTCTATGAACAGCCGTTACGCCCTGGTCAGACAAGTAGTGCTGGATTTCTTCGTCAGACAACCCATCAACGGAGCGTGTATAAACGAATCCACGCGAGGAATTTAAAGTGCGGTGCGCTTCAACCCGGACAGGGAAGGTGTGGAGCAGTGAAGTACGCAGCAATTTCTGTGCCTGGAGGGCACTGACTGTTTCTAACAACAAGGTGCCATTGCGTAATCTGGAACAAGACTTTACAGCACCCGCAATTGCGTCGACACCTTTCTGAATAATGAAAGGGTTGACCGTGGAGAAGTCGTGACCTTCGTCAGACCGAGAAACAACAAGGAACTCTGGCAACGATGGAAGAACTGTCTGTGGCTGAGACTCAGTGAACTTACGCTTGTGAGCAGACATAGTGGACGGTGAGGAAACCATTGCGGAAGAATCCCCCACGATTACCGGCGTCTCCGATGGCGCGCTCCTCCCTTGTGGGGGCCCTCTCTGAGGGCACTCCCACCTCAGATCACACCTCCCGACAAAGACGGATGGACCAATCGGCACTTTCGGAAGGTATCAGCTCGGGTAATCACCCCTCCCTGGGCCTGGCTGTTACCAGATCGTTCCATCGTGAAGGAGGATATCAAACAAAATAGCCCACTCAGAGCTCCAAAAGACCATCACGATCACTTTACCACCTGAGAGTGTGGCTTATTTTTTCTTCGGAGGATTGACTGGTTTCAAAGAGGGGAAGAGACCAACCTACGAGGTCATCGGCCCCTTGTTCCGAAGGAAAGAATGGCACAAGGGTGAGAATAGAATGACAGAATAAAAATGACAACACAAAACAGAATGGAAAGGAAAACCACCACAACGACTGAAGGGCAACAAACAAATGGACAAAAGGGGACAAGAAAACCACAAAGACGCAAGAAACAGCTAAAAGAGGTTAAAACAAGAAACCTTGTTACCATGGCTGGCTGACCATGAGGATAAAGAGGGAAAGCCAGGCACTCTGCAACACATTAAAACCCACACCCTGAAAGCACTAGGGTGGAGGAGACACAGGGACAAAGGACATGTGCTAAAACTGAGAGCACCCCACTCTCACAAATAAAACGTAAAGCTAAAGCTCCTGTTGAGGCATTGTCGCCCAACACCGAAGGTAGGGGACTGGGAAGGTTAAAAGTCCGCAGCAGAGCGGCTAAAAGTGGGCAGTCCAGCAAGAGACGGACGACCGTCATTCGTGATTCACAGCGACACCGACGTGGGTCCTCGCGACGAGGATGTAACCAAGCGTCAGCCACGTAAGGCCAATGCGGAGCAGACAGAACCACAGAGTCCCTGTGAGAGGTGCGCACGGAGGTCTTCCACATATTCGTAGTTTCCTTAATGACACGCAGCTTGTTGTGCATAGTGAGAGTATGCCACTCTGTCTCCCAATGCCGTAAAACCTTGCGGCATAATACTGAATGCCGATCAGTTTCAGAGAAGCCTATCTCCGTAAGCGGTTTCTGCGTAGCCTGCTTGGCCAGCCTGTCGGCAAGTTCGTTGCCAGGGATACCGACTTGTCCTGGGGTCCACACAAACACCATGGAACGGTGGGACTGTTCCAGGGCATAGATGGACTCCGGAATGGACGCTACCAGAGGGTGGCGAGGGTAGCACTGGTTAATAGCTTGTAGGCTCCTCAATGAGTCAGTACACAGGAGAAATTCTCCTGGGCATGAGCGGATGTGCTCAAGAGCACGAGATATGGCCGCCAGCTCTGCGGTGAAAACACTGCAGCCATCTGGAAAGGAGTGCCAACGAGACCATCAGCCATCGAGCCATCGGTGTAAACCACTTCATTGCCCCAGTACATGTCGAGAATGGAGAGCAAGTGATAGCGGAGAGTCGCTGGGTTAACTGAGTGCTTAGAGCCATGTGAAAGGTCCAGGTGAAGCCGCGGATTAGATGTACACCATGCAAGTGTTTGTGAATGAACCTCCAGTATAGGTAGTAAAGGCAAGGACTCTAGTTCGGAGAGAAGAGATCGCACGCCAACTGAATTGTAAGCCCTGACCTGGGCCGCCGATGCGGGAGTTGAACTGCCGTCGGCGGGAAAAGAAGACAGTAATTCGGATGCGCAGGAGAACTACGAACGTGTGCAACGTAACTGGAGAGCAATTGCTGCAATGGAGGGACTCCGGCTTACACCAGGAGGGCTGGTCACCGCACTCGTCCTAAAAGCTCCTGTCGCTAGTACTGTGGTGTACTGCGTCGAGTAAATGCAACGCTGAGGGTGCCGCCAAACCATACTCCCATAGTCAAGGCGGGATTGAACAAGGGCTCTGTAGAGCTGCAGCAGCGTAGAACGATCTGCATCCCAGTTGGTGTTGAACAGGCAGCAGAGGGCTTAGAGGTGCTGCCAGCACTTCCGCTTAAGCTGACAGAGGTCAGGAAGACAATCGGGCATCTAAAACCAGTCCTAAGAATCGGTATGTTTCCACCACAATGAGTGGATAGCCATTAAGGTAAAGTTCTGATTCCGGATGAATGGTACGACGCCGACAGAGGTGCGCAACACACGACTCTGAAGCCGTAAACTGGAAACCGTGGGCTAGAGCTTCACGTTGCTTAATTCTTGTACTGTTCCGGAGGAACGTAGGCTGACTTCGTTGCCAAACGATGCTGCGTAAGTTAGAAAAGCGTAATTGTTTGGAAGGTTTCTAATATCAGGCTTCACATATTTGCTTTCCATTGTTACTTGAAAGTTGTAAACACGTTTCGAGAATTACTAACTAAACCATTTGTGGGAAAAAGTACACAAAGTCACTAGTAACGTCAGTTCACACTCATGTAATATACGTAAGCAGAGCCGATGTCTTGCTATTTAATGATCTTTAAACTCTTATTTGCATTAAAATAACACGTATTTTGAGAGAATATTGACCGAAAACTTTCTTTTTGGATGTAATCATTCACAGTAACAACCTAACCTAACCATATTCCTAACAAAGGAAAACAGTCTATTATGAACTCACTTTCCAACCGGATGCGTCCTCTGGTGATTCTTTAGTAACACTATCACTAAATCCAAAGCTAAAACCGCTACATATGTTTAAAATAAATTAAGGGTGTACATAAACCACAGCTCACTGATAGACAGGGCCACACCGAAATCCAAAACCTCTCGTTACAAATGTCGCAAAATCTGTGGGAGGAGCGTTCGGTAACAGGTCTCAAAAGCTTAATGAATAGGATATTTCGATAAAGAACCGAAAATGACGTCACTACCAAAACGAACCAGCTACACCGATCGATATGAACGATACAGAATAGGGCCCCAGGCCAGTCCATTCGCCAATATCCTCTCGTTTCAACGTATCTTCCCTCCGCGTTGTTTGTTGCGGTCTCGCACTGTCGTCCATAGATATGAAATAAGGGCCGAATGCGCATAGGGAAGAAGTACAATGTTTTTTTTTGTGGTTTTAGGGCGCACAACTTCAACGGTCATTAGCGCCCAGACTACGTTAGGAATGCACCGCGAGTCAAGTTTAAAACAGCAACGAAACGGAAAACACGATAAAAGACAGACTGACAGGCATAGGATTAAAAAAAAGAAAATAGCATAATCAAATGTCCTTAGAGAGGGTTGTCAAATTGATAAAATGAAGAACGCGAGCAGCTGCTCGTGAGTCATCGGCTAAAATGGCTTCTAGAGTACATGGCAGGCCAAGATCAAGACGCAGTGTGTTAAAATCCGGACAGGACGTGAAAATGTGACGGACCGTCAGCAATTGCCCACATGGGTAGAACGGCGCCGGCGCAGCCGTCAGCAGATGGCGATGGCTGAACCGGCAGTGTCCAATTCGTAACCGGGCCAAAACTAACTCCTCCCGCCGAGAAGGGCGTGAGGAGGACGTCCAAGCCACGGGAAGAGGTTTCAAGGCCCGAAGCTTGTTGTCTGTAAGTGCAGCCCAATCGGCATGCCACAGCGATAAAATGCGCCGACAAATGACCCTGCTACAATCTGACGAAGGGACACTACAAGAAGCTGTCCGAGGCTGGAGGGCCGCAGCCTTGGCCGCGGCATCTGCAGCTTCGTTCCCAGGGATACCGACATGGCCGGGAACCCACATAAAGCTAACCGGAGAACCGACGTCCACCAGCTGCTGAAGAGAGCGTTGGATCCGGTGCACGAAAGGGTGAACCGGGTACGGATCACTGAGGCTCTGGATGGCGCTCAGGGAATCGGAGCAGATGACATAAGCAGAATGTCGGTGGCGGCAGATGTAAAGAACAGCCTGGTAGAGGGCAAAGAGCTCAGCTGTGAAGACCGAACAATGGCCATGGAGCCGGTATTTGAAACTTTGTGCCCCGACAATAAAAGAACACCCGACCCCGTCATTGGTCTTAGAGCCATCTGTATAAATGAAGGTCATATTAATGAACTTCGAACGAAGTTCGACAAAACGGGAGTGGTAGACTGAACCGGGGGTAACCTCCTTCGGGAGCGAGCAGAGGTCAAGCTGGACGCGAACCTGAGCCTGGAGCCAAGGTGGCGTGTGGCTCTCGCCCACTCGAAAGGTTGCAGGGAGTGAAAAATTGAGGTGTTGAAGGAGGCGACGAAAGCGAACTCCAGGGGGTAGCAGGGCAGAGACATACAACCCGTATTGACGGTCGAGAGAGTCATCAAAAAAGGAACGATAAGACGGGTGGTCGGGCATTGCCAGTAGCCGACAGGCATACCAACAAAGCAGTATATCGCGCCGGTAGGTGAGTGGCAACTCACCAGCGTCAGCATGAAGACTCTCGACGGGACTAGTATAAAACGCTCCGATCGCAAGTCGTAAACCCCGATGTTGTATGGAGTTGAGGCGGCGTAAGATGGATGGCCGTGCAGAGGAGTATACGAAGCTCCCATAATCCAGCTTGGAGCGGACGATCGACCGATATAGGCGAAGTAGGACGGTTCGATCCGCTCCCCACGACATGCCACTGAGAACACGGAGGACATTTAGAGAATGAGTACAACGGGCAGCCAAATATGACATGTGGAGACCAACTAAGTTTCCTGTCAAATGTAAGACCTAAAAATTTTGTTGTCTCCACGAATGGGGGAGCAACGGGACCGAGTCGTAAGGTCGGTGGGAGAAACTCTTTGTAGCGCCAGAAGTTAATACAGACCGTCTTCTCGGCAGAAAAACGGAAGCCATTGGCGACACTCCAGGAGTAAAGACGGTCAAGAGAACGCTAAAGACAGCGCTCCAGGAAACACGTACGCTGCGCGCTGCAATAGATGGTAAAATCGTCCACGAAAAGGGAGCCTGATACATCAGCTGGGACGCAATCCATTATTGGATTGATCGCTATGGCGAAGAGAGCGACGCTCAAAACTGAGCCCTGTGGCACCCCATTCGCCTGGCGAAAGGTGTCTGGCAGGACAGAACCCACACGTACCCTGAACTGTCGATCCATTAAAAAGGAACGAATAAAAAGAGGGAGGCGACCGCGGAGGCCCCATGTATGCATGGTGCGGAGAATGCCCGCCCTCCAACAGGTGTCGTAAGTCTTCTCCAAATCAAAGAACACAGCCGCGGTCGGGCGCTTCCGCAAGAAGTTATTCATAATGAAGGTCGACAAGGTAACCAGATGGTCAACAGCAGAGCGGCGCCTACGAAATCCACATTGTACATTGGTAAGTAGGCGTCGAGACTCGAGCAGCCAAACCAATCGAGAGTAAACCATTTGCTCCATCACTTTACAGACACAGCTGGTAAGTGAGATGGGTCGATAACTGGAAGGCAAGTGCTTGTCCTTCCCCGGCTTAGGAATCGGGACAACAATAGACTCGCGCCAGCGTGCGGGAACATGTCCCTCAATCCAGATGCGATTGTAAGTACGAAGAAGAAAACCTTTACCTGCAGGAGAAAGGTTCTTCAGCATCTGAATATGAATAGAATCAGGCCCTGGAGCGGAGGACCGTGATCGGCCAAGTGCGTTTTCGAGTTCCCGCATGGTGAATGGGGCATTATAAGTTTCACGATTCGAGGAGCGGAAGTTAGGTGGCCTAACCTCCTCTGCCTGTTTGCGGGGGAGGAAGGCAGGGTGGTAATGAGCGGAGCTCGAAACCTCTGCAAAAAAGCGGCCGAAGGCATTGGAGACAGCCTCAGGGGCCACAAGGACGTCATTCGCGACCGTCAAGCCAGAAACTGGTGAGTGGACCTTAGTGCCAGATAGCCGGCGCAGGCTACCCCAGACAACAGAAGAAGGAGTAAAACTGTTGAAGGTGCTTGTGAAAGCAGCCCAGCTGGCTTTCTTGCTTTCTTTAATAATACGACGACACTGTGCACGTAATCGTTTATAATTGATACAATTCGCCACTGTAGGGTGGGGTTTAAAGGTGCGTAAAGCACGTCGACGAGCACGTAAAGCGTCTCTACATGCTGCGGTCCACCAGGGGACCGGTACGCGACGTGGAGAAGAAGTAGGGTGAGGGATGGAATATTCAGCAGCAGTGAGAATGACTTCCGTGAGGTGTGCGACCTAACCATCGCAGCTTGTGAAGGTTTGATCCTGAAAGGTCGCCCTGGAAGAGAAGAGCCCCCAGTCTGCTTTGGAGATGGTCCAACTAGATGAGCACGGAGAGTGGGTATGCTGCAGGAGATGGATAACACACGGGAAGTGGTCGCTCGAATATGTATCAGAAAGTGCATACCACTCAAACCGGCGTGCAAGTTGGGGAGTACATATAGAGAGGTCTAAATGGGAATAGGTGTGAGATGTGTCCGAAAGAAAAGTAGGGGCGCCAGTATTGAGGCAGACAAGATTGAGCTGGTTGAAAAGGTCTGATAACAGGGAGCCCCTCAGGCAGGATGCTGGAGAGCCCCAAAGGGGATGGTGGGCATTGAAGTCTCCAGTTAACAAAAATGGTGCAGGTAGCTGAGCAATAAGTTGCATCATGTCTGCCCTGGTAACGGCAGACGACGATGGAGTGTAAACGGTACAAATGGAAAATGTAAAAGTGGGGAGAGTAATGCGGATGGCAACTGCCTGCAGGCCAGTGTGCAACGTGATGGGATCGTAGTAAATATCATCCCGGACCAGCAACATAACCCCTCCACGAGCCGGGATACCTACCACAGGGGGTAGGTCAAAACGCACAGAGGTGCAGTGTGCCAAGGCAATTTGATCGCATGGGCGTAGCTTCGTTTCCTGGAGGGCTACGACGAGCGGACGGTGCAAGCGGAGCAGCAACTTCAAGTCCTCTCGGTTGGAGCGAATGCTGCGAATATTCCAGTGAATAAGTGCCATCGTAAGAAAAAAAGGAAGATGAAAGAAGGGGTCACCTCGAAGGCCGCTGAGGGCCTGGCTTCGAGCGAGCACTGCCGCCGCTATCAGTAGGCGGACAGTCATCGTCCATTGGGTCTATAGGTTCATCGGCCATCTTGGGAAGATGGCCGGGAGGGGGAGCTTCCTCCGCCGGTGAACGGCCAGATGTTCGGCTACCAGCGGTGCGGCCAGGCGAAACGGATGACGGCCTGGGGCGGCAACCGCTGGGTGGCGCAGGAGAAGAAATGCGCTGTGGCGGAGAAGGAGAACTGTGCTTCCTATGAGCCTTCTTGGAAGGTTGTTTGTTGGAAGTGCCGGTCGAAGGCTGGGAGGTCGAGGTACGTAGGAAGTCTGCAAGGGACGGTTCCTTCTTGAAGGCCCGTGCATCTGACTTCGGGGTCTTCGTCTTAGCAGAAGCTGATGAAGGGGCTGGTGTCTGTGGGGTGATGGGAGGAAGAGGAGACGTCGACCGCGCGATCTTAGGACTGGCCGAACGGACGACCGTGGTGCTGAAGGTCAGATCGCATGTCTGGGTTGCCACCTCCCTGGTAGTCCGAGGAGAGGCGAGGACAGTACTGTATTTCCCCGCTGGGAGCAGCGTGGGCTTCCTACTAGCCAATAGCTTGCGAGCAGCCGAGGTGGACACTTTCTCTTTGACCCGAATTTCTTGGATACAGCGTTCTTCCTTATAGACAGGACAGTCACGGGAGGATGCGGCATGGTCACCCTGACAGTTCACAGAATGAGGAGACAGAGGTGGACAGTCACCCTCATGGGCATCCCTGCCACAAGTGACACATTTAGCAGCATTGGAACAAGACTGTCGAGTGTGACTGAAACGCTGACACTGGTAGCAGCACGTAGGTGTCGGGACATAGGGGTGAACAGAAATAACCTCGTAGCTCGCCTTGATGCGCGATGGCAGCTTAACACTATCAAAGGTCAAGGAAAGTGTCTGGGTCGGTACAAGGTCATTGTTGACCTTTTTCATGACCCTATGGACAGCCGTCACGCCCTGCTCAGCGAGGAAAGATTGAATCTCCTCGTCAGTCAATTCGTCGAGGGATCTAGTATAGACCACACCACGAGACGAATTCATAGTTCGGTGAGCCTCCACCCGGACAGGGAACGTGTACAGGAGTGTGGCCTGAAGCAGTTTTTGTGCCTGAAAGGCGCTCTCAGTTTCTAGTAATAAGGTACCGTTACGCAACCTGGTACAAGATTTGACAGATCCGGCTATGGCATCTACGCCCTTCTGGATAACGAAAGGGTTGACAGAGGAAAAATCCTTTCTGTCCTCAGATCGAGAAACTACGAGGAACTGTGGGGCAGGCGGCAGTACTTTTGTCACTGGTGGCTGGTCGAGTTTCCGTTTTTGGGCAGAAGTCGAGAGAGATGGAGTGAAATCCACTGCGGAGGAATCCCCCATGATTGCCAGCGTATCCGATGGCGCGCTCCTTCCTTGTGGGGACCCTCTCAGAGGGCACTCCCGCCTTAGGTGAATGTTTACACCTCAGGTCACACCTCCCGAGAAACAGACGGAGGGACCAATCGGCATTGTTAGAAGGTATCAGCTCAGGCAATCACCCCTCCCTGGGCCTGGCCTTTACCAGGGGGTACGTGCGTGCCTTACATGTCTACCCAGAGCGGGGAATTACGCGTTACCCCGTCACCAGCTACGCGTGCGAACGCGTGGGTCGGCCTTCAGGCGCGCACAGGGAGGAAGGAAGAAGAGGAAAAAGAAGAGAGAGGGAGAGAGAGAGAGGGAGAGAGAGGACAGACTGTCTCAAACGCCGAGGCGGACACTAGAGAAGGCAAGGAGAAGAAGGCAATGAGATGGCAAGGAGAAGAAGGCAAGGGAAAGAGTAAGGAAGACAGTGAGGTGGAGAAGAGCAAAGAAAGGAACCAACCAAAGGAAGGAAGAAACGAGAAGTGAAAAAGCAAAATGACCGCAAATAGAGGTCGTGGAACCGTCCGTCTCCGGACGCAGGCGCTAACTACCCCCTTGAGGGGGAGGGACTCCTTTTAGTCGCCTCTTACGACAGGCAGGAATACCTCAGGTCTATTCTAATCCCCGGACCCGCAGGGGGGGAAATGCAATGTGACAACGTTGATCGATTGTCACACCACGTGCAACGATTGTCACACCACGTGCAACGATTTAAAGATCAGCATCCCCATGCAACATTATACATCCAACAGCACCTCACTTCTATGGATGACTGCGCTATCGCTTCGAACAGCACGGGGGGGGGGGGGGGGGGGGGGGAAGCAGCTTTTGGAACCAGAGTATACTCAGCTAATGGAGTGGCCTGTACCTTCCCCCGACTTTAATCTCTTACAGTGCGTTTCGGATACGTTGGAGAGTAATTGAACCACGTCCACATGCACTATCTACCATCAAGCAGTTGTCAAGCGCCCTCCTTACCTACATTGTGGCCAGCATGCGAGCACGTTGCAGAACATGCAGTGTCGTCCGTGATCATCACACGCCCTGTTAAGGACCACGCCCCGCCTTTTGAACCATCACGAATCGTGGTGACTTTAGTGTCATTGCCTTTGAATGGAAGTGTCATTCCTGTTCGTTCCCCTGCGTATTTCGGTCAGTTACATTCTGTAATACACTGTAGCAATTCTTTGCAAGCGTTGTCCGAATATTCGTCGAGCTATGTTTACTTGCTGTCAAAGAAAACCGTAACGAGCGGGAGAACGGTGTGCTGACCACATGCTCCTCCTATTCGCATCCTCAACTGAGGATGACACGGCAGTCGGATGGTCACGATGGGCAACTTGTGGCCTAAAGACGAAGTGCCTGCTATGTTTACTTGGCAGTGATAAATGCGCAAGTTTCTTCCTTCATCAAATTTTGTACCCCAGTGTAGCTGACCCTGCCAGTAGAGTTGTATCTACACCCATTTGTGGATAGGTTGGTTGGTTGGTTTGTTGGTTTAAGAGGGGGGGGGGGGGGAGGGAGAGTAACGCCGCAATCCTTTGGGCGCAAAAATGAAAAATATAAATCTAGTCCTCACACTCCGATACAAGCCCCAAGCCCAAAATCCAAATTTCATAAAAAGAAAAACAAAGTTCCTTTGTACTAACATTGCAGGACTAGTAACAAGTAGACTGAAAAGAAAGTAATATAAAAAGAAATAGAAAAGAGTATTGGTAACAAAGTAACAATGTTTTGAAAAAGAATAAAAAAGAAATAGAATCCATTAGTTTCAAGATAAAATAATAGATCACGGAGTATAACAAGTGACAAAGAATACTACTTGTGAGTACTCTTTGAGGACACTGCGAAATACAGAAGATAAAGTTTTACATTGTTAATGTGCGTCTGGCGCTTGCCTTGTGCCGTAATTGAACTTGTGCGCTCGTACGTAATATTGGTAGGCGATACGAGATGGTTTGTTACATTCTGAAGATTTGCGATCTGCTAGAAATGATTAAAAACTGAAAGAGGTAAATCACCAACTTTGAAAATATCTCTGCAGTAACTCAAGCTAGGAAAATAACCGAATATAATGTCTTAATTTGATTATTATCAACGAGAGACAACTTAGACCCAATGCGATAGACAAGTATTAGTTCAACTGATAAGAAGTGTAAACTGTGAGGAATATACCTAAACTATGTTAAAGTCAATAGCGTGATCTGGATCTTGCTGTAAACTCTCTGGCTGAATTTGCCTAACTAATTCCACCCATCTGAAAGAAAGGTTACGTCTTTAAGACCATGATAGGATGTGCATAGACTAGAATAAACCAACATAAAGTCAATTTACAGTGTGACATTTCTTTCAATCTATTTAATATTACGTGGTCATGAAACATTTATCTGTGCGGCAACATAGTTTATCATCAGAGCACACCATTCATAAATACTCTTTGGCGCTCTAGCAAGTTGTCGTACTGATGCAGAATATATAGCCCACGCGTATTGTAAACTTTCAAGATAAACTCTGGAGATTATATATATATATATATATAGACTATAAGCGTGATTAGGGCAATAATCTCAGTCTGTATGCACTTATGTGCAGCGTGCAGCTAGGCTCATACAAGTCGGGGAGCAAATATTCATCTGAGTAAGCCAGTACAACTAACAGGCACTCGGTGTAAATACAGTGCAGCGAGACAACTCTTTTTTGTTACTTTCCAAGCAAACATTCTACCGCGAACTATCCGGAGCTTGAGCATCGATCATTATCAATCAATCAATATAAAAGGGGAAGTTCATCATCATCATCATCATCATCATTTAAGACTGATTATGCCTTTCAGCGTTCAGTCTGGAGTGTAGCCCCCCTTATAAAATTCCTCCATGATCCCCTATTCAGTGCTAACATTGGTGCCTCTTCTGATGTTAAACCTATTACTTCAAAATCATTCTTAACCGAATCCAGGTACCTTCTCCTTGGTCTGCCCCGGCTCCTCCTACCCTCTACTGCTGAACCCATGAGTCTCTTGGGTAACCTTGCTTCTCCCACGCGTGTAACATGCCCCCACCACTAAGCCCGTTCGCCCTGACTGCTACATCTATAGACTTCATTCCCAGTTTTTCTTTGATTTACTCATTGTGGACACCCTCCTGTCATTGTTCCCATCTACTAGTACCTGCAATCATCCTAGCTACTTTCATATCCGTAACCTCAACCTTATTGATAAGGTAACCTGAATCCACCCAGCTTTCGCTCCCATACAACAAAGTTGGTCGAAAGATTGAACGGTGCACAGACAACTTAATCTTGGTACTGACTTCCTTCTTGCAGAAGCGAGTAGATCGTAGCTGAGCGCTCACTGCATTAGCTTTGCTACACCTCGCTTCCAGTTCTTTCACTATGTTGCCATCCTGTGAGAATATGCATCCCAAGTACTCGAAACCGTCCACCTGTTCTGACTTTGTTCCTCCTATTTGGCACTCAATCCGTTTATATCTCTTTCGTTTTGGAGATGTTAATCTTCATACCATAGTCCTTACATCTATGATCTAGCTCTGAAATATTACTTTGCAAACTTTCAATCGAATCTGCCATCACAACTAAGTCATCCGCATATGCGAGACTGCTTATTTTGTGTTCACATATCTTAATCTCACCCAGCCAGTTTATTGTTTTCAACATATGATCCATAAATAATATGAACAACAGTGGAGACAGGTAGCAGCCATGTCTTACCCCTGAAACTACTCTGAACCATTAATTCAATTTACCGTCAACTCTTACTGCTGCCTGACTATGTCAAGACCTTTAATTGCTTGCAAGAGTTTGCCTCCTATTCCATAATCACGTAGAACAGACACTAACTTCCTTCTAGGAACCCGGTCATATGCCTTTTCTAGATCTATAAATCATAGATACAATTCCCTGTTCCACTCGAAACACTTCTCCACTAGCAAAAATTTAGTAAATATATTCCTGCATGATGTGCCTGAGCATGAAACTTATGGCTTTCTAAGCGACTGTCGTTGGTGGATTGAAATACAGCTGTTCGGAGAAGGCTCAAATTATTGAGCACTATGGGATTTAGCTGCTGAGGTCATCAGTCCCCTAGAACTTAGAACTACTTAAACCTAACTAACCTAAGGACATCACACACATCCACGACCGAGGCAGGATTCGAACCCGCGACCGTAGCGGTCACGCGGTTCCAGACTGTAGCGCCTAGAACCGCTCGGCCACACCGGCCGGCTCGGAGATAAGGAAAAACGATAGTTATTTTCCGTACAGATAAGTTCGAAAGCTGACATACTAGTCTGTTCCGACGATACAGAAGAAAAAATGCGCCAGCATGATTTTATGAGAACAAGACTTCGCAGCAGAACATAATTTATTGCGAAGGAAAAGGCATCATGAAAAGTTTTTAGGACACCATCTATTACATGATTAGCGTGTCAGAATGTCTACGAGGGGGAGGGAGACGGAGATTTCAGTTCGTAAGTGTCTCACGGTCGTATACTGAATTTGTGCTCAGTTTCAATGCTATCGGACAGTCTCGACTGACGATTCTGGAATTCTCTATTTGGAAATCTGGTAATATACATTTATGCATATATGCAGTAACGTACCTCACTGTACTGTCATCGTGATTAAAATGATCTGATAAAGGAACTCAAGCAATTTTCAATTTTACGTCATGGCGCAATGATTACTTTCTAGCTCAGCATGGTTTAGCACAAGTAGGTGGACCGTAAGGCTTCTTGTTTCTTGAACTCTGTATTAGGGAAACTTCCTAGGCTGTCGCTGATACAGTGAGTGACGGGCGAGAAAACTACCGAGTATCTTTGTATCAGACCGTATGTGTGTATCAAATTTAGAGTGGAAGTTATTGATAATGTCCCTTTTCTACGAGTAACAAAGACAACATACTCTTAACTACAGCGGTACACCAGAGCTGCAGACCGCTGGAGACCTGCGCAAGGCGGAAAGGCATTTGACATTCAGCTTAAGTACTTTTTAATGTCTAATGCCGCATCCCATTGACCAATCAGTGTTCATCCTGTACACCAATCTGTAATGTATGTACTCTTGTGTTTCAGCAATGTCCGTTAGATTTCTTGTACTTGCCCAATATTTTTCTGTAACCAGTATCCAATGTATTTTATACAGTTGGTACTATTTTAATGAATTCTTCGCCGAAGAAAGCGGTCCGTATTTCTAGCTTTAGTGGTGGTTGACAATTCGAAATGAGATCAAAAGTTAGCTCACAGAATCGCACTCTGTAAGATTAATTTTATATAGGTATTTACAGTGCAAAAAATTCACAAACCGAACCGACTTTTTCCTTTCGTCGGACACACAAGATGATCAGCTTCTACATCCTGTACACATTTAGAGGACACGAAGTAGTGTCCGCTAAATAGTCGTTACTAACAGTCACAAGCTCAGCACGTCTGAAGGTAAAATAACCACCAGAGCAGGTTTTACCCAGTGTTCCAAGTGAACAGCGATAAAGTAGCATTTTTTCCTCTGGCATTATCCGTAATGGCTTGGGAGAATACCAGAAAGTCATCTACTGTTACTTTGAAGACACGCTGACATTTCATTTCATTAAGATAATGTACCATCCAGTCATCAGGCCTCCTGAGAAAGCTTCACGGATGTCTCAACGTGAAACGCGCTTGCAGCATCGAGTAGGATGCTGTACCTTTACTGTTTCTATACCTGTGCATTTATTTCCATTCTCAGTATCATAAACTCAACTGTTAAAATACTGATGGTACACCCAAAATCGATGTTAAATTCGCAACTTTAATGTTCTATAAGCCTCCTGATATATACATCTCACTAATCTTGGAAGAGGGGGAGGGGGGGTGCACGCTCATTTTTCCAGACGAACTGGAGAAAGGAGGTGGAGACATGCATGGGCCATAGTTGCATTCATGTTTATGGGCCTGGAGCCAGTTTTCCGATCAGACAATACGGAATGCAGGAGGGGACATCAAGAAGTTTGTTGGAGTCACCAGTGGGCGTCCATTGTGTGCGTTGTGATGCAGCGCGGAACCTTTATATTTGCTTTAAGTTAACCTGTGCAAATAGTCTGTAATCGAAAGCACATTGCCACATTGTACAATAGGGAACAACCAAATGATACATTGCAGCTGTTAAAGAAACTCTCACACTCGAGAGGATGGCATCCGATTTAGGTTTCCCTAAATCATTTCATGCAAATATTGGGACGTTTCAGTATGCAAGGCCACTATTATCACCTGTATTATTGTATTATAAATCCCATCTCACTGTGAGATGATCCCTGGACCAATCAATAAATGAAACTAAAATAAAAAATCAACCGCCTGAATTATCAGTACTGTAGGTAATTCGTTGGATGAGAGAACAGCTGCTGGTCATTATCTTAAAGGCAGAAAGCTGTCATGTCAGATCGTTTCGAAGATTAATGCTTCATCCGTCCCCAGTCACCGAGTAAGGTAGCGTTTCACACATGTCAAATAGTTGACTGCTGATGGTTTCCTTTGATGGTTAAGGAAAATGATAGGAAAATAATTTTACAGGCTGAACTTCCGGACTTCCAATTTAAAAGAACATTAATTTTTCTGCGGACTGTTTCTAGAACTGACAGTCGTCTTCATCTGATGATGCAGACATATTCGCTGTTGATGGTCAGATTTATCATTTGACATTACGGAGGAGTTAATACCTGAAATATCACGAGCTGCAGAGTTCACTCGTGAATTTCATGCTCTACTTTCCTCCGACATCTCTTATTAACAGCTCACATTTATATTGCAGCATACAATATGTGATTAGCAGGAGGAACGTAAAGAGCTACGGCCTCTTCTCTCTCATGCACTTCACCAGTCTTCATAAGATTCAATGTTAAAGTCTTCCTCGATATATATGAATTTCAGCACCAAATGCTTTCAAAAAAGCCTTTCCAACCTAGCGAGTATTTCGTGTTATAATTACTTCAAGCTGCTAGCTTCAGCTAGAGAATAGTATTTTATCCAGCCTGAGCAACTGTAGTCATAATGAAACAGTAAGTAACTAGCTGCATAAAAGAAATTTAATTTCTTTATCAGTTTCGGGCACCTATCTCCTCTTCAGGAGGTTGTAACTATTCCATTATTTGCGAGCGTCAATAATTTAGTGCTTATAGCATTTTGCTGTATGCAGTTAATTGTTGACACTCGCGAACAATGCGATATGTATAATCTTCTGAAGAAGGGCACTAAGTGCACGAAACCGGTAAAGAAATTTCTTTTATGCACCTAGTTGCTTATTATTTCATTATTTTATCAGAACGTCAAGAAACCCAGAATTAATGAATTACAATAACAAAATGAAACGGGGTAACGTAGGAATCAGTCTAATTGTGAATAAGAAAATGGAAATGCGGCCAAGCTAAGTACAGCACAGCTAAAGCATTATGTAAGCAGAATAGACATGAAGTCAATAGCCATCAAGAGGAAGGAGTTTATACGTCAACTACAGTAGCTCCGCACATGAGAGACTGAAATAATATATGAGGAGATGAACGAAATTATTCCATCAGTTAAGAGAGACGAAAATTTAATTGCGATGAACGACTGTAATTCGAGATTTGGAGAAGGAAGATAAGGAAAAGTACTGTGAGTGAAAAGGGAAGAAAGCTGGTCGAATTCTGCATAGTGTGTAATTTAGTCAGTAATTTGTTTCAGAATCCTTTTAATTTCATTTTCCATGGATCATTTTATTGATTGTAATGATGTGAAACGAGTCACTTTACATCGATATTATACGGTCGTCTGTAAATGTGTGCCGGTGGCTCAGCGGTAAAATACCAGGCTTCAAATACTTGGGTCATGGGTTTAATGCCTGGTTATTCCTAGGCTTTTAATGTCATTTCTTTCACTCCAGACAGTGTTAGTTAAACTGAAAAAATATCGACTTGCATCGTGGTTCGGAGGCCACAATAAACTGTGCGTCCTCCTATAACTGGCTGAGTAAGTCAGTTCGAAGGTCGGAGGAAGGTAACGGCACATCACCTCCAACAGAACTTCCGCCTAAATCAAACAGTAGCGTTCAAATCAATCTCGAGGTTGATAAATAACTTCATGTAAATATGGCTACATGCTGATAATTTAAAAGTGTATTTTTGATTTTCTACATTTTAAATAGCTATGTAAATTAGTAATTCCTACCCACCACCCTTTTATACGTTATAAAAATAGAAATTCTACGGAACAGAGACAAAGAAAAAACTAGCTCCTTGTTTTCAAACTGAACTTTGCTGTCTGACACTACGTAATTGGGAAAATGACAAAAAATTGTAACAATTGTGCTAAAACAATTTAGTGTGTTATAAATGCCATTTTTTCTCAAGGTATTCTAATTATGCACATCATTACTTTTTAACTGTAGTGGGTTATTTACAACCAACTTCATGAGGGTATATACATACAGAGAAGGAGTAGTTACAAAAAGTTGTACATGTGGATCACAACTACAGGTTTCAGATTATAAAAAAGATTTCGAAACCAGATTTTAATCTGCGAAACATTTTCAGGGGGCCGATCTGGATTGAATATTCGCTATGATCTGTAGCTAAAAGCTGAAGAAATTTTAGCAGCGTAGCAAAGTGAGGTAAGACGTGGATAAACTGAAAGAACCAGGGGATGATAGTTTCAAAGCTAGTGTTAGACAACGATTGCCTGAAATTGAGGAAAGAAATGTAATCAAATGGGTAGAGATGAAACAGCCCAAGGATCAAGTCGACAAAGAGACAAAGCCCAATAGAAATCCTTTGATAACACACAGGATAATGCATTAACTGACGAAAGTACAAATGTGCAAGAAATGAAGCGACGAAAGTATATATATATATATATATATATATATATATATATATATATATATATGGTAGGAGGTGCAAAATGGCTAAGCAGGAATGGCTATACGACAAATTCATGGCTATAGAAAAGAGTTGAAAGACAGATACCGCCTACTGGAAAATTATAGAGACCTTTGGAGAAAAGAGAAGGAGCTGTATGAATGTAAAGGCCAGACGGCAAACCTGTACTAAGGAAAAGAAGGAAGGCTATAAGGAACTCATAGCTATACAAAGTAAATGCAGACACAGAAAGGGAAACGGAAGTAGACGAGATATGTTGCAAGAAGAATTTTCCAGGGTAATGAAATACTCATTTCCCACAAAATTACTGAGTTCCTTGGGAAAACCACGAAAAAGCTATTCCACACACTATGAGAGGCGAAACAGCATCGGACTTCAACTAAAGTGAAATAATTCGAAAGAAGGTTGGTCCGGTACATGCATTACTTGTGTGTGTGCTTGGTAATCTGAACCTACGCTTATCTCACGAACAACGCTATGACACCACATATTGGAAGTTTCGAGTAGTTTTTTCCGCGTGCTATTTCATTGCAATTTCGCAACCTTTTATCATGACACCATACGAGTTACATAGGTAGGTACAACAGAAAAAAAGGGTGACACCCATTTACGAAGCCACTATATTCGGGCTGCTATACCGATTTGGCAATAACGTATCAAACTGTGAGAAGTTAACACTGCGATCTCATGTCATGATTTTAGCAGAGAACTTGACATCGGTAAGTCAAGACATGTATAGTTACGGTGGACGGCTAAGATAACGAACGAGCAACTTGAGTTTTTGCTCTTGCCGCCACGGTTAACATCGACAGCTAGCTGTCATGTCAATAACAGCAACAAATGCTGTTTCACCTCTTCAGCGAGTGTAAACAAAGTTACAGAAGCAGCCAAAATTACAAAAGCCAGCGGCATTGCCGTTGTGCCAACTACTTATCCACGATAAACAATGGAGTGATGTTAGATTTCTACAAGCAGTAATACGTACGTGCGATTAATCTATGTTTAAGTTAAAACAAGAAGACACTGAACAGTAAAAACACTGAGTAAAAACGTTACTATGAGACGGGACAATTTTGAAACCAGGTCTCATTAAACCCTATGAAGGAAATTTAGTAATGACTATTGTCTACCACCGATTAAGACGTGTATAATAAAGTTTCTGAACGGCACTACTTCAGCATACTGGTTATAAGTTATGAAAATGTTAGTGTTGAAACGACAAAACGGTACCAAAATGCAAACTGTCTCTAATCCTCGCAGGATCCTGCAATTTTAATGGTTCAAATGGCTCTGAGCACTATGGGACTTAACATCTGTGGTCATCAGTCCCCTAGAACTTAGAACTACTTAAACCTAACTAACCTAAGGACATCACACACACACACACACACACACACACACACACACACACACACACACACACACACACACATGCCCGAGGCAGGATTCGAACCTGCCACCATAGCGGCCGCGCGGTTCCAGACTGAAGCATCTAGAACCCTTCGGCCACCACGGCCGGCAATTTTAATGAATTTAAAGCACATTATATAAACTTTATAGCAGAAAATTACGAACTATATTTTAAACTTTTACATCATTACCGTCGTGTAAAGATACTATTTGTTTTCGCGGCATGAGTTACAAACATTTATGTGACCGGCTGTTTACGATTTACTTGCTCCGCATGATTTGTATATACATGTTCATAATTTTCAACAAGTGATTGCCAAAAGGGCAGACATTCAGATTTTGTGCAGTAAAATAGAGCAGTCAGCAATTAGACACAGAAACATACTCTTAAATATGAAGCGATTGAACTGCGCACCTCCAAAGAGACAAATTACCTGGTTATTATGTGCAGTTATATGACACAATCTGCCAGGAAGTTTCATACATACATATTCGGGTATAATTTTTACTATTTATATAGATAGAATTGAGAAAGATATTAACTATGAAGAGAACATACCTTATGATAATGACGGGCAAGAAGGCGTTGGAGAAAATAAATGCGGAGTAGTAAGCAGTGAGCGCCGAGGTGCCCAGACCCCCCTCCGCGTTGACAGAGCTCTGCAGGTTATTGGCACCCTTCATCGCTATGTAATGGACCATAAATGCCAAGCCCAGCGCCGCCATATTCTTCACCATCCACATCTTCAAGTTGAGTGGCTCATCTCCACCACTGTCCTGTCTGTCAAACTTCCGCGGAGGGCTGTCGTCAGGTACCTCGACGAAACGTTTGATAGGGCCGTCGATTGTGAACACGAGGACTGGGGCCGCCGGTAAAGAAACGCTACGTAATGAAAGTTTGTCCAAGCGCTCTTCGGCGGCGCGGATGGTTTCCGGGGTCAGGTCTTCGCCCGATTCTGTCGTCACCTCGTTCGACGGCCCGTGCACGGAGGTCGCCACCCCCAGCTCTTCGTTCCCCGGGTCCGCAGCGGTTGCCTGGAGCAACACTTCGGTCCTGATGCCCTCCGGCGCGCCGCACGCCGCCAGTGTCACAGACTCCATAGCAGTGGCTGTTCAGAGATCTGTCGAATCAGCTAGTCTGTGGGGAATGACTGTCGCGATGGGGGCGTTTGGTGGATACCTAACACTGTCGTCTCGATCGCTGTGTCACGAACATGTCGGCTGAATGCTGCAGAGACAGCGTCGTCTGCCGTGGAGGCCCGCAGGAGCGCGCGTCCTCGACAGATCAGCACGCGTCCGCTACTACCGCTACAATAGCGCCCCGGCGTCGCCGTCGACTACCATGAAGGCTTCTCGCCGGGCCCGCACGGAGCTGCCATTGGCGGAGCGCTTCGTGACGGCGACAGAGGGCGGCTCTTGACCACAGTGACGTCACGTCGCGCAGGGGCTGCCCCCGGTACCACTACCCAGGTGGTACGCTTTCGAAAACAACAGCCGGCTGTTAGCTACACATTAACACACGTGACGAGCACTTGGTGCACGCGTACTTGACCGTCTGGTAGCATAATTTCGCTCAAGAATTTGCGTTTTCCAAGTAGCTTGACGCTGGAGTCATTTTCATTCCTGCAAGCGTACCAAAGTTGTAACCGGTGGAGGAACTCCATATAGGTCTATTTTCTTTTAAAAAAAGAAAAAAATCTTATTGGGCAAATGTTTGAGCGGAGCGAGAAAAAGACTTCCTAGAAATTAATCAATGGATTTTTGTCCGAATTTTCATAGCCAGAAGAAATGGACAAATAGTGTATCAAATTAACCACCGTAGGTCATAGTTTTGCAGAAAAAGGTTTAATTCTTCGAAAGTGTTCAGGGTAATAAAGAAAAAAAATATTAGTGATCTGAAGGATAGTGTTTGAATTTTTATAGCCAAACGAAGATTGGAAAATCGAGAAATAAGTTATTAAACTGACCACCTCGAGGTCTACCTTTGTAAAAAAACAAACAAGATAATTTAGAATGAAATTTTCACTCTGCAGCGGAGTGTGCACTGATATGAAACTTCCTGGCAGATTAAAACTGTGTGCCGGACCGAGACTCGAACTCGGGACCTTTGCCTTTCGCAGGCAAGTGCTCTCAGTCGGTAGAGCACTTGCCCGCGAAAGGCAAAGGTCCCGAGTTCGAGTCTCGGTCCGGCACACAGTTTTAATCTGCCAGGAAGTTTCAGAAAAGGTAATAGTTTGAAAGTAATAAGAGTAATTAACAAAAACTTGCTTAGCGATTTGAGGAAAAACTGAAATAGCTCACAAACAGGTGCTGCTAGCTATTTAAATGAAATGTCAAAAAATATTAAATCACAACATAAGTTGACACATAAGAGCTTTTTCTTGGTACTCGAGGCCGCGCGGCATTATCCGAGCGGTCTAGGGCGCTGCAGTCATGGACTGTGCGGCTGGCCCCGGCGGAGGTTCGAGTCCTCCCTCGGGCATGGGTGTGTGTGTTTGTCCTTAGGATAATTTAGGTTAAGTAGTGTGTAAGCTCGGGGACTGATGACGTTAGTAGTTAAGTCCCATAAGATTTCACACACATTTGAACATTTTTGGTGCTCGAAATCATGTATAGTAAATGAGTTGGCTAATGAGAATTTGAAGTTCAATGTTTAACGCAGACTCTTATAATTTTAGAGAGTGCTGGAGGATGTTAGGAGGAATTCCACTCAGTTGTGTCTTTACGTCACTAACGTATGGGCATGTCAGTTGCTGTATACGATTTCGACCATTATTTAAAGGGGCATCGAGTGTTTCTCTAATGTGTTTTACTTTTTTATGCAAACCACTTCACAACACAACTGATCGTTCTTTTTTTCCGAGTATTTTTTTTAATTTCTTGTAGTGGTCACTGTAGACGCAAATTGGTTACACTATTACTGACGTGTATTTTTGTCCTAGCTTATAGGTAAAGTTCCTAGCTCACCCGTGAATTGTTCTACCGGTGCTGTGGTTTTGCACCACATAAATCACAAACTTAAGGTTTAATGATCTAGTGCTTGCTGTCTTGCCTCTCCACCGATCAATTTCGTTACAAGCACGCAGTTTGCAGTGGGAAGGGGGAGAGCGGGAGGGGGAGAGCAAGAAGTGAGTTTACACAAAGAAAAAGTGATAATAATTTGTAAAGATTTTAATAATTCTCATCTTGTTACTGTGTTTATCTGGCTGCACTTTTCACATAAATATGAAAAAGGAAACGCAACCAGTACGCTTTCCTTGTCCCGAACATCTGCAATCACTCTTTCACTTGCTGCTTCCTTGTCCAACTACGCACAGGATCAATCACACCCACCAAAGATGGTCTTGTCAGCTCTCGACTCGCTGCGTGTGAACAGTCTGAGTGCGTGTACCAAAAAATGGAGACCAGTATTAGCAACCTCCAGTTGTGAAGCGTTTTTCGTAGCCTCACTAAGCCGAGCGACATGAAACATATCGGTCAAGCGTTGCTGGAAAATTTTAGTAGAGCTTTATGCAAAACAGCTTACACTGCCACTGACAAGTCATTGTTAAAAAGATAAATTCTGACAGAACCAACGATAAGAGGAACAAGATGTCGAAGGTATTAATTAATGCGGCGTACAAAGAGATAAAATACGTGAATCAACTCTCTCACATTATTCATAAACCCTTACAGCACGCGAGAAACTGCAGCATTACTATCCGTCTTCCGCGTGGCGTTATAGTTTCTCTACTAATGCACACTGATTTCAGTCGAAGTTGTCGCGAGCAATAAGAGATTCAAATGTGCTTCTGTATTCAACCTGAAATAATTATGCCAATCGTATGGGTTTACATGAGACTACGTTTATCTTTTCATTAACTATTCTTTATCTCTCATGTCACATTTCCTTCCCTTTTTTTCCAGTATCACAAAGACGAAGCCGGCCGAAACAAACAAATCGTCTTTGCCCAAGCTCCACATATTCTGAAGCACAAAATGATGCTTGTGCAAGTGTAACTTACGGAAAACATTGGATCATGTGTGCTTGTCAGGCTCGAAGTTACCTTCACGCTGAGCAGTGACACAAACACAAAATCTGTTCAAAATATGATCGGCGACAATTACGTTAACACGGAAAGAAAGCTCAGTGCCGAGGGACTTGTATTTTCCCCGATACCTTCCAGGAAAATTCGTCCTTGGTCGATATCGCTGTAACGCTCACTATGTTTTCATCCTCGGCATTTACCCAGCAATGGGTGGAAATTTCGAGACGCAGAGTTCTTTATCATCGCACCGTATAGTAATTACCGGCCAGATTTTTGTGACATATACGCTTGTGCTAAATCCTTCTGATAAACTGGAACTTTAAGTATTTCCGCCACTATTTTCAATGAAAGTACAGCGACGACTTCCAGTATGATACTAGTATGATATATTATTTTTGTCTCACATTAATGCCTTTAATGTACATGGTACTCTTTCGCGTCACAATGGCGTGGCGCGATAATGTAGCTATAGAAAAGCTCATGATGAAAGCAATATGTTGCCGAAAATCGTCTAGTGGGTTTAATTATTATACACGGACTGAAGAAGAAAATTATTGTTAGTCTATCATAAGATACTGAAATGGTGTATTTCACCTATATGTATTTGAAAATTAATTTACACATGCTGGGGTAAAGCCCGAGTAATATTTATAGTAATATGGTTTATATTTCCCCTGGCAGATTGATGGAAGCTTTCTGGTAATCCTACCGGACCAAAAAACTTATTTTCTGCACATGATAAAGGTCAGTAGCTAGATTAGCCTTCTGTTATCAAAGACTTCTTCGTAGTTACCTTCCTCGTACCTACACTCAAAAGGAAGGTAAGGAAAACGCGCCACTATGGAATTATCCGAATGGGACGAAAATCGATAGTCTTCACTGGTCATCGGGGCTCAGTTCGAAACGGGACTCATTACTGAAAATAATTCTCCTCCAGTCAATGAGACTACAGGCCGAAGACGTGTGTAGAGGTGGCCCGAACAGCGGTGGGATGGCAACTTCGCTGTCGCCAGCCATACGACCAGGAATCCAGGAGCGACGGTCTGCGGTGCCGTTTCTTTTCATAGCAGGACTCCTTTGGTTGCCATCTGAGGCACCCATACAGTGCAGTCGTATAACGGCGGCATTCTATGCCGCGTTTTGTTGCCCTTCTCGGCACGCCATCCCGGGCTTACATTTCAGCAAGATAGTGCCCACCTGCACAGGTCGAAAGTTTCTACTGTTTGTCTCCGTGCTTGCCAAACCCTATCTTGGCCAGCAAGGTCGCCAGATCTCTCCCCTTTGAGAACGTTTGGAGAATTATGGCCAGGGACCTCCAATCAGCTCGGGATTTTGACAATCTAAAGCTGCCAACTGGTTAGAATTTAGCACGATTTCAATCAATGCCAAACCGGATAACTGTTTGCATAAGAGCCAGAGATGACCAACGCATTATTGACTTACTCAGTTTGTGATGCTCTTTCTCTTGACTAAATCATCCAATTTTTCTGAAATTGTTATCATTTTCTTGTCTGTACATGTAGATTGTATATATCGATTTCTGTCCCATTCGGGTAATTCCTTGGTCGTGCATCATTTCTTTTGTCTTAGAGTGTATATTTGTATATCCAAATTCTGTGATTACCCCTTTTGAGAGTCGCCCATTCCTCTTCAACTCCCTCTGTTGTATTCATTATTGCAATATATACTGCCTTAGAGAACATCAAAAACATTTTAACATTCCTCAATACTAGTATCCCATCTTTTTCTCCATTGATAATTCCGGACTATTCTCTTAAACTTCATTGTACTTTTCAGTATTAATACGTAGTGATTTGTAATTATATCGACTCTTGGTTATGCGTTATAATCCAATATTCGTTCCGGAATCTCTGTCTCACCATATTATAATCCAGCTGGACTCTTCCGGTAATTCCAGGCCTTCTCCAAGTATTCCACCTCCACTTGTGATGTTTCAACAGTATGTTCTTTGTTAATACCTGACATCTACTGCTGAAATCAATTAGTCTCTTTGCTCTTCATTCCTGCTACCAAAACCTTATTCCCACAAGACTTTTTCTTGTTTCTTCCCCTGTTACCGCAATCCAACCCCCCCCCCCCCCCCCTGATTAATGAGGTATCATGTTTCCTTAAATACTGAGTTAATCGTCCAATATCCTCACATACTTCCTCAGTCTCTTCATCTTCTGCCTGCGGCACTTATACCTGAAGTACTGTTACTGATTTGATATGTACACTGATAAGAAAAACTTCCTCACTGAACTGTTCACAATACTTCAACCTCTACCCTATCTTTCTATTCATGGTGAATCGTACTTCTGTTACAAAATTTTCAGCTGCTGTTGATATTACCGTTTGCCGCAGTGGATACACCGGTTCCTGTGAAATAACCGAAGCTAAGAGCTGTTGGGCGTGGCCGGCACTTGGACGGGTGACCATCCCGCCGCCTTGCGCTGTTGCCATTTTTCAGGGTGCACTCAGCATCGCGACGTCAATTGAGGAGCTACGCGACCGAATAGTAGCGGGTTCGGTCAAGAACACCATCATAACGACCGGGAGGCAGTGTGCTGACCCCTCGCCCCTCCTATCCTCATCCTCCTCGGAGGATGACACGGCGGTAGGATGGTCCCGGTAGGCCACTCGTGGCCTGAAGACGGACCAGAGAAGCGAAATATAACTTCTGTGACAACCTTTAGAAATTTAGCTTGTGTGTTTTGTAATAGATTCCATGGTCTAGGGGTGCCGGCATGGTAGCTTAGCGTGTTCGGTCAGAGGGTTAGCTACACTCTGTAATAATACAAAAAAACTGAGTGAATGGATCAACGAACAACCTGAACGGGTGTAATCGGACATCCGCCCCCAACAAATTCAACAGCCATCACGTTAGCTCAGCGTGTTCGGTCAGAGGGCTGTTTGATCTCCGTAATTAAAAAAAATAATAAGTAAAGGAATCAACAATCAACTTGATGTCTTGTGACGTCCGCCCATACCAAACACAACGAACAACACCGACCAAAACGCAAAACGGGAGGGGGTGGGGGGGGGGGGGGGTACCGTCTTTGACTCATAATCAAATCGTCTTTGGTCCCTGGTTCGAATCCCACCGCTGCTTAAATTTTGATTAATAATCAGCATTGGCGGCCGGACTTCCGGCATAAGAAGTCACCCTCATTCTGCCAACGGCCCTGTCAAAGAGTGCGGAGGAGCAGATAGAGGTTCAGGGCACTCTATTGTTATAGAGGTGGGAAACTGCCCCTAAAGGCGGAAGAATCAGCAATGATCAACGGCATGCGGATGCAGAAGACAATGGAAACTGCCGTATTAAAGACACGTAACGTGTATCCAAAGAGAATGTGGCCTGTAATTGAAGTGTCATGATAATCTCTCCATTGACAAAAGATTCCGGAATAGTCCCCCATTCGGAGCTCCGGTAGTTGACTGCAAAGGGGGAGGTTACCATGAGAAAAAGACTGAATGATCAACGGAAGGATAACGTTCTACGAGTCGGGGCGTGGAATGTCAGAAGCTTGAGCGTGGTAGGGAAACTAGAAGATTTGAAAAGGGAATAGCAAAGGCTCAATCTAGATATAGTAGGGGGTCAGTGAAGTGAAATGGAAAGAAGGCAAGGATTTCTGGTCAGATGAGTATACGGTAATATCAACAGCAGCAGAAAATGATGTAACGGGAGTAGGATTCGATATGAATAGGAAGGTAAGGCGGAGAGTGCGTTACTGTGAACGGTTCAGTGACAAGTTTGTCACTATCAGAATCGACAGCAAACCAACATCGACAACGATAGTTCAGGTATACATGACGACGTCACAAGCTGAAGATGATGAGATAGAGAAAGTGTATCAGGGTATCGAAAGGGTAATACAGTATGTAAGGGAGGATGAAAATCTAATAGTCATGGGGCACTGGAATGCAGTTGTAGGGGAAGGAGTAGAAGAAAAGGTTACAGGAGAATATGCGCTTGGGACAAGGAATGAGAGAGGAGAAAGACTAATTGAGTCCTGTAACAAGTTTCAGCTAGTAATACCTAATACTCCGTTCTAGAATCACAAGAGAAGGAGGTATAAATGGAAAAGGCCGGGTGATACGGTAAGATTTCAGTTAGATTACATCATGGTCAGACAAAGATTCCGAAATCAGATACTGGATTGTATGGTGTACCCAAGACAAAATATAGACTCAGGTCACAATATAGTAGTGATGAAGAGTACGCTGTAGTTTAAGACGTTAGTCAGGAAGGATCAATACCCAAAGAAGTGGGATACGGAAGGACTAAGGAATGACGAGATAGGTTGAAGTTCTCTTGGGCTATAGATACAGTAATAAGGAATAGCTCAGTAGGCAGTACAGTTGAAGAGGAATGGACATTTCTAAAAAGGGCCATCACAAAAGTTGGGAAGGAAAACATAGGTACAAGGAAGGAAACAGTGAAGAAACCATGGGTAACAGAAGAAATATTTCAATTGATCGATAAAAGGAGGAAGTACAAAAATGTTCCAGTAAGCTCAGGAATACAGAAATACAAGTCGCTGAAGAATGAAATAAATAGGAAGTGCAGGGAAGCTAAGGCGAAATTGCTGCATGCAAAACGTGGAGAAATCGAAAAAGAAACAATCGTCGGAAGAACTGACTCAGTATACAGGAAAGTCAAAACAACTTTTGCGGAAATTAAAAGCAAGGTTTCTAACTTTAAGAGTGCAACGGGAATTCCACTGTTAAATGCAGAGGAAAGAGCGGATAGGTGGAAAGGATATATTGAAAGCCTCAATGAGGGGGAAGATTTGTCTGATGTGATAGAAGAAGAAACAGGAGTCGATTTAGAAGAGAGAGGGGATCCATGATTAAAATCAGAATTTAAAAGATCTTTGGAGGACATAAGATCAAATATGGCGGAATCGACGGATAAAATTCCATCAGAATTTCTAAAATCATTGGGGAAAGTGGCAAAAAACGACTATTTACGTTGGTGTGTAGAATGTATGAGTCTTGCGACGTACCATCTGACTTTCAGAAAAATACCAATAATACAATCCCAAGACGGCAAGAACTGACAACTCCGATAATTATCGCACAATTAGCTTAAGAGCTCATGTACCCAAGTTACTGACAAGAACAATATACAGAAGAATGGAAAAGAGAATTGAGGATGTCCTAGATGACGACCAGTTTGTCTTTAGGAAAGGTAAAAGCACGAGAGAGGTAATTCTGACGTTTCTGTTAGTAATGGAAGCAAGACTAAAGGAAAATCAAGACATGTTCACATGATTTTTCAATCTGGAAAAAGCGTTCGAAGTGTAAAATGGTGCAAGATGTTCGAAATTCTGAGAAAAGTAGAGGTAAGCTATAGGGAGAGATGGATTACATAAAATATGTAACGCAGCCAAGAGGGACTAATTGGAGTGGACGAACAAGAACAAGCGCTCGTATTAAAAAGGGTGTAAGACAAGGATTTAGACTTTTACCCCTACTGTTCAATCTGTACATCGAGGAAGCAATGATGGAAATGAAAGAAAGGTCCAGGAGTGGAATTAAAACTAAAGGTGAAAGGATATCAATGATGCGATTCGCTGATGACATTGCTATCTTGAGTGGAAGTGAAGAAGAATTACATGTTCTGCTGAACGGAATGAACAGTCTAATGAGTATAGAGTATGAACTGAGAGTAAATCGAAGAAAGACGAAGGTAATGAGAAGTAGTAGAAATGAGAACAGCGAGAAACTTAACATCAGGCTTGATGGTCACGAAGTAGATGAAGTTAAGGAATTCTGCTACCTAGGCAGTAGAGTAACCAATGACGGACGGAGCAAGGAGGACATCAAAAGCAGACTAGAAATTGCAAAAAGGGCTTTCCTGACCAAGAGAAGTCTACTAATATCAAATATCGGCCTTAATTTGAGGAAGAAATTTCTGAGAGTGTACGTCTGGAGTACAGCATTGTATGGTAGTGATACATGGACTGTGGGAAAACCGGAACAGAAGAGAATCGAAGCATTTGAGACGAATGTTGAAAATTAGGTAGACTGATAATGTAAGGAATGAGGAGGTTCTGCGCAGAATCGGAGAGGAAAGGAACATGTGGAAAACATTGGTAAGGAGAGAGAACAGGATGATACGACATCTGTTAATCTGTTAAGACATGAGGAATGACTTCCACGATACTAGAGGGAGCTGTAGAGGGGAAAAACTGTAGAGGAAGACAGAGATTGGAATACATCCAGCAAATAATTGAGGACGTAGGTTGCAAGTGCTACTCTGAGACGAAGAGGTTAGCATAAGAGAGGAATTCGTGGTGGGCCGCATCAAACCAGTCAGAAGACTGATGAAACGGATGTAAATGTAGATGTATAAAGTGAAGACAGCCGAAGAGTACATCTGATTCTCTTTTAAAACTATTTTACGTTAACGATGTCACCGAATGAGATGGTTCAGAGATATGACGTCAAGTATCAAGGTACTGAAAACGGATACCGTAAAGAGCATGAGATTGCATTCCAAAAAGCAACAGACTAGAGGTAAGACGGCCGGAGTGGCCGTCCGGTTCTAGGCGCTACAGTCTGGAACCGAGCGACCGCTACGGTCGCAGGTTCGAATCCTGCCTCGGACATGGATATGTGTGATGTCCTTAGGTTGGTTAGGTTTAATTAGTTTTCAGTTCTAGGCGACTGATGACCTTACAAGTTAAATAGCGTAGTACTCAGAGCCTTTTGAACCATTTGAAACTAGAGGTAAACAGAGACGAAATAGCTTAACGCAAACTAGAGAAAGATGAAATCTTCCAACCTGCACGTTTACGAAGTTATATTCTCTGTGAAGTCACAATACCTTTTTAGACAGGACACTTGAAATATGAGGATAATGCCTACACAAAACGACGCTATGATAGCTGAGTGCAAAACGTAATTGCTACCAACAGAAATTTTGGAAAACGTTGGAAAACGCTGAAATACGAGCATGTTATCGCAACATGCATTTATCATTATTATTGGTGCTAACACGATATAAACATTAAGCAAAACAGGAGCTCAAGCATGAAGTAGTCACTTGCGAAATCGAACGTTGAGGTCGTGGTATTTGTACTTGGACTGTGCTAGCCCTACTAACTTGTATTTTGTGTGTAATAGAGAGAAGTGGTACAGTTATTTGTTAATGAACCATTTGTCGTGGTGCCGAAACTGCACCATGTGCCTATATTTGTACCTAAGGACTTGAAAAGTAAGTTGTACTTGCCATTTCAAGCTACGACCACTGCGAAACAAGCGAGGGGGATTATCGGAAGACAGCACATGTTCCTAATTTCCGGGAGACACAGTTCTACTGAGATGAGGATAACAGGTACGTCAGAGCGTGCAAGTGAAATGACGTGGCAACTGGAAACATATTCCAGAGTTGAAGTACACGGGATAGTGCAGTTCTTGGGGCAAAACTTATAAATTGTATTGGAAGATTCTGGAAGTATACAGACCAAATGTGCAGCCGTAATGAAATGGTGCGAACAATTCTCCAAGACCGCGCATATGTGAGTGATGCTGATCGGGAGGAAAGGTCATCGACGTCGACCACAGACAACAACGTAGAGGCAATCTTTTCGCAGCAAGCCACATAGGCACCGCTTGCTTTCCTTGTTGATCGGAACTGAACCGATGGCCCCTGAAAGCATATGTAGATGGTAGTCCGACGGCGTGAAATCGGGAATGTATGCAGGATGCTCAAACATCTCGAAACGCAGCCCCTGAAGAGTTTGAGCAGTGTGGACGGCGGTATGTGGACGTGTATTTTCATGCAATAAAAGAACGCCTTCCGACAGTGGGTCTCTTAGTTTATTGCGAAATGCAAATTTTAAATTGTTTAACGGCTTATCAGTGTAACGTTAGCTGTTCACTGATGACCACTTTTCTAGGTACTGTTCCGAGACTGGTGTTTGTGAATCACGAAAGGCTGTGAGCATCAGTTTCCCTGCACGAGATTGATTCTTGAATTTCTCTTCGATGTGAGGTTCGGGATGCTTCCAGGCCATGTTTTGGCGTTTGCTTGCTGGTTCGAGGTAATGAATCTATATTTCATCTCCAGTGAAGACTCGTTCCTAAAACGTATCACCCCCGTCAGCGTACTGTCCAATAGGTGCTGATAGATTTTCACCAGGTTACTCTCGTAGCTACATTGACTTGTTTTTGAACCCAGTTCTCACTGACTTAGTGAAAGTTGACCATGTTATGCATGATTTCATATGCAGAATCATGACTAATCTGCATACGGTGTGCCACATGGAAGTAGAATGAGCGTTTGGCGTCATTGGCCGGGAGGCCCGTTGCGGTGCAGGTCTTATTACATTCGACGCTACATTGGGCAACCTGCGCGCCGGATGGGGACAAAATGATGGTGAAGACAACACAACACCCAGTCCCTGAGCGGAGAAGCTCTCCGACCCGGGCCTGTAGGACGGCAATCCTGTTTGCCAAATCAATAGTCAACAGTGTATTATTCAGAATGTAAAGCACGGACTTATTCAGTATTGGCATCAGTTGTGTCTGTAGTTGGTCGCCTAGATCTTTCCTCATGTTTCACATTTGTTCGACTACTTTTGAACTGTTCAGTTCAATGGTGAACACTTCGCTGTGAGAAAGTATGATATCCGTATTGCGCTGAATGTCTTCTATGAATTGCCTCTCCTGGTATACCTTCAGATGAAAATAAGTAAAATAAACAAAGAAAAACGGTTTAGGGAACTATTTTCTTCTACGGTACAAACAGAAATTCGCGCCTCGTAACAGCACAAAGCTAACTGATGTGGTGACGCTGTAACTTACCACAGGCGAAGACAACGCTGCAATCTAGCGGTTGCTGAGCACACAAAGCCGTAGCCAACCTAAAGACAATTACAGCAGATCTACAGATACTTACTGACTCACCCTCGTATCTTTGTAGCTCTGACGTGAAGTGCAGCATTCAGCAAACGTTACTTAGCCTGCCTAAATAATGTGTTACTTTCTTTTCGACGTTTCCTCGTAACACATAGGTGTAAAGCGGAAATAGTTTCAGTGAAGTGCTGTTTGAATATGTAAACGCGCCCAGAAGACAAACCCAATCTCAGTCAACTGGCAAGTTCTGAAGCTATTTCCGGATCCTCATTTACATAACTGATGATCTACTGTATATTGCATGACGGGCCGTACTTCATAGCCTTTTTAGTCGTTCTCGTTCGGTGTATGCGAGTACTCATGCTCTGTCTAGTCTTTCTTGTGTTGTTCACAAGCGACATGCCAAGTGGAGATATTACGTAACCATTCTGAAGTACTGGTCCCCTAAATTTGGCTAAAAATGCTTAGTGAGGAGAATATCGCCCTTTTCTCTTTGGTTCCGTCATACATTTCTTATTTTATTTCCAACAAATTTTCGTATGTGCCAAACTGGCACACCTGAAACCTAGGCGCATGTGTTTCAATTATTTCAAATTATCCCTTCAGATTGAGTCACACGAGACTTGTCGCTTAGCCAGACGCTCCACAATTCCCCTTCCGTTCGCTCCCTTACATGCGCTATCATTCTGCATCTAACCCCTCCATTACGTTGCTCCTAGGTATTTAGTCGATGTGATCGAGTGCACTATTATTGCGCCACATCTCTTTCTCTCCTAGGAGAAAAATCGTGTGACTGATGTAGCAGGAGACCTCGTAGTTGACGGAATAAACCACTGTTCAGGGGCCGTTTGGATTAGGACAGCCGGCCGAAGTGGCCGAGCGCTTCTGGGCGCTTCAGTCTGGAACCACACGACCGCTACGGTCGCAGGTTCGAATCCTGCCTCTGGCATGGAGGTGTGTGATGTCCTTAGGTTAGTTAGGTTCAAGTAGTTCTAAGTTCTAGGGGACTGATGACCTCAAATGTTAAGTCCCATAGTGCTCAGAGTCATTTGAACCTTTTTTTTTGGATTAGGACTGTTGATATTTTTAAAAATATCCATCATTATTTTAAAAATGTCATCATCCACTCTCTACATGGTGAAGAAAAATATCGATATATGAGTGGAAAAAATATTGACGTACCTGCCTATAAAAATATCGAACAATGTAAATTACTGCCAATTTCAGAGCTGTGTATTTAAGTACTGATTTATTATTAGATGTTCTGCAAATCAACAAGCTAGTAGGCTGCCTATCACCCTTAGAGCAAGAACTGTAAGGAACACATGCACATACACGCTTAACGATAACCACTTTGGCAACAATGGTAACTGCATGTAAGTGTCGCAATAAAAGGTGTCTGATGCATCCATCGTTCGGTTTCGTCACTTATCAGATTTGTCTGGAACTCTGCATGTCAACTTCCATCTTTTCTCATTTCTGCAAACGCCAGCGACCTAGCAGATGTAGTGTCAAAATTTCCTGGTGAAGCTAAACGTTGCAGTTTCTGTTAGTGTCAGCATTTCCCCTCACACGTCCCCGCCCAACGCAACGACCAGTCTTGTCATTTAGATTTTTGTTCATCATTTCCAGCAACTGTTTTTGAAGAATGTCGATGTGAGGAAATAGCACACTAGCTGGTTTATGTCTTTCTTTTGTACCACATACAATTACTTCACACAGTCAAAGAGCAAAATTGGACGTGATGAAAGCTTAAAAAGGAGTAAGACTCCTTCAAACCGTGAAAGTAAATTTATGTCCTGCTACAGTTTCAAAAGAACGACTTCAAATATTTTCCGAAAATTGTAAAAAAAATATAATATAAAAAGTTATCGGCTTTCGATATTGTCGTATTGATATCGATATATCGATATAACGGAGGAAAACTGTCGCCGATGTATGACCGAGCGAGGTGGAGCACTGGTTAGCACACTGGACTCGCATTCGGGAGGACGATATTTCAAACCCACGTCTGGCCATCCTGATTTAGGTGTTCCGTGGTTTCCCTAAATCGCTTCAGGCAAATGTCGGGATGGTTCCTTCGGAAGGACACAGCCGACTTCCTTCCTCATCCTTCTCTAATCCGATGGGACCGATGACATCGCCATTTGGTCCCCTCCCCCAAATCAACCAATCAATCAAACAGCCGATATATCGGAGGCATTCGGTAAAAGTATCGATATAACGATATTTTAGCAACGCCTCTAGTTTAGATGTCCTTGCGTGAGACGTTGCAAGCGGATTATACTGGCACCACAGAAACCACTCCCGAAAGGTGAGAGTGCTAGGTCAACGTGGCATAGCCAGGGCTGTGAAACTGTCGACACAACGCGAAAGCTAGGGCAGTGACCCTGCCTTGTACATCGGTTCTGCTGTGACAGGGGAGAATAGCACCACAGTTTCAGAAAAAGTAGCGAGCTGAGTTTATTTAAATTATAACATGAATTTTAGACAGTCAGTGATAGCCTCCATCAACAGCCATCAACAGCCTACTACGAGCAGTGGTATATGCTAATCTATGGTTAGAAATGGGAAAACAAGCAGCCGCTATTAAATTCTGTCACCACTTGCTGCAGGTGTGCTGTCTGTGCCATGTCTGAAAGCTGCTGACTTGGTGCCTTCCCACTGCCAGGCCAGCTGCTAGCTGGGGATCCAAGGCTCGTGCCTGGGCCATCTAGCAATCTAGACATCATTACCTGTGTGGGCCAACTCTTTTGCTGTTCATCACAAGGATGTAAGCAAACCCAGTTGCTGTATATCATCGCCTGTGTGGGCACATGTCACCACTCAGCTGCTCCTCTCTATGCCGCGGCAAAAAGTTCGATTCTGCGTGCTCTGCTACATCCTGTACTGAGCTGTATATTTGTACCAGTTGGCTCGGCTACCTACTCTGGCTGCCGCTTATCGCCATTCATCAGGGCCTGAGCCAATGCCACACCTCTGAGGTACTGAACATAATGCCTTGCCCGGTTGTTGTCTCAGCGAGTGTGACCTGCCTCTTGCGGGCGCTGACTGCTGCCCTTCACCACCATCAATGCATTTTAGTATACAATAAAAGATTATATGTAAATGGTGTGTTTATGATGGGACATAGGGCATTCACCTGGTACTACCTCACACGCCAGTTAAATGTCATAGCCGACCAGAGTGACCGAACGGTTCTAGGCGCTTCAGTCTGGAACCGCGCGACCGCTACGGTTGCAGGTTCGAATCCTGCCTCGGGCATGGATGTGTGTGATGACCTTGGGTTAGTTAGGTTTAAGTAGTTGTAAGTTCTAGGGGACTGATGACCTGAGCTGTTAAGTCCCATAGTGCTCAGAGCCATTTGAACCAAATGTCATACTTTCTGTAGGTAAGGCCGTTTTGCTAAACAGTGAACCAAGTCAAGGTGGCTTGTGATTAGACGTAATAAGTAGCGTTTAAAATTACAGTTGCCTCTATTGCTGTGTTCTCCATGTTCCTTTTGTATTGTATTTTCGTGTACTGGATTAAGGCTCCACAATGTCTGAGTCAGAGAATGTTACCACACAAGAAGCAACTGAATCTTTGGTGAATTAGGTAGTCCAGTTGAGAGCAGATGAAACGGAAACGCATAAACAGTTAGCTGCTGAAAGAGAAGACAGGGCTTCGTTCAGTTTGACTTTTCTCTCATTAGATTCATCTAGTGCTACTTTGGTTTTTCACTTTTTGGGTGAAGCTTTAGAGGCTGTGTTGCATTGGTAGATGACCTATTGGCAGCTGCAAGGCTTGGTTCCTGGACAGATGAGCAGGTGCTGTAGAAGGCTAAGCAATAGATGAATAAAAAAATTTAATGGACAAGGAATGGTAAGATGGGCACAATTATTCTTCAGGAAGTGGAGAGTAGGACGTTGGATGCTTTCTTAAGGGGGCTGCCACCCGACCCGTCAAGAATGGCATAGGCAGAAACCCCAAAGAAGAAGGCTACCACCACCTGGGTCGCCACAGAACCTGAAGAGATGGAGAGAATGACAAGAGTACAGGATAAATAGAATCTTCTCTGCCGATGAAGGTGTTATCGATATTGACTTCTGAGTCACATTCAGAAACAATGTTGCTAACTACAGTGTGAAAAGTGTGGAACGGTTTGGCAATCGGCAGGGACGAAACAATGGTAATCGATCGTTAAACAGCTAAATCGCCAGATGGCATTCTCTGTAGCTTTCGATGTTACTAAGATGTTTGAAGAGGTGGAGTGTTGCTTAACTGGCATAGCAGATGGTGTAGAGCATACGCTGATATTAGACACAGGGGATCACAAAGCTGTGGCGAATCTGGAACTTTTTGGGAAGAGGAGATTAAACTCTCCACAATGTAAGTTACATGGAGTAGGGAATAATGGTACAGAATTGCTAGGTTCAGCGACATCAGCTTTTCAGGTTGGAGCAAAACAGTCTCGAGGCAGTATGAAAGTTTTGCCCTGTGTAGGTGAAAGGTACTGCAGATTTTCTGCACAAACGTCATGCAAAAATTGATGTTTTGCATAACATTGCAGAATTTGGGGGGATATTGTTTTGAAGATGTTCCCAATGACATACTATCGCAAGATTCATCTGTCACAAACTACCAGTTAAACTGTGTGCAAAGTCATTGACACTCGATTTCCATGATAAAGTGCTGCAAGGCTCGGGAAAATTACTGAGAGTGACCTAGAGAAGAATGATAAATTAGATGTAATGGGATGTTTTATTTTCAGTATCGTCACACATGTAGAGGAAGTGGCTGGTGAATGAGTGGTTCTCTTCAGTGTGGACAGTACACTATTATTGTTAAGTAATGTTGTAACTTTGCAAAATGATTGTTAGTTGCCAGTAAAGACGTTCTAGGTTAGAGTGATCTGTACAGGTCAAGTGTGGATCTTCGCCAAACTAAGCCAGTAGTACAGCTGCATTATGTGCAAAATTGGAGCATTTAAAGGGAGCAGAGAGGGCAGCCTTGGAAAGCTATTACTAGAATTTGAAGACCCCTTTAAATCTTGTGGTTCATTGTCAGCAACCCCCATAATGCAGCACAGGATTCTGACTGGAAATGAGTCACTTTCTATCATAAAACATACAGTACACTACCATATACAATCATTAACAGGATAATTTGTTAATGACCAGCTGTAGATGAATGTGGAGTTACAGTCATTATTAGGATTAGCTAATTACTACAGAACGTTTTATTGGGATTTGCAGATATTGCACGACTACTCACGCATTTGTTGAAGAAGGGCGTCAGGTTTCAATGGACAGCAGAATGTAAAGTCACAATTGAAAAGTTGAAGGGGAGTGTTGATCTTCTAGGAATATGAAAGGGACTTCATTGTATCGTGTTAGCAATCACAAGATAGGTTGTGTTCTAAGTCAAAAAGCGCAGTGTAAGGAGCATCCAGTTGCTTATTCTTCACAGCAGTTGAACAAGGCTGAGAAAAATTGCCTTACCACAGTCAAGCAAATGTCGAGCTTGATATACAGTATGACTACTTCTGATATTATCTGTATAAATGGTTCAAATGGCTCTGAGCACTATGGGACTCAACTGCTGAGGTCATTAGTCCCCTAGAACTTAGAACTAGTTAAACCTAACTAACCGAAGGACATCACAAACATCCATGGCCGAGGCAGGATTCGAACCTGCGACCGTAGGGGTCTTGCGGTTCCAGGCTGCAGCGCCCTTAACCGCACGGCCACTTCGGCCGGCTATTGTCTGTATACTAAGAAATTTAAGGTACTGATGGATCTCACAGCAGTAAAATGATTGTCAGGTTTAAAGGATCCGTTGAGTAGACTTACGCGGCAGGCATTAAAATTGAGTGAGTTTGGCTTTGAGGTGATTCACAAATTGGGTAAGAAACATGGTAAGACAGATGGGCTGAGTTGAAAGATTGGCCTAATCTGGGCACTGGACCATAGCCTTGCAAAGTGACAGAAGACTCATTCAGCTGATGTGGACTGCAAGCTATTCATAACGCCTGTAGCCGTCTGCTGCTCAGGGTGATGCCGTCCACTGGCCATGACAAGAAGCCGCTTGTTGATGCATGCACGCCTCACTGAGCGTTTCTGAGCTGCACCTTGAGGTCGTTGACCACTGCCTAACTCCACAACAGATATATTTTGACGTGAATAAAAAAAAAAAATATGTGTAAGTGCTGTATTTATGATGGGATGTCAGGCAACCACCTGGTAGGTACCAGCCCAACACACCGCTGTAATCAACATAGGATAGTGAACTGCAGGACGTCCTGATCACTAAGAGCCAAGCTGCACCACGCACCGTAGAAGTTATTCATCCCCCGAACTCTGCACAATATTTATCCATATTTAAGGTAATCTTCCTTTCATTACACCGTGAGGAAGATTCCTCTGCCTCGTCATAAATTGAGCACTCTTCTATTTTGATTAAGATCTATTGGAATTGTAGTCTTTTCGTGGACAATAAACTATTTCAAACGGCATAGAGGCAACCATCCTTCTTTATATCACAGTAACTCTAATGTCCCATCGTTCACTGTCAACTCAGAAGACAGCAAATGCCCTTAAATAAATAGAGTGAGGTCTCCTATGTGAGACACAAATTTTTTGGAGTCATCAGTCTTGCTGGTGGTTCAGTGTGGCCCGCCACGGATTCCTCTCTTGTGCCAGTCTCTTCGTCTCAGAGCACCACATGCACCCAGCGTCTTCAAATATTTATTGGATGTATTCCAATCTCTATCTTTCCCTACAGTTTTTACATTCCACTGTTCCTTCTAGTACAATGGAAGTTATCCCCTGATATCTCAATACATGTCCCCTCATTCGGTCCCTTCTTCCAGCCAGTGTTTTCCATATGTTCCTTTCTTCGTCGAATCTGCGGAGAACCTCCTCATTCCTTAGATTATTAGTCTACTTAATTTTCAACATCCTTCTGTAGCACCACATGTGAAACGTTTCGATTCTCTTCTGTTCTGGGTTTACTACCATACAATGCTGTGCTTCAAATATAGTCAGAAATTTCTTCCCCAAATTAAGACCAATGTTTGATGTCAGAAGACTTCTTTTGACCAGGAGTGCCATCCTCGCCTATACTAGTCTGCTCTTTATGTCCTCCGTTCTTTGTGCGTCATGTGTTATTTTACTTCCTAGTTAGTTGAATTCCTTAACTTCGTTTAATTCGTCGTCATCAATTCTGATATTAAGTTTACCGCTAAACTTATTTCAGCTAGTCCTCAGTTCGTTAGTCTTTTTTCAGTTTACTGTAAAACGCTCTACTGTACTGTTAGACTGCTTATTCCACTTAACATATCCTGTAATTCTTCTTCACTTTCAGTGAGGACAGCGATCTTATCAGCGAATCTTATCATTGATAGCCTTTAAACTCGAATTTTAATTCCGCTGTTGAAATTTTCTTGTATTTCCATAATTTCTGCTTCGATATATAGACAGAAAGATAGTGGCGCAAGACTGTATCCTTATCTTACCCCATCTTTTTAAGCTAAGCACTTCGTCCTTCCATTCGTATTGTTCCATCTTGTTTGTTGTACGTATTGTATATTACCCAAATTTCCCTGTAACTTATTCCTACTTTTCTCATACCTTCGAACATACTGAGCCGTTTTACATTGTCCAATATTTTTCCTCGGCCGACTAATCCTACGAATGGTTCTTGATTTTTCTTAAGTCTTACTATCATTATATAGCGCAGCGTTAGAACTGTCCCCATGGTGTCTTTTGGTACATTTAATTTTGCGAAATCTTACCAACATATCCTCAGTTTTCTTTTCCACGCTTCTGTATATTCTTCACCTCAGCAATTTGGATGCATGAACTGACTATGTGGTAGTTCTCGCACTTACCTACTTATACTATGTTCGGGATTGTGTGGATGATATTTTCCCCAAAGTCTGATGGTATTTCTCCAGCCCAATAGTTTCAGCTCCCCAATCCGAATAGTCGTTTGGCTACCACTTCCCCTAATGATTTTAAAAATTCCAAGGGAATGTTATCCATATTTTCTGCCTCATTTGATATCAAGTCTTCCAACGTTCTGTTAAACTCTATAATAATGGCGGCCTATATATTCGATATCGCCGGCTGGTGTGGCCGACCGGTTCTAGGCGTTTCAGTCTGGAACCGCGCGACCGCTACGGTCGCAGGTTCGAATCCTGCCTCGGGCATGGATGTGTGTGATGTCCTTAGGTTAGTTAGGTTTAAGTAGTACTAAGTTCTAGGGGACTTAGACCTCAGATGTTAAGTCCCATATGGCTCAGAGCCATTTGAACCATTTTTTATTCGATATCAACTGCCATTTCTTCGTATATGGTAATGATAGTTGCTTTCCCTTGTAGAGGTCTTCAAAATATTCTTTCCACATTTTTCTTTCTCCACTTCGTGTAGCAGTGGCATCCGACTCCTTATGTTGACGGCCTTGCTTTTCACCGAATTTTGTTTTGAATCTTCTACAAGCTTAGTCAGTCCCTCCAAAAACCACTTTTTTTCTATTTCTTCACATATTTCGTGCAGAAATTTAACGGTGCCTTCTCTGCAGTACTATTAATTTCATTCCTAAGCGAGTAATGTTGCGTATGCCTATCTTTCCCTGAGTGTTTTTGTACGTCTTTCTTTCGTCGATCAGTTGAAGTCCTCCAATGCTGTAGATATTGCGATAATGAATACCGCGGTAGGTACTTTGGTTCAGTTGAAGAGGAACAGACGTCTTTAAAAAGGACAATCACGGAAGTTGTACAGACAAATATACGTACAAGTATGGAAACAGAAGTAATACTTCAACTTCTGTTACCTTAATTGTACCTATATTTGTCTGTACAATTTCCGTGATTGTCCTTTTTAGAGACGTCTATTCTTCTTCAACTGAACAAATGTACCTACTGTGATTTTCATTGTCGCAATATCTACAGCATTAGAGAACTTCAAACACATCAGTATTTCACTTCTTTCCACGTCGATACTTCCTGTCTAGTCTCTTAAACTTCAGTCTACTCTTCATCAGTATTAAATTGTGATCTGAGTCCATATTCTGCACCTGCGTATGAGTTACAGTCCAATATCTCATTCCGGAATGTCTGTCCGACCATGATGTAATCTAGTTGCAGTCTTAACGTGTGTCAGGCCTTCTTCGAGTATAGCTCTTCTTCTTGTAAATTTTGAACAGTGTATTCACTATTATTAGCTGAAAAGATATTGCAGTACTCAGATAGTCTTTCTGCTCTCTCATTCGTTCTACCTAGCTCTTACAGGGTGTTTCAAAAATGACCGGTATATTTGAAACGGCAATAAAAGCTAAACGAGCAGCGATAGAAATACACCGTTTATTGCAATATGCTTGGGACAACAGTACATTTTCAGGCGGACAAACTTTCGAAATTACAGTAGTTACAATTTTCAACAACAGATGGCGCTGAAAGTGATGTGAAAGATATAGAAGACAACGCAGTCTGTGGGTGCGCCATTCTGTACGTCGTCTTTCTGCTGTAAGCGTGTGCTGTTCACAACGTGCAAGTGTGCTGTAGACAACATGGTTTATTCCTTAGAACAGAGGATTTTTCTGGTGTTGGAATTCCACCGCCTACAACACAGTGTTGTTGCAACAAGACGAAGTTTTCAACGGAGGTTTAATGTAACCAAAGGACCGAAAAGTGATACAATAAAGGATCTGTTTGAAAAATTTCAACGGACTGGGAACGTGACGGATGAACGTGCTGGAAAGGTAGGGTGACCGCGTACGGCAACCACAGAGGGCAACGCGCAGCTAGTGCAGCAGGTGATCCAACAGCGGCCTCGGGTTTCCGTTCGCCGTGTTGCAGCTGCGGTCCAAATGACGCCAACGTCCACGTATCGTCTCATGCGCCAGAGTTTACACCTCTATCCATACAAAATTCAAACGCGGCAACCCCTCAGCGCCGCTGCCATTGCTGCACGAGAGACATTCGCTAACGATATAGTGCACAGGATTGATGACGGCGATATGCATGTGGGCAGCATTTGGTTTACTGACGAAGCTTATTTTTACCTGGACGGCTTCGTCAACAAACAGAACTGGTGCATATGGGGAACCGAAAAGCCCCATGTTGCAGTCCCATCGTCCCTGCATCCTCAAAAAGTACTGGTCTGGGCCGCCATTTCTTCCATAGAAATCATTGGCCCATTTTTTAGATCCGAAACGATTACTGCATCACGCTATCTGGACATTCTTCGTGAATTTGTGGCGGTACAAACTGCCTTAGACGACACTGTGAACACCTCGTGGTTTATGCAAGATGGTGCCCGGCCACATCGCACGGCCGACGTCTTTAATTTCCTGAATGAATATTTCGATGATCGTGTGATTGCTTTGGGCTATCCGAAACGTACAGGAGCCGGCGTGGATTGGCCTCTCTATTCGCCAGACATGAACCCCTGTGACTTCTTTCTGTGGGGACACTTGAAAGACCAGGTGTACCGCCAGAATCCAGAAACAATTGAACAGCTGAAGCAGTACATCTCATCTGCATGTGAAGCCATTCCGCCAGACACGCTGTCAAAGGTTTCGGGTAATTTCATTCAGAGACTACGCCATATTATTGCTACGCATGGTGGATATGTGGAAAATATCGTACTATAGAGTTTCCCAGACCGCAGCGCCATCTGTTGTTGAAAATTGTAACTACTGTAATTTCGAAAGTTTGTCTGCCTGAAAATGTACTGTTGTCCCAAGCATATTGCAACAAACGGTGTATTTCTATCGCTGCTCGTTTAGTTTTTATTGCCGTTTCAAATATACCGGTCATTTTTGAAACACCCTGTATTCTCCCGTAACTCTTTTCTTTTCCTTCCCTGACTGCCACATTTCAATACCCCACGATTACCAAATTGTCTTCCCCTTTATGTATTGAGTTACTCGCTCAATGTCCACTTCTACTTTTTCTATATCTTCATCTTCCGGTTGTAATGACGGCATGCATACCTGAACCACTGTTGTTGATGTTTATTTGCTATCGATAGTGATGAGAACACCCTAATGATTGAACTGCTCACGGTATCTCACTATCTGCCGTACCTTTCCATTCATGACGAGTGTTACCTATGTTATACAATTTCCCGCTGCTTTTGATATTACCCTATATTCTCCTGATCAGAAATCTCTATTTCCTTTCTACTTCAGTTAGACGCAGCGATAGTATCAACTATTTAAGCCACATTTCGAAATGCTATTAATTACAAAAGTTATATTTCCATACTTCTATCTGTGTTGATTATTGTATTTTTCTGCTCAGTATTTCGACGACTATCCTAATTACATTCTTCAATCATTTATATATTGTGCAGAAGAAGACATTTGCGGAACTCGCTGACTTATAGAAATATTCCGCCAATCTGTCCGGGAAAATATAAATCGTATTGTCTCCAGTATTAGCCGAAATTAGCTCCAGCACATGTAAATCAATTTTTAAATTTACACTTGTAAGAGATATCACTCCATTTTGTTACGATAAATCAGAGATAGTTTTCTGCTTAGAATGTGTTCATTAATAAGACTAGCAACACGAGTTTCGCAGTGTACTGCTTTCAGGATCTTAATCTAGCGTACACTGACGTGTCGTTGTGATGGAAAAAGAGAGTGAAGATTGGTGTGCAGACAAAAAACATTAAAGGGTCTACAATGAGACCATAGTAGTATCGCGTTGGAGGTCGTCTCACTAGCTGGATTCAGGAATGTTGTCAGATACATCGAACGTAACTAATTTGCCTAAAGTTATTTACACAGACACAGATGTTATAACTACGAGCTGCTGTTGTAGATTAGATTAGATCCTTTCGCAGCCGCCTAGTGAGCACTTGAGCGCGGTGGCGGAGTGGTAAGACAGTGGATTGACATTCAAGATGATGTTGGTTCAAATCCCCTTTTCCACTCCAGATTTAGGTTTTCCATGGCTTACGCAATCAGTTAGGGTAAATGCTGCGACCTTTCATCTCAACAGGCACGATCGGTTTTTTTCATATTCTTCTTGAAGCTTACGATCCGCTTCTACTGACGGCCTTGTAGACGCGATGTTAAACCTTGATCTTCGTGTACTAAATTGGTAACTAAACTTCCTATGGTGGCCGTAAGCGTTGAAAATGCACGTCATGGATACTGATCACCTTTGCGACCCAAAGTTAATGACTTAAAGTTTTTATGAAGATTATTACTATCCGTTTAACTAATTCTGTGAACTGAATTATTGGTTATACTACTTATGATATACTTCATTTAGACATAAATGTACTGAGAAGCCGGCCGATGTGGCCGAGCGGTTCTAGGCGCTACAGTCTGGAAACGCGCGACCGCTACGGTCGCAGGTTCGAATCCTGCCTCGGGCATGGATGTGTGTGATGTCCATAGGTTAGTTAGGTTTAACTAGTTCTAAGTTCTAGGGGACTAATGACCTCAGCAGTTGAGTCCCATAGTGCTCAGAGCCATTTGAACAATTTTTGAGGTGCATTACCAAGGGCAGCTCATTTTCAGAAGCTAAGGAGCAATCAGAAAAAGTTTAGTTGATAATACAGTACATAATATCAGTACTTTAAAAGACATGTCCGTGACCAACTCTGGTGATAAATTTCTTACCAGGGCCAGTCTAGAGGGGAACGAGGACAAATACTTGTTACAATAACCTGGTTTTGATTTCCTGCAGTTTCCATAAATCACTTTCGGCTTACTTGACATTGTCGACATCGTAAAGTTATGCCCTGTTCCTCCGCACATCTTTGAGCAACTAAGCCAGCGCATCGTCTGTGCTGATCTCGATGGGGACAGGACGCTGAACTCTAAGCTTCCTTCCTTCGGAGGAATATCGGGATAGCTTGCTCCGATAACGTAATGCGCTAAACTCCTGGCTCCCAACTGGAGAGCTGAGCCAGATAACGTGAGCCGAATTAATGAGCATCGCCGGCCTGCCCCGCTGTCCAGTTCGTGAACAGTCCGCTGGCGACTACTTCCTTCGCCATGGCTGGGCTAGTTCTCCCATATCCTCCTTACGTTTGTAAGACGCGCTCTGTCAAAACACGAAATCTTGCAAGACATAATCGGAGTCATCCGTCCAGACACTCTGTGACCATAACTGCACAGAAAAGGCCGAAATGCTAAATGTCTATTACCAAAACTATTTCGCAGAGGAAAATCAGACTGTAATCATCGCATGAATGACAAAATGACAGATATCGAAATAAGATTCGCAAAAAACTATAGGCATATATCTCTGACGCCGGTCTGTTACAGTATTTTGAAAAATGTTCTATGCTCACGTGATGTGGCATCACTGGAGACTGAAGTTCTCCTCTGTACAAAGCAAAGTGGTTTCCAAAACAACGATCGTGTGAAACCCAGCTTCCTCTGTTTGTCCACGAGACACAGAAAGCAGTAGACACAGGCGCCCAGGTAGATAGCGTGTTCCTTGAATTCCGGATGGCAATCGATACAGTTCCGCACTGCCGGCTAATGAACAGAGTACGAGTGTATGGAATATCAGACCAGCTGGGTGACTGGACTGAAGAGGTTCTATCAAATAGAACACAGCATACCAGTCTGAACGGAGAGAGAAGTCTTCAGACATAAAAGTAGCTTCGGGTGTGATCCAGGGGGGTGTTATAGTACTACCACATTTCACAATTTATGTAAATGACCTGGTACATAACGTCTTAAGTTCCTTGAGGCTTTTCAAGGATGATGATGTATATACTGAAATGGCGACGCTAGAAAATTGCAGCGAAATACAGGAAGACCTGCAGAGGGTTGATGCTTGATGCAGGGAGTGGAAATTGATCATTAACATAAACAAATGTAATGTATAGCGAGTACAAGACCCTTTATTGTGTGATTATAAAATCGCAGAAAAATCACTGGAAACAGTTAGTTTCATAAACTATATAGAAGTACGCGTGCGGAGCGATTGAAAATGAAGGAGAACACAGAATTAATCGCGAATAAGGCAGATGCCAGAATGAGAATCGTTGGAAGAATCCTCAGGAAATATGGTTCATCAACAAAGGAAGTAGCTTACAAAACACTGTTACAAGCAATACTCGAATACTGCTCTGTAGTACGGGATCCATACCAGATAGGACTGATAGGACTTCTTTTTTAGGCTAAGATCAATCATCTAGTAAGCTTAATGAGAAGCTCGGCCAGGCAGGTACTAGAGATGTTGAAATTTCACATGATTCTCATAACAGTACAGTGAAAAATAACGTTAATATATTGCATCAGAATATCAGGGGATTAAAAAACAACGTAGATGAGCTTCTTGTTAGTTTAGAAGATTTAGAAACTGAGGGTGGAATAGATGCACTATGCCTGTCTGAACATCATATAGTCAGATGTATGGAAATGATAAATGTAGGTGGATACAAGCATTCAGCACACGTAAGCAGAGACACTATGGAGTTGCCATATATGTCAAAAATCTGTCATAATGTGAAAAATTTGGAAACTAAAAAATTTTGTGTAGAGGAACATATAGAAGCACGTGTGTGTGAGCTTAAACTTAATAAGGCACTTTTATAATTGTAGTAGTGTGTAGTTCCTCATTAGGAAATTTTCAACTATTTTTTAAAAATTTAGATTCTTTGGTGTGCATCTGTCACACAGAGGGAAGCAAATTATTGTTTGTGGAGATTTCAATGTAGATTTTCTGAGAGAGTCCGATAGAAAGCTTAACATTGAAGCATTACATGGTTCTTTCAATTTGACGTCAGTTAGTCATTTTCTTACTCGGGTGTTACATGAAAGCAACACACTGCTAGATAATGTTTTTATAGACCATGATAAATTTAATAAAATAAAACCATTTCCTGTTAAGAATGGCCTGTCTGATCATGATGCACAGCCAGTTGCAGTACAGGGTGCACATTTATCTTGACCACGCTAAATAACTGTTTGTCCAGATGCAAATTACAAAATGTTTCAAGCAAATGTTCTTTAGCCGTCAGGGAGTTATCAATCAGCGTGATTGAATTCGTTGTAGCTTTGTTTTTTACAAAGATATGAACACCGGTATTACTTTTTTAAATGGCACCCTGTATTTTTTATTCGGTAATTCATTTCCTCTCCTAAAGACCTATTCAAAAATGTATCAGAGCGTACCATTCACTGAAATACAACGTTATTAATTACATAACACAACACTGACTTTGATCCCGGGGTCACAAACTCGTCCACGTGCTGGAGTTGTCAGAAAACAAATGAAAACCAAGTAAAAACATAACACAAAATTGACTTTGACTCTCCTGTACCATTGTCCAGGCGTAGAACATTCAAAGGTGCTCAAAGTGATGACCCTGGACACCGATATACTGGTGCACTCGTTGAATGAAAGAATTATTTACTGAAATACAACGTTATTAAATACATAACACAACACTGACTTTGAGCCCGGGGTCACAAACTCGTCCACGTGCTGGAGTTGTCAGAAAACAAATGAAAACCAAGTAAAAACATAACACAAAATTGACTTTGACTCTCCTGTACCATTGTCCAGGCGTAGAACATTCAAAGGTGCTCAAAGTGATGACCCTGGACACCGATATACTTGTGCACTCGTTGAATGAAAGAATTATTTACTGCTTCCAGTGTTGTCTGCTGAAGAGAATTGCAAGCAAGTGCGATACGTTCCTGCATGTCCTCTGGAGATTTTGGAATATCAGAAGATAGATAACGTCTGTAATGCATCCCCAAAGAAAAAAGTGCAGAGGATTTAAATCAAGAGACCAAGCAGGCCAAGTAACTGCTCCTCCTCGACTAATCCATCTGGCACGATACCTTCGGTCCAGAGCACGACGAACACGCAAGGCATTATGTGATGGACATCTATCGTATTGATACCACATAAGCATTGAGGAAGAATTCGTCTGAGGAAGTTGGCATACGCTGTGCCGTTTAGACTACCACTGATGAAATAAGGGGCAAGCATCCCACACCAGGCGTTAACTCTCCACTGACGCTGATGTTCCACCTGTCTAAGCCATCGTGGGTTGTCGTTGGACCAATAATGCATGTTCCTTGTATTTACCTGTCCTTTGTTTGAGAAGGAACATTCATCGGTAAATAGAACATTGGAGAAGAAGTTCGGGTTGGCGAGGATTTGCTGCTGTGCTCACTGACAGAACTGTACACATTATGGAAATCATTCCCATGCAATTCTTGATGTAGGTGTACATGGTAAGGATGGAACCGGTGACATGTAAGAATACGATGTACACTGTTTTTAGGAGTGACAATCTCATGTGTAAGCTGTCGTGTGCTCACATGTGGATTCATAGCAACGGAAACGAGAACAGTAACTTCGGCAGCTTTGTGCGAGTGCTACGACGATTGCGTAGCCGTAGGTTGAAACTTCCCGGTTCCTGAAGCGTCGCAACAGGACGCGAAAACATCCGTCGTGAAGGTGGGTTCTTGTCAGGATATCGCTCTCTATACAGTTCCGCTGTCTGGGAAGCATTTTGCCTACCTTCAACAACAACAATAAAAGAAACCTTATGTCGATGCAGTTTGTAGGAAGGACAGCCTTTACTGCATGCCTACTCTACACAACAGTATTTAAAAGGACTAAATTACTGTAGTAAATGTACCCATACATAAGAAAATAGTATTGCAATTACTGTTCTACTATCTTACATTCCCCATAGATGAGAAGCATTTGTACCTTCTCTTTGTTGGTGTACATTCTACTCACACAACTCTTCAACTGACGATGGTTGACGGAGTGACGGGTGTGCAGTCTACTTATGTTTACATTTATACTCTGTCAACGTCAGCACGTGAATGTGTTCCATTACTCCGAGTACCTGCACTAAGCGCTGGGAGCGTCAACGTCAGTGTTGTGTTAGGTAATTAATAACGTTGCGTTTTAGTGAATTGTACACTGTGATACATTTTTGAATATATATTTAGGAGAGGAAATGAATTACCGAATAGAAAACACAAGGTGCAATTTAAAAAAAGTAATATTGGCTGTGGCGCATCGTACAGTATCGACAGCACCAACGAATTGTTACAAATCTGTTCTTTCAAGAACAGCTGCGAGTCAGACGCGCTGTAGCCTGCATTCCACTGACGCCAAAGCACCGCTATTTGTGACCACTGTGGCGTAAGCGAAAGCTCACTGGAGGACAGAGAGGAGACAGGTTGTGTTTTCTGATAAACGTAGGTTCTGCCTCGGTGCAAGTGATGGCCGTATGTAGGTTAGGAGGAGGCCATCTTAGGGCCTGCAACTAACATGTCTGCGTGCTAATACGCACTGAATCTACACCTGGAGTTATGTCCAGGGTGTGATTTAGTATGACAGCAGGAGCACTCTTGAAAAAAAATGGTTCAAATGGCTCTGAGCACTATGGAACTTAATTACTGAGGTCATCAGTCCCCTAGAACTACTTAAACCTATCCTAAGGACGTTACACACATCTATGCCCGAAGCAGAGTTCGAACATGCGACCGTAGCAGTAGCGCGGTTCCAGACTGTAGCCCCTAGAACCGCTCGGCCACTCCGGCCGGCTCAAAAGCATGTAATCAGAATAATAGCTGGAGCCCACCCAAGATCACTTTGCAGACATTTATTTAAGGAACTCGGGATATTCACAGTACCTTCCAATTGTTCTTAATAACCCATCCCAATTCAAAAATAATAACGAAGTGCATAGCTACAACACTAGAAGAAAGGATGACTTTTCCTATTCTGGATTAAATCTCACTTTGGCATAGAAAGTGATGAATTATTCTGCCACAAAAATCTTTGGTCATTTGCCAAATAGCATGAAAAGTCTGACAGATAGCCAACCAACATTTAAAAGCAAATTAAAAGAATTTCTGAATGACAACTGCTTCTACTCAATAGATGAATTTTTTAAATATGAAGTAGAATCTGTAAAAAAAAATTAATTGCTTTGTGTGAAGAAAACTCGTTTTAAAGTGACACGTTCCACGTCGTCACGAAATGTCGTATTCATGATCTGTGGAACAAGTATTAATGTATGTACGTATGTATATATGTATGTATAGAAGATATAGTGAAGATTCAAAGAGGAGCAGCACTTTTGCTTTACGGGTTTATTTAGTAAGCGCGAAAACGTCACGCAGATGCTCAGCCAACTTCAGTGGCAGACGATGTAAGAGAGGCGTTGTACATCACAGTATGATCTATTGTCAAAGTTCCGAGGACATACACTCCTAGAAGAGTCAACAAACTATATTGCTGTACACCTTCCGCCAGACACTGTAAAGTGGCTTGCGGAGTACAGACGGGGATGTGGATGTAATTATATGCGGAGACTCGCCCCTTACTGTTAGACCAGAAAATACGTCTCCGAAAACCACTCCTGGAGTGAATACCGTGGCAATGTCTCTCGGTACGGTACCAGATTGTAAACAACTGTGCAGTCGTGTTGACAAGTACTCAAGTGAATATAAACTTCTGCCATTCCTTTCCGATAACTCGAAAAAGTAACAGCCAGCTTCGTGAAGCGGAATTTTGGCTTCGTGTATCGTCTCGTACGTATGTGAGGGTTTTAAATGTGCGGCTGCTCCCTGTATGCTGTAGTAGGTGAATCAAAAAGCCAGCGACAAAGTGTTGGAGACTATTCAGGGATATTTTCTGAGTGTTTCGGTGTATGGGATACGTGATCACCGGCGGCTCGTTGTAGAGTAACAATGCAGTTATGATTTATTCGGTTTCTTTCTCCTTCGTTCTCCTGCCCTTTATGCCGTGCCTAAACGGGATCGGAATGTTAATTATTGGATCTGACAACGTTGGTGCTATAGGATGGTCGGATGCCATTCCTGTCGTCACTCTGTTGCCATCGGGACGGAATTTGTGTGCCTCACTTCGTCTGCGTCTGGTATTATCTCATGTAAACTTGTGCTAACGTTTTCTAAATGTTTGCTAGTCGCGTAACTGGAGGTGGGGTAACAGTTCAGTCAGTACCCGCCGAGCTGGATGTGAGAAACCGCCTGTGAACCACATACAGGCTGGCCGGCGCCATCGGCGGTTCCCGTTGTTAATCCTTCGATCGGATTCGGTCTGAGGCGAGTGCGCTTCCCCGAATCCCGGAGGGGCAGTATTAGATTTGTTTCTCTGAAAATGCCTCCACTACAGTGAAAAAAAAACCTGTAAGATCACCAAAATATGTTCACACTGTCGTGCATTACTGTTAATGTATAACTGAACCGAACCCGAGCAGCACTGTATGAGGGACAGAAGGCGATGAGTAAAGTGGGCATTACTGTGGTTAGCAGCAAGTAGAGTGAGCGGAACAAATTTGTTTCCGAACAAGAACCCCAGCACATTCTGTCGACATTTACACTTTCGTGCAGATATATGTATTTTCAGTGCTGCTACAATTGCAAAGATGCGTGGGTACCAGAAATCAAACTAAATGCTATTACTCTGTAACGAGCCACCGGAGACCACAGTTCCCTTATGCCAAAAATACAAAATATCCTTGAAGAACCTCCTAAATTTTGTCTGTGAAATTCAGCGTCAACCCGTGTAGTTACATGGAACTGCCTGGCCGATTAAAAGTTTGTGTCTGAACGAGACTTCAATTCCGGACCTTTATCTTCCACTGGCAACTGCTCCACCAATAGAACCAGCCAAACACAACTGACGAGGTGTCCTCACAGCCACGCTTTCGCTAGCACCTCGTTTCCTATCTTCCAAACTTCTCTTGCGCAGAACAACTTCTGTGAAGTTTGGAAGGTAGGAGATGAGGTACTGGGAAACAAGACGTGATTACGGCTCGTCAGTCGTGATTGGGTAGCTAAGCCAGTACGGCACTTGCACTCGGAAGACAAAGGTCCCGAGTTCTAGTATCGGCCAGGCACACTGTTTTAATCTCCCAAGAAATTTCATATCAGCGCACACTCCGATGCTGAGTGAAAAACATTCTGTATAGTTACATGATTCGAAGGTAGGATGATGACTCGAAACAAGGAAAATAAATTGATACAATGTGTAACGTCCCCCTAGAAAAATTATGAATGACAGTGCTGGAAAAACTCTTACGTTATTTGATTTTCAAACGGCTGAGCAAAACTCAATGTACTCAAACTGTTTTCTCTTTACTTATTCTGATCAGCACTAAGCTGATACACAAAATTTTTAGCGCAACGCAATCTGACTTTCAATGTTGTTGTTGTTGTGGTCTTCAGTCCTGAGACTGGTTTGATGCACCTCTCCGTGCTAATCTATCCTGTGCAAGCTCCTTCATCTCCCAGTACCTACTGCAACCTACATCCTTCTGAATCTGTTTAGTGTATTCATCTCTTGGTCTCCCTCTACGATTTTTACCCTCCACGCTGCCCTCCAATACTAAATGGGTGATCCCTCGATGCCTCAGAACATGTCCTACCAACCGATCCCTTCTTCTAGTCAAGTTGTGCCACAAACTTCTCTTCTCCCCAATCCTATTCAATACATCCTCATTACTTGTATGATCTACCCACCTAATCTTCAGCATTCTTCTGTAGCACCATATTTCGAAAGCTTCTATTCTCTTCTTGTCCAAACTAGTTATCGTCCATATTTCACTTCCATACATGGGTACGCTCCATACAAATACTTTCAGAAACGACTTCCTGACACTTAAATCTATACTTGATGTTAACAAATTTCTCTTCTTCAGAAACGCTTTCCTTGCCATTGCCAGTCTACATTTTACATCCTCTCTACTTCGACCATCATCAGTTATTTTACTCGCAAATACCAGAACTCCTTTACTACTTTAAGTGTCTCATTTCCTAATCTAATTCCCTCAGCATCACCCCACTTATTTCGACTACATTCCATTATCCTCGTTTTGCTTTTGTTGATGTTCATCTTATATCCTCCTTTCAAGACACTGCCCATTCCATTCAACTGCTCTTCCAAGTCCTTTGCTGTCTCTGACAGAATTACAATGTCATCGGCGAACCTCAAAGTTTTTATTTCTTCTCCCTGGATTTTAATACCAACTCCGAATTTTTCTTTTGTTTCCTTTACTGCTTGCTCAATATACACATTGAATAACATCGGGGAGAGGCTACAACCCTGTCTCACTCCCTTCCCAACCACTGCTTCCCTTTCATGCCCCTCGACTCTTATAACTGCCATCTGCTTTCTGTACAGATTGTAAATAGCCTTTCGCTCCCTGTATTTTACCCCTGCCACCTTTAGAATTTGAAAGAGAGTATTCCAGTCAACATTGTCAAAAGTTTTCTCTAAGTCTAGAAATGCTAGAAACGTAGGTTTGCCTTTCCTTAATCTTTCTTCTAAGATAAGTCGTAAGGTCAGTATTGCCTCACGTGTTCCAACATTTCTACCGAATCCAAACTGATCTTCCCCGAGGTCGGCTTCTACCAGTTTTTCCATTCGTCTGTAAATAATTTGTGTTAGTATTTTGCAGCTGTGACTTATTAAACTGATAGTTCGGTAATTTTCACGTCTGTCAACACCTGCTTTCTTTGGGATTGGAATTATTATATTCTTCTTGAATTCTGAGGGTATTTCGCCTGTCTCGTACATCTTACTCACCAGATGGAAGAGTTTTGTCAGGACTGGCTCTCCCAAGGCCGTCAGTAGTTCTAATGGAATGTTGTCTACTCCCGGGGCCTTGTTTCGACTCAGGTCTTTCAGAGCTCTGTCAAACTCTTCACGCAGTATCGTATCTCCCATTTCATCTTCATCTACATCCTCTTCCATTTCCATAATATTGTCCTCAAGTACATCGCCCTTGTATAGACCCTCTATATACTCCTTCCACCTTTCTGCTTTCCCTTCTTTGCTTAGAACTGGGTTTCCATCTGAGCTCTTGATATTCATACAAGTGGCTCTCTTTTCTCCAAAGGTCTCTCTAATTTTCCTGTAGGCTGTATCTATCTTACCCCTAGTGAGATAAGCCTCTACATCCTTACATTTGTCCTCTAGCCATGCCTGCTTAGCCATTTTGTACTTCCTGTCTTTCTCATTTTTGAGACGTTTGTATTCCTTTTTGCCTGCTTCATTTACTGCATTTTTATATTTTCTCGTTTCATCAATTAAATTCAATATTTCTTCTGTTACCCGAGGATTTCTACTAGCTCTCGTCTTTTTACCTACTTGATCCTCTGCTGCCTTCACTACTTCATCCCTCAGAGCTACCCATTCGTCTTCTACTGTATTTCTTTCCCCCATTCCTGTCAGTTGTTCCCTTATGCTCTCCCTGAAACTCTGTACAACCTCTGGTTTAGTCAGTTTATCCAGGTCCCATCTCCTTAAATTCCCACCTTTTTTGCAATTTCTTCAGTTTTAATCTACAGTTCATAACCAATAGATTGTGGTCAGAGTCCACATCTGACCCTGGAAATGTCCTACAATTTAAAACCTCGTTCCTAAATCTCTGTCTTACCATTATATAATCTATCTGATACCTTTTAGTATCTCCAGGATTCTTCCATGTATAAAACCTTCTTTTATGATTCTTGAACCAAGTGTTAGCTATGATTAAGTTATGCTCTGTGCAAAATTCTAACAGACGGCTTCCTCTTTCATTTCTTAGCCCCAATCCATATTCACCTACTATGTTTCCTTCTCTCCCTTTTCATACTGTCGAATTACAGTCACCCATGGCTATTAAATTTTCGTCTCCCTTCACTACCTGAATAATTTTTTTTATCTCATCATTCATTTGTTCAATTTCTTCGTCATCTGCAGAGCTAGTTGGCATATAAACTTGTACTACTGTAGTAGGCATGGGCTTCGTGTCTATCTTGACCACTATAATACGTTCACTATGCTGTTTGTAGTAGCTTACCCGCACTCCTATTTATTATTCATTATTAAAGCCACTCCTGCATTACCCCTATTTGATTTTGTATTTATAACCCTGTATTCACCCGACCAGAAGTCTTGTTCCTCCTGCCACCGAACTTCACTAATTCTCGCTATATCTAACTTTAACCTATCCATTTCCCTTTTTAAATTTTCTAACCTACCTGCCCGATTAAGGGATCTGACATTCCACGCTCCGATCCGTAGAATGCCAGTTTTCTTTCTCCTGATAACGACGTCCTCTTGAGTAGTTCCCGCCCGGAGATCCGAATGGGGGGCTATTTTACCTCCGGAATATTTTACCCAAGAGGATGCCATCATCATTTAACCATACAGTAAAGCTGCATGCCCTCGGGAAAAATATGGCTGTAGTTTCCCCTTGCTTTCAGCCGTTCACAGTACCACAACAGCAAGACCGTTTTGGTTAATGTTACAAGGCCAGATCAGTCAATCATCCAGACTGTTGCCCCTGCAACTACTGAAAAGGCTGCTGCCCCTCTTCAGGAACCACACGTTTGTCTGGCCTCTCAACAGATACCCCTCCGTTTTGGTTGCACCTACGGTACTGCTATCTGTATTGTTGAGGCACGCAAGCCTCCCCACCAACAGCAAGGTCCATGGTTCATGGGAGGAGTCCCTACAAAAGAACAGCCCTGACTAACAATAACCTATACTTTTCATTAATCAGTTATCTCACAAAAATCTTCGGTACTCGAACTACTGCAATAGAGCGAGCACCAATACTGCCAGCTAAATAAAAAATTTTGACTACTGAAGGCACTAACTACTGATAGGCGTAGTTAGCAAATGAAAGATTTTGATAGAGAACAAACAATTATTTACCTTAATAATGTTCAAAAGTCATCACATATATATCTATCAGTTCATGACATCCATCTTTACAAATTTCCCTTTTTTGGCGGACACACGTCCAGATTGTCCCCTTATAGTAACCTCTCAAAATTCTGGCATCTCTCTCTCCACAACCACCACTGCTGGCGGCTCACCTCCAACTGCGCAACGCTACGCGCTGCGCACATCCAACAGCCCAACAATACACAAGCGAATATTCCAACCAGCCACAGACTGCACACAGCGCAGTAAGCGATTTTCATACAGAGCACTACGTGGCGTTACCGACATAACACCGTCAACAGCCTACTTACAAATGGAAGAACAAAAACTAATCCCAGATGAGTTGTGTGCAAAAGAATCCATGAGACTTTCAAAACCTATTAGACATTCAGTACGGCCACGGCCCCGCTAGGCTAGGAATTAAGTGCAGGGTCAAATAATTTAGTGTGGCTGCTAAACGAGAAACGGACACGCTGGGGGGTGTGCGGCCAGACACTGTTTAGCTGGTCGTCATCTGACGATTGCCGTTGACGGGGGCTGCAAGATCACACGCAAAAACATGAAGTAAGCAATATTTTTGAAGGATATGGTTATTCTAGAAGACAAGGAAAGTTGTAAGAAGAGAATACAATGGGAAATAAAAAGGCACGATGCTAGATACTCCATGCAAATGTCTTCGACTGAAGAGATTTACATCATCTGAATAGTAACAGTGTGCTACAGTACCTGTCGTTGCGTGGATTAAAGTTACCCTATTGTTCTTATTACAACACTGTTTTAGTTGCGAACAAATTTTCAGATTGTATAGTATAACCCATTAATATGGAAGGGGGAGGGAAGTAAGATAGGGTTTAACGTCACGTCGACATAGAGGTCATTAGACACGGAGTCCATGCTCGGATGGTGTCAAGGATGCGGAAGGAATTGTCCGTGCCCTTTCAAAGGAACCGTCCCGGCATTTGCCTGAGGCGATTTAGGAAAATCACGGAGAACCTAAATCTGGATGACCGGACGCAGGTTTGAACCGTCGTCTACCCAAATCAGAGGCCAGCCTGCTAAGCACTGCGTCACCTCTCTCGGTCCATTAATATGGACATAATAGTTTTACAGTATAAGAATTTACCTAATCACAGAGTGGTTCTTACACGCCCAAGTCGAATGCTACATCATTGTTATTCAAGGTAAACTTGGCTCCACATCTTCAGTTGCGTACGTCTGCCATCCCCATATGGTTTTATCATTATGTGACTAGATATTTGTTTGGACTCTAACCGAACTATGTCCATTATGATGTGTTATAATGCAAACCGATTGAAAATGGCTTCACAGCCAAAAATGTCCCGCGGAAAAACGGATATTTCAAACCACCCGATGGGAGTCAGTGTGGCAGGTTGTTATCATTCACACAATTTGTGGTTGCTGCCGATCCTGATGCAACTAACTTATTATTTGTACTCTAAGTACGTAAACTACGTCCATGGGCCTGGCGGGCCCATCTATACCGACCAAACCCCTTGTTATTCTTCTGCCAGTGGCGTCACTGGATGCGGTTTGGAGAAGCGTGGGTTCCACACTCCGCAATCCTGGCTGATGTCAGTTTTCATGACCTGGACCCACTACTACTCGGTACAGCAGCTACGCAGTCGGCATCAGGAAGCTGAGTGCGCCCTGTCCAGTACACCACCGAGGAAAACTCCCACGCAAGACCTGGGTCCTCCGCGTCGTGGTCAGCCGCGCTACCAACTCAGGTACGGAGGCGAAGACATATACGTTAAGTACGTAATACTTTTCTTAGGGAAACTGAAGCTGAACGCCAAAACGTTGTCTCAGTTTCAGGCCTAAAATGTATGGCCAAGAATTCAGCATACCGATACGCATCCAGCCGAAGACACAAGAAAACAAAAGTTTAAGGTCTGTTGACCTTTCAGATTGTATTGTGTTGTATTGTATTGAACTGGGGACCTAGAAACAACGGAGAAGCTTCATCCCCACCACAGCCTTCCGGGGGTTCACAACCCTACAACTGGCTACAACAGTCCACTCATCCCACCGCCGCTCCACCCCGAACCCAGGGTTATTGTGCGGTTCGGCCCCCAGTGGACACCCCCCACGCCGGGAACATCTCACACCAGAAGAGTGCAACTCGAAAGGTTTGCGTCGTAGAGTAGTTGTGGTGTATGCGTACGTGGATAGAGTGTTTGCGCAGCAATCACCGACATAGTGTAACTGAGGCGGCATAAGGTGAACCAGTCCTCATTCGCCGAGGCAGATGGAAAACCGCCTTAAAACCATCCACAGGCTGGCTGGCGCACCAGACCTCGACACTAATCCGTCAGGCGTATTCGTGCAGGGGACCGGCACGCCTTCCCGCCCGGAAAATAGTGCGTTAGACTGCAGCACGGCTAACCCGGCGGGCTACCTTTCTGATACTGAGTAAGGAATTAGGGTCATGGCACTCCTCTTCGACCACTGGAGTCACCTCAACAGTGTGTGGATCCGAAAGAAACAAAACTGACCACTGAAATAGCGCGAAATGCGGACACACCGCAAATGAACTCTTACTAAACATACGGTTTGCTAAGCAGTGCGGTAGCGCGCCACTGATGAGTCAGTTGGGTAGGGGAAGCTACTCCACAGTCTGCCATCTGTTTTATTGGATTATGTCCATTAAACTGGAATGCCGGTTCGATCTTCCGGAGATGGACATCATGTGTGCGTGAGGTGCGCATGCTTGTGTTCATGAAATCTGTGTGTTTCCTTTTTTCAAGCTGACTTTCGCCGACAGCTGAATTTGTAATTGTCTTTTCGTTGTGACTGTCTGCAACTCAACGTGTCGTCTCCATGGTGAGTATCAATCAATCCTTTTCCTTGTATTGTAAATGTAACACTAAATTTCCATAGCAACACAAATACATTAGGTAGAGAGGCTGCTTATATTACGAGACACGGCTTATTAAATCTGTATTATAATTGTGTCAAATAATTTAGTAACCCATCGCTCATGTATGATTAACTGTCTGTGCTCGACAAGATTTCAAAATTAGCTTCTTCTTTCCTTAAATTGCGAGTGTGTTATCATGTCGCATAGAAACAAAACTTCAGAATCTCAAACTCACTAAATTGCGCACAGAGACTGAAGCAAAATTGTTCCTCTCGATGATAGCGCAAATAAACCAGACTGTCGCTTTCATCAACTGTAAATAAAAACTTTTGTCTACAGATTCATGTACGTAGAAGATCTTACCCGATTGATCGACCCGACGAGTATCTAAGCTGCCCAACAGCTGCGCCCTTACAGTCAGTATCCTATCTGTTATTAGATGAGGTCAGTTTACGCAGTTCCAGATATCTAGCAAAGTTTATCCTAATTTGTTTACATAACTGATGCCTCAGCAGTTTAGCGATAACCAAAGCGGATAACAGCGACGAAGTTTGGTTTGTCCTGATTCACTCCGCTCTGTACAACATCCCTAGTGGATAACCTTGGTGCGACGACTGTCTTAGCCTTGTAAGTCCAGTTTAAGAGTTATCAATACAGGATGGTCCATTGATGGTGACCAGGCCAAATATCTCAGGAAATAAGAATGAAACGAAAAGACTACAAAGAACAAAACTAGTCTAGCTTGAAGGGTGAAACCAGATGGCGCTATGGTTGGCCCGCTAGATGGCGCTGCCAGAGGTCAAACGGATATCAATTGCGTTTTTTAAAATAGGAACCCCCATTTTTTATTACATATTCGCGTAGTACCTAAAGAAATATGAATGTTTTAGTTGGATCACTTTTTTTTTCTTTGTGATAGATGGCACTGTAATAGTCACAAACGTATATGTACGTGGTATCACGTAACATTCCGCCAGTGCGGACGGTATTTGCTTCGTGATACAATACCCGTGTTAAATGGACCGTTTACCAATTGCGGAGAAGGTCGATATCGTGTTGATGTATTGCTATTGTGATCAAAATGCCCAACGGGTGTGTGCAATGTATGCTGCTCGGTATCCTGGACGACATCATCCAAGTGTCCGGACCGTTCGCCGGATAGTTACGTTATTTAAGGAAGCAGGAAGCGTTCGGCCACATATGAAACGTCAACCACGACCTGAAACAAATGATGATGCCCAAGTAGGTGTTTTAGCTGCTGTCGCGGCTAATCGGCACATCAGTAGCAGACCAGTTGCTTGAGAATCGGGAATCTTAAAAACGTCGTTGTTGAGAATGCTACATCAAAATCGTTTGCACCCGTACCATATTTCTATGCACCAGGAATTGCATGGCGACGACTTTGAACGTCGTGTAGAGTTCTGCCACTGGGCTCAAGAGAAATTGCGGGACGATGACAGATATTTTGCACGCGTTCTATTTAGCGACGAAGCGAGAGTCATTCACCAACAGCGGTAACGTAACCCGGCATAATACGCACTGTTGGGCAACGGAAAATCCACGATGGCTGCGACAAGTGGAGCATCAGTGACCTTGGTGGGTTAATGTATGGTGCGGATTTATCGGAGGACGGATATTTAATCGATGGCAATCTAAATGGTGCAATGTATGCTTATTTCCTACGTAATGTTCTACCGATGTTACTACAAGATGTTTCACTGGATGACAGAATGGCGATGTACTTCCAACATGATGGATGTCCGACGCATAGCTCGCGTGTGGTTGAAGCGGTATTGAGTAGCATATTTCATGACAGGTGGATTGGTCGTCGAAGCACCATACCATGGCCCGCACGTTCACCGGATCTGACGTCCCCGGATTTCTTTCTGTGGGGAAAGTTGAAGGATATTTGCTATCGTGATCCACCGACAACGCCTGACAACATGCGTCAGCGCATTGTCTATGCATGTGCGAACATTACGGAAGGCGAACTACTCGCTGTTGAGAGGAATGTCGTTACACGTATTGCCAAATGCATTGAGGTTGACGGACATCATTTTGAACATTTATTGCAATAATGTGACATTTACAGGTAAACACTCTGTAACAGCATGCGTTCTCAGAAATGATAGGTTCACATTGGATCAACTGAAATAAAATGTTCAAACGTACCTACGTTCTGTATTTTAATTTAAAAAACCTACCTGTTACCAAATGTTCGTCTAAAATTGTGGGCCATATGTTTGTGACTATTACAGCACCATCTATGACAAAGCGAAAAAAGTGGTCGAACTAAACCATTGATATTTCTTTACATACTACACGAATATGTGATAAAAAATGGGGGTTCCTATTTTTTAAAAAAAAACGCAGTTGATATCCATTTGACCTATGGCAGCGCTATCTAGCGGGCCAATCATAGCGCTATCTGGTTTCCCCCTTCAAGCTAGAGCAGTTCCGTTCTTTGTAGTCTTTTCGTTTGACGCTTATTTCGTGAGATATTTGGTCCGGTCACGATCAATGGACCACCATGTGTATAGATAGGCGTCGAAGTTAGTGATGCACCAATAGAACTGCTGGAGAGGAGTGCGTTGGATACATATCATCTGTGAACTAAATGCAATTGCTGGCAACAGTTACAGACAAGGACGCACAATTCGCAATAAAGATAAAAAATAACGAAATATGTTTCAATATTCTCTTTGCTTGACACGACAAATAGACTAGCACATCACGAAAGAGAAATTTCGAAATCAGCCACAATCAGGCATCGAAAAAAATCCAATGGCGACAAGTGAAAATTTGTGCCACACCGGGACTCCCACCCGGATTTCCCACTTATTGCAAGCTGTCACCTCAACCACATCGGATACCCGAGCGCACTTCCTGCCCAACCTAAATTCCTACATGTCGCAGACTACAGATGTAGTGTCTCTCGTCCATTACCCTCATTGCTCGCAGCCTCATCTGATTCCCGCAAGAGGTCTAATGAAGAGTAATCTCCGAGACAACAGACAGCGCACATAGAAAATACACTGATGAACCAAAACATTACGACCATTGCCCACCGCGAGACTGAGTGCCTCCTTGTGGTGTTGCAGGCACGTGACGCTGTAAGGAAGGGATGTAAGCGGAAGAGAGACGAATGGGCAGTCATTATAACAGTCATTATAACAAAGATACGGGTCGCAAATGCGGGAATGCATTGGTGTAAACGGTTTGGGAAAGGTCACATTGTTGTGGCGCTGTGGTTGGAAAGGAGAATCTCTGTATCGGCGAAGCTGGTCGCCTGTTGGCGTACTACTGTCGTGAGCATCTACGGTCAAATGATGAGTAGGCCATATGGCACTGAATGACCAGGTCTCATCACAAAATGTAGAGGTCGGAGAACGCCCACTGTTTAGTCCAGGATAGGCAGCAATCTCTGACAGATCTGATGACACTACAGTGCTGGTGCAGACACAAGTGTTTCGGGGCACGCCGTTCAAAGACCATTGTTGAACATGGAGCTCCACATCACACGACCCCTACGTGTTTCTCTGTTGACCCAACGACATCGTCAGTTGTGATTGCAGTAGGCAAAACATCACTGAGTTTTCACTGTGGATCAATAGAAGCGTGTCGCCTGTCGAATGAATCGCATTTCTTGTTACACCAGGTCAATGGCTGGGGTCTTACACGCCATCATCTAGGCAAATGGTTGCACGAAACATTCACCGTACCACAGATGCAGGCTGGTGAGGGCAGAATTATGCTATGGGGTACTCTGATTTGGACTCCCATGGGATTTGTGGTAGTAATCGAAGGCGTCAAGACACCAGGGAACTACGTGAGCATTAATTCGAACCACTTGCATCGCTTCCTGCTTGAAGTCTCTCCCTATGGCGATGACATCTTCCAACATAATAATTGTTCGTGTTGCAAATTCAGAATCGTACTACAGCGGTTTGAGGAGCCTTATGGTGAACTCACATTGATGTCTTGGCCAACAAATGTGCCTAATCTGTGTCCACTGGAACACATACTGAGCGTAGACATCTGATGCTATATACTTCTGGAATCCTCTCAAAGATTTATAGAATCCATGCCAAGCAGAAACTCTGTTGAAGTGTGTTTTAAAAGTGGAACTACACGCTATTAAACATTTGTTCATAATGTTTTGGCTGATAGTCGTATATGCTCCTTGACGGCAAACAGTGATACATTCAGTGCGGATGCTTTGTTCATTCGACTTCTTGCGGGAATCATATGAGGCGCGAGCTATAAGGCCAACTGACAGCGAATACCACGTTTGTAGCGTGCGAAATGTGGGAATTTTGGTCGAACAGAAAGCGAGCTCGGATATCAGAAGTGGTTTAGGCGAAATTTTGTCAGAATCATGAATGGTATCTGTACTTTCGTACATGTCCAAAAGAAAAAAATGGTTCAAATGGCTCTGAGCACTATGGGACTCAACTGCTGAGGTCATTAGTCCCCTAGAACTTAGAACTAGTTAAACCTAACTAACCTAAGGACATCACACACATCCATGCCCGAGGCAGGATTCGAACCTGCGACCGTAGTGGTCTCGCGGTTCCAGACTGCAGCGCCAGAACCAAAAGAACAGACAACAAACATATAAATACACTAGTGTTTGTGAAGATTGCAGTAGCAATGCGAAAGTAATGGGCTTTAGACCACAGATTACGTACGTGGCTGTAGATTACAGAACTGAATATGGCATCTGACTTTGAGGACTCCGTATAAAGTGAAGCCTCAAACAGGGCGAGAGCTGAACGCCACGGTATTAAAGCTAAAAGAGATCCGATGTATGTTCTACCCTGTGCGCTCTTTAAAATACTTAAGTAATCAGACAGGAAACATGTGTTTTCGTTTACAACTTATAGAAACGAGACTGCAATTACGACTGGAGAGGCCTGGAAGTGAAGCAGTAGTTGAAAAGGGAAAGAGAGTTGTAACTTACTCCAAATGTTATTCAATCTGGATACAGAGCAAGCGGTAAGGAAAATGAAACAAAAATCTGGAAAAGGAATTAAAATTCAAAGTTTGACGATGGCAATAACATCTGTCAGGTATTGTGAATTACTCGGAAGATTAGTTCTTCGGAGTGAATTCTATTTTGAAAAGAAGCTATACTTTGAACTAAAATAAAAAAATAAAGTACAACATGGCTAATGTAGTGGAAATAAGTGATATTGAGGGATACGCCAGAAAACGAGATGGTAAAAGTAGAGGGCTAGTTTTGCTGTTGGGCAGTGAAGTAACTGACGACGGCAGCGGTTAAGAGGATATAAAGCGCAAACTGCAATGACAAACAACGCTTTCCTGAAAAGAAATGATGGCATCGAAACTGAACCTGAGTGTTGGGAAGTCTTTTCTCAAAGCACCTGTCCGGGACGTATGATTATACAGAAATGAAAGGCCGAGGATTAATAATACGGGCCGGATAGAATGTAGTGCTGCAAAACAATGCTGAAGATTATACACGTAGATCGAGTAACTAATGATGCGGTGCTGAATCGAATCTGGAGGGGGGGGGGGGGGCAGGGAAGGGAAGAGAAATTTATATCACAACTTGACTGATAGAAGTCGTTAGGTTGATAGGACACTATGACATCTCTAAAGCAGTAGCCTGACTACAGTACCCACAGTCAAATCGATGTGGAGTATAGAATCTACATAGATGCAAAAAAGCTTGCATGAAATAATTAGCATGGGCAAAAGCATAAAACCAGTCTTCTTAGTGAAGACTATAGCAACAATATATTTGAATAAAAAGTTCTCGGGACTCCAGCCGCATGAAGCCATTACAATTACACGAGCGTCCGGCAAAGCACTTACTGGCCATTGTCAAGTGGCATGAGTGTCAGTGGACTGCTGGTTCGCCCCTTATACACGCTAGCTTCCGGTTGTGACGTCACTGGTGTTTGCGGCATCGCCATATATGCGCATACCTTAACTCTGTGTTCGATGCGCCCGCTTCAATTGCGCGATCGCTGTTGGGCTGCAGGCGCCCGTCACTACTTAGGGTGACGTAGGTGGCCTGCAGCTCAGGACGACATGGGATTCAGCGATCTCGAGGCTGAAAGGGGACTCATCGAACGCCGAATCACCGTTTGCCAATATATGGCGATGCTGCAAGCACCAGTGACGTCACAGCCAGCAGTTAGTGTGAGTAAGGGGCGTAGTAGCAGTCCACCGGCAGTCGTACCACTTGACAATAGCTACACCGTGCTTGGCCGAAAACTCGTGTAATTTTAATCGCTCGACGCTCCTGGAAATCAGAGAACTTTTTATTCAGTGTTACCGCCGTCAGACTTTGAATTCTTCCAACAATGTATTTGCTTATATTGTTGCCATCCTTTTCTGCCTAATCCTACACACACACACACACACACACACACACACACACAAACAGGAAAACAAGTACTTCTCATTTGCTTTCAGTATTTACTCTTAATGTTTTTTGGTTTGTCCCCTTCACATTTATTGGCTGTTGTCTGAAGCATTGAGAATTATGGAAACAGCACAATGAGAGATGCTGTTTACTCGTTTTTAAAGCCTCACTTTCTCCACATAAAATCTTTTTCGAAGTAGTGCTCCAGGACTGTATCCTATTTGGTGACGATGGCCTGTTATAGTCTGATGGTGGCCATGTTGTTGAGGTCTTCAGTTGGAAGACTGGTTTGATGCACGTCTTCATGCTACTCTATTCTGTACAAGACTCTTCATTTCCGAATAACTACTACGTTCTACATGCTTCTGAATCTGCTTGCTGTTTTCATCTTTGGGTCTCTCACTCCTATTTTTACTCCCCAGAGTTCGCTTAAATACTCAACTGCTGACCTTGATGTCTCAGAATGCGTCCTGTCAACAGATCCCTTCTGTTAGTCAAGTTGTACCACCATTTTCATTTCTCCACAGTTCTGCTTAGCACTTCCTCGTTAGTTACGTGTGTTACCCTTCCAATCTTCAGCATTTTCTGCAGCACGACATTTCAGAAGCTTCTATTCTCTTCTTGTCTAAACTGTTTATCGTTCATGTTTCACTTCCATACATGGGTACAATCCGTACAATTACTTATAGAAAAGACTTAAATCTATACTTGATGTTAACAAATTCCACCTCTTCAGAAAAGCCTTGCCGGCCATTGCCAGTCTACATTTTATATCTTTTCTAGCAGGGGCATCATCAGTCATTTTGCTGCCCAAAGAGCAAAATTCGTCTGCTACTTTAAGTGTCTCGTTTTCTAATCTTATTCTCTTAGCATCATCTGATTTAATTATTCTTCAGTCCACTACCCTCTTTTCGTTTTTGCCCATTCCGTGTAACTGCTCTTCCAAGTCCTTTGCTGTCTCCGACGGAATTACAATGTCACCGACAAACCTCAACATTTTTTTATTTTTCTCTGATCTTTTATTCGTTCTCCTGATTTTTCTTTGGTTGCCTCTACTGCTTGCTCAGCGACAGATTGAGTAGCATCGGCAATATGCTATGAACCTGTCTCACTCCTTTCACAACCACTGCTTCCATGCCTCTCGACTATTAGAAGAGCCATCTGGTTTCTGTACAAACTGCATGTAACCTTTCTCTCCCTGTTTTTTACATCCGCTACCTTCAGAATTTCCAAGTGAATATTCCAGTCAACATTATAAATAGCTTTCTCCAAGTCTACAGATGTTAAAAAGTAGGTTTGCCTTGTAAGTCGAAAACTGGTTAACTAAATAAAGTAATGCTGTGGAACAAACGCAGTTGTTTAGTTTTACATTTATAAAAATCACGTCAACATTGGAGTCATTGCAAACAGATCACTAGCTCGGGCTTGAGAAGAAAGCGAATGGAACACAGCTCTGAACTTGTTGAATGATCGAACTCGGTATATTCATTGGAATTTATACAGGAAACTTCGGAATAATCGGGCCTCACTCGTGTGCTCGTGTTCCCTCACTCAATAAACCACAAATTCTTTAGAAAACTCACAATCGAGTGAGTATCAATAAAATATACCAGTCTGAAACAACAGCACTACAAATTTACGTACGAAATTTACATTAATTTGGAATTTAGTCTTCGTCTTCTACTCCTTTGCCTTTTCCCTTTACTCTACGGGGTCACCGTGGTCTATGAACCCCATCTGTCTGCATCTTGTGTAAATCTCACAGGCAAATGTCAGAGAGTTTTCTAATTGCTTGCTTAGCGGTTATCTGAGGAGGGACATGGATACCGGCCTGATATTTACCTAGGTAGATGCGAGGAAACATTCTAAAACCACATCCAGGCTGGGGCGGTTCACCAGGCCTCGTCGTTAATCCGCAGGACGGATTTGGTCCAGGACAGGTTTACCTTCCCGCATCTCGAAAGGGACCCGTTCAACTACCTTGACCCGGTATTGACATAGAATTTCGTTGAAGGCCACACAAGCGTTAGAAGACGCAAGACGAATGTGATACCGCAGTGAATAAATTTTTGAGTGGACTCACGAGTACTAAAAGCTGGTATTGAAGCTGTCAACAGCTTCACAAATTACTCTTTTGTGTCAGCGTTAGGGCTGAAACTTTCCTTGTTTAACTGTAACCCTACTACTCCTCACTTTCCCGATAATTTTCACGCGGGACAGCTGCCTTCAGAAACACAAGTGTAGCTGCTTTCATGACAGGTGCATCTGCTGACGCACGGCAAGGGGAAACCAGCGCATTATCTTGTCCCCACCGACGTGTGTCTAAGCGAACCCACGGAGTTTACAGTAGTCCTGACGTCACCGACAAGCAACAAGCAAGTGCTACGCCGTTGACGAATAAAACGGGACTTTTCTGGCTAACGGACGAACAGTGCGATTCGAATACTTTCTGCTGTCAGTAACGCTGCAGGGTACACAAGTTCCGGAATTGGGTGACACGCACTGTGAAGTCTGTCTGCCTTATTGAAAGCTAAAAAGCTAACAATGGTGAGCGTCTTTATCTTATGTGGCTTCCTAAGTAGTAAATCTCAGGGTATTTGTTCTGCGAGATAACCCTATTGGCTATAGAAATAACGACAGACACATTTAATGATTTTACGTAGTCGAGAGCGTCACAGATGATGTCTTCTGTTTCCTAGTCTCGGGCATTATTTGATTTTGAAACACTAAAGATTGCTTCGATACTGGTCTTGGCAACTTTTTCTTTTAGTGTTCAACCCTGAGGTTGTTTTGCAGCAGAGCGCCATTCCTCTCTTCTGTCTGCCTTCCTCTTCATTTCCATGTATGTTTTACATCCAATGTCATTCATGATCTGTTGCATGTATGATATTCTTGGTCGCCCCCGCCGATTCCTTCCCTCAATAGCTCCTTCTGCTATTGTTCCAATGATGTTCTTGTGTCGTAGGATGTGCCCTACAAGTTTGTCTCTTCTTGTTTGGATGTGCCTCCACAGAGATCTGGTTTCCTGTACTCTTCTAAGCACCTCTTCATTTGTCATTTTGTCTCTCCAGCTGATCTTCATCATCCTTCTATAGCACCACACCTCCAGGGCCTCTAGCCGTCTTCTCTCTTCTCTTCCAATTGTCGGAGTTTCACATCCGTAGAGGGCCACACTCCAAACGAAACCTTTCATGATACGTTTCCATATTGTCAGACTGATGTTGTTGCTGGTGAGTAACTTCCTTCTCCGATTAAATGCAATTTTGGCCTTTTCTATTCTGCTCACAATTTCTTTCCGGCTTTTACCATCACTTGTGATTTTGCTTCCCAGATTAGTAAACTCCTCTATCACTTCCAGTTCCTCTCTTCCAATTCTCAGAGGGTCATATTCTGCTCCTGTACTGCATACCACCACTTTAGTCTTTTTCTTTTTTATTCTCATTCCATACTGATTTTTGCATAGAATTTTTTCCACTGTCCTGAGGACTTCCTCTAGATCTTCTTTTGTCTCCGTGACTATAGCAATATCATCTGCATAACGTAACTTTCTATCTTTGCCCATTAATTTTGATCCCCACCTCAGTAGTTTCTCGAACTTGGTCTATAGCTTCCTGGATGTAAGCATTGAATGTAAGAGGAGAGAGAGAGAGCACATCCTTGTCTTACCCCTTTTCTAATATTTGCTTCTTGTTCCTGGTGACAGTTCCTAATCACTGCCACCTCATTCTTATAGAAACTGAGTATCACACGGATGTCTTTGTACTTTATTCCACTTTTCCTCAGCACTCTGAACATCTCTTGCCAGATAACGTTATCAAATGCATTTTACATGTCTACAAAGGCAATATAAGTTGGTTTATTTTTCTGTAATTGCTTTTCGATAACGAATCTCAGTGCCAGAATCGCCACTCTTGTTCCCAATCCCCTTCTGAAACCAAACTGATCTTCACTCAGCATATCCTCCACGTTCTCTTCAATTCTCTTAGGAACTACTTTTATGAGAATTTTTGATGCATGTCATATTAGGCTTAGAGTTCGTTACTGTTCACATTTTGTAGCTGCTGCCTTCTTTGGTATTGGAACAATGATACATTTCTGGAAGTCTGTCGGTATCTCTCCTGTGTTATAGATGGGCCTAATAAGTTTATGCAGCATCATTTTCATGCTGTCACCAGCATTCTTTATTAGTTCTGCAGGGATGTCATCAATACCCGTTGCTTTGTTATCCCGTACTTCTTTTAGAGCTCTGTCAAATTCTTCTTGCAGCATGTCATCTTCGTCTACTTGCTCTTTTCTTTCTATTACTTCCTCCGAAAGAGGTGTTCCGGCATACAACCCCTCTATGTATTCTTTCCATCTCTTCACCATGTCTTCACCGAACAGTATTTTCCCCTCTTTATTTTCTATTGTGCCTGAGAATGTTGTTTTACGTTTGTTAAAAAATTGATCTGCTGTTCTGTAGGCTAAATCAGTTCTTTCGTTTTGCGTATTTTCTTCCACTTCCCTGCACGTTTCTTCAAGAAAATATTCTTTTACTTTCCTAGTTTCTCTATTAACTAAATTCCTTAGTCTTCTGTATTCAGCTTTTGCTTGTTCATCAGTTGCATTTTTGTATAATCTTCTGTTTTCTATAAGCTCAATAATAACCGATGTAATCCATTTCCTCTCGTTTTTGGGTTCAGTTTTTCCAACTATCTTCTCTGCTGCTTTGTATATACCAGATTTAATTTGATCCCAGTCTTCATTTACTCCACCATGTTGAAAAGTTTTTAGCTAGGTTTGTTTCAAGAGCATAGCGCTTTGCCAGTCCCTCAGTTTTCAGTTTTTCTAGTTCCTATTTAGGTTTTACTGGCTTCTTCTTCAAACGTTTGAATCTCAGTGAACTTGGCAACTAGAAAACTCAGTTTGGGAATCTTGATACGAACTGTCAATACATGTAATTGTAAGTGCAAAGGCTACCAAGATAGATGCTGCTTGTACTGAAATACAGAAACAGCTGTACTTTTCTTGTAGGATTTAGTGAACTTGTTGGCTAGGCGCATCAAGATTGCTGACTGTCAGAGACATCTCGCTTCTAAAGCATTTTTTTTGGTCATCAGTCTACTGACGGGTTTGATGCGGCCCCCCACGAATTCCTTTCCTGTGCTAACCTCTTCATCTCAGAGTAGCACTTGCAACCTACCTCCTCAATTATTTGCTTGACGTATTCCAATCTCTGTCTTCCTCTACAGTTTTTGCCCTCTACAGCTCCCTCTAGTACCATGGAAGTCATTTCCTCATGTCTTAGCAGATGTCCTATCATCCTGTCCCGTCTCCTTATCAGTGTTTTCCACATTCTGCGTAGAACCTCCTCATTCCTTACCTTATCAGTCCACCTAATTTTCAACATTTGTCTATAGCACCACATCTCAAATGCTTCGATTCTCTTCTGTTCCGGTTTTCCCACAGTCCGTGTTTCACTACCATACAATGCTGTACTCCAGACGTACATACTCAGAAATTTCTTCCTCAAATTAAGGCCGGTATTTGATATTAGTAGACTTCTCTTGGCCAGAAATGTCTTTTTTGCCATAGCGAGTCTGCTTTTGATGTCCTCCTTGCTCCGTCCGTCGTTGGTTATTTTACTGCCTAGGTAGCAGAATTCCTTAACTTCATTGACTTTGTGACCATCAATCCTGATGTTAAGTTTCTCGCTGCTCTCATTTCTACTACTTCTCATTACCTTCGTCTTTCCCCGATTTACTCCCAAACCATACTGTGTACTCATTTATGTCAGTAGAATTCTTTCAGTATCACTCTAGAAGCGAAAGCTTTTCGAAGCGCTCTTTCAGTATGTCGTCGGATTCCCTCCATATTCAAGATTACTTTCTATTAAAAAAACCATTTGATCTAATTTGCAATTACTTTTCTCTCTTTGCCTCTGCCGTACATAATGTTTTAGGAACATGTGGATTGTACGATATAAGGCGACAGTATTTCCATCCAGTTTTATGTTCCATTCTCATTGGTTTTCGGAATTCAGTTGATACTTTCAAGAATGTGAAAGACGTAAGTGACAGTAAATAACGAACCATTGCTAGTACTGATTTATTCTTACTTTTCTTTTACAAGTCGTAGTTGAAAAATGAAACCAGTAATTACAATATATTTTTTAGTTCGTACTTACAGACACATCATTGTATTATTAGTCGGACTGTTGTCTACATTCTTCTTCAAAGCACGAGTAAGTAACTAAAAGACGATCAAACAGTTCCTCATCACCAAAAGTAGCAATCTTCCGTGCTTCTAATTACTAATACACTACTGGCCATTAAAATTGCTGCACCAAGAAGAAATGCAGATGAGAAACGGGTATTCGTTGGACAAATATATTATACTAGAACTGACATGTGATTACATTTTCACGCAATTTGGGTGCATACATCCTGAGAATTCAGTACCCAGAACAACCAACTCTGACCGTAATTGCGGCCTTGATACGCATGAGGATTGAGTCTAACAGAGCTTGGATGGCGTGTACAGGTACAGCTGCCCATGCGGGTTCAACACGATACCACAGTCCATCAAGAGTAGTGACTCTCGTATTGTGACGAGCCAGTTGCTCGGTCATCATTAACCAGACGTTTTCAATTGGTGAGAGATCTGGAGGATGTGCTAGCCAGGGCAGCAGTCGAACATTTTCTGTATCCAGAAAGGCCCGTACAGGACCTGCAACATGCGGTCGTTCATTATCCGTCTGAAAAGTAGGGTTTCGCAGAGATCGAATGAAGGGTAGAGCCACGGGTCATAGCACATCTGAAATGTAATGTCCACTGTTCAAAGTGCCGTTAATGCGAACAAGAAGTGACCGAGACGTGTAACCAATGGCACCCCTTACCATCACGCTGGGTGATACACCAGTATGGCGATGACGAATACACGCTTCCATTGTGCGTCCAAACACGGAGGGGACCATCATGAAGCTGTAAAGAGAACCTGGATTCATCCGAAAAAATGACGTTATGCCATTCGTGCACCCAGGTTCGTCGTTGAGTACACCATCGCAGGCGCTCCTGTCTGTGATGCAGTGTCAAGGGTAACGGCAGCCATAGTCTCCGAGCTGATATTCCATGCTGCTGCAAACGTCGTCGAACTATTCGTGCAGATGGTTGTTGTCCTGCAAACGTCCCCATCTGTTGACTCAGGGATCGAGACGTGGCTGCACGATCCGTTACAGCCATGCGGATAAGATGCCTGTCATTTCGACAGCTAGTGATACGAGGCTGTTGAGATCCAGCACGGCGTTCCGTATTACCCTCCTGAACCCACCGATTCCATATTCTGCTAACAGTCATTGGATCTCGACCAACGCGAGCAGCAATGTCGCGATACGATAATCCGTAATCGCGATAGGCTGCAATCCGACCATTATAAAAGTCGGAAACGTGATGGTACGCATTTCTCCTCCTTACACAAGGCATCACAACAACGTTTCACCAGGCAACGCCGGTAAACTGCTGTTTGTGTATGAGAAATCGGTTGTAAACTTTCCTCATGTCAGCACGTTGTAGGTGTCGCCACCGGCGCCAACCTAGTGTGAATGCACTGAAAAGCTAATCATTTGCATATCAGAGCATCTTTTTCCTTTCGGTTAAATTTTGCGCCAGTAGCACGTCACCTTCGTGGTGTAGCGATTTTAATGGCCCGTAGGGTAGCTTCGAATAGCTGTAGGCTTCCGGAGATACGTGGCACCAAATGTCTATGTTAGCCAGGAAGTTTTACATGTTATTGTCAGGCCATCAAACAGCCTTTGGCCAAGTACTGCCAAAGAGAACCGTACTATCTACAGACTCTTTAAAGTCCTCTTAGTAAGAGTGATACGGTTTAAACGACGGAAAATTGGTGTTTTGTCAAGGGTACACATAACACCTGTAAGTCTACAATGTTTCAGTTTCTCGTTTTACGATAATCAACAGTAAATTGTGACTTTACACATTACTCATATGAGGTAAAGGCAATGTGCAAGGTCAGTTTATATCTCAGTATTAAGATGACCTCGAAAATCCTGTCGCTGATTTAGTCCAAACACAGCTGTTAATTCTGCTTTCTTCCCGTTCCTTCTTTCCTCCTCTTCCTCTTCCCTCTATCTCTATCCTCTTTCTTTTTAGTTTCCTTTCCTTTCTCCCTTTTTCTTTCCTTTCCTGAAACATTATTTAAAAAGATTTATAGTTATTTGTGACACTCATGTAGTCCTTTCAACATGTTTTATGAAAGAGGGATGGCGGTTACTAACATGTAAATTGTCTGTGAATAACAAATAACGGCGTCTCTAGCGTGAGATGATACTTCGAATTTCGTCAGTTTGTTTAAATAGTAATTCTAGCTTGTAGTGAATTTTCAGTCGACGAAAGCTAGGAACAGCGTTAAGTACGACATGTGTAATTTGCTACACAATCATGAAATAACAAGTTAATCGTCTCTGCCCACATATTGTCACATCAGTTTGAGAGGAGGCTAAACAAAATACATGTCGGTGTTAACAGAAACGTTCTGTAATAAATTTGCGGTGCTTGACCTCGAATGCTAATTAAGTGCGCTCATACACAAACGTTGTGGTCGAACAGCAGTATAATTCGCAGTGCTCATATTAAATTTAGTCGTCACCAAAACGCTGTTGCGGTGTGCGGCAACGATGATATGCACACATGTAATTAACTAACGCTACACGGAAGTTGCCGAAACTTATTGGAAATCATCTATCATAAGCACTGGCGTATAATATATCACGTCATACTCGCAATAACGTAGCGTGTTTGTTGGACGATTACTGTGACAGTGAAAACGTTGGTAGCATTTATGCCCCTTGCGTCGTCCTTTTTGCTGAATGGCTGCAGTGTACTACTGTCTTATAATAAACAAGTATATATATCTGTGCAAAGGTCTCCACACTGAAAAGGATGCACACAAAATTATACTCCTCTTACAGGACTTTGATAAGCTTACGTAAGTTAGCTGATACTGAAAGAAACAAAAAACTTCTCTTAGAAAAAATAATATAGTTTTGTCTTTGGGTTTTTTAAAACGCTGAAGAAACGCAATATCTAGTCGAAGAATGTTGTTTCTTTTATACGTTAATAAATTATTTTGCATCATTTCATCGGACAGTATGCGTTTCTGCCCACATACTGGCACGTCAAAATACGAAGTAGACAAAATACAGCCCACTTTTGATAGAAGCTACTTGTAACAAATTTTCGGTGCTCGCATACCTGTGCAGTAGTAAGGGAACAGCGTAACTTCTGGAAAGCCTATGTACTGTAGTTGTCAGCAAAATACATTGGTACTGTGTGCTTCCAAATATAAAAGTATACTCTCAGACGGAACCTTGTGTATTATTTCAGAGACCAACTTATCTGATTTTACTTCCGTTGCATCGTGTGTTAAATGAGGAGTCTTTAAAATCTTCTCCGATTAACTGTCTAGTGGCAGCATCATCGGTAAGCAACGTTTTAACGAATTTCTCACTTGTCATCTTTAGGCGAAACACTGAATTCAGAGGACAAAGACAAATCATAAAATAGTAAGTTGTAATTAAATTACAATTCAATCTTCTTTTTTCAAGAGTGTCATTTACATTGTAAATGAGTGCTGAATACCCATTACACGTCGTCTGGAACGGCTAGACGTCTTTATAAGAGCGAACGCATTTTAGGTAAATGCAGCATTGAGCTTTTGAGAGTTAAGTCAGGATCCGGCTAGAATCCTGTCTTCCACTCTCAAGTCAAAACTCGGGATACAAATTTCCTCCATCACCGACTACACGATGAGCCTAGTGCGACCGCACTATCCAGTGTTAAGATACTTCGATTTAAGCTAGTGTAGTGCAGACGGAATGAAAATGCAGTTCTTGACAGTTATCAGGACACTGAAGTCCATTAAGGAAAGAAGGTTATCATGTTGCCTTTCTATCTTTCGTTTGTGCGATTCACAGTGTGTGATGCCAAAGAGCTGTCACAATGTTTAAGGTGGTGTTCACTGCCTCAGTATTTGTGTATTCAGAATTGCCTTTCATCATTTGCTTACTACTCAGAGTATAATGATCGTCATCGCTGTCGTCGGGTGATAGTCATATCCGATTTTTCACTTATCTTCGGTATGTCCTTTGTTACATCGCATATAAGGTTGGAGATGCCTTTGATGACTTAGCAGGCAACTCCTGGCAGGAAACAAGCGGCCACATAGATGATTCGTACATAATAAAGGATTAACCCTTTCACTGCTCCACACGTAAATATACGCTAATCGTTTCAGTCCTCCAGACGTACATATACTATTTGCTATAAAAAATACTTACAGCGGCTCCCTGCTACAGTCGTATAGTTACGTATAACGCCGACAATCGGGCCAACGAGTCGGAGGTAATTGTTGCGCAAGTATGCAGTTTAATTGTTGGAATACTAGGAAATACCTGAACGACTATTGAATGCTGAATTCTCTTCTGCTGAGTTCATTCGTATCGCTATATTACCTAGATTGTGTGCGGCCGTTTCCGCGTTACCTAATAAAATGACGCGACGTTACCGTCCGTTTACAGACGATGAGCTGCTGAATATTCTAAACCAGGGGCCTCCAAACTTTTTAGTCCGCGGGCCACATTGACTCCTCCACGAAGTCATAAGGGCCAAGATCTACCTAGTGGGATTAAAGCACTCTAGCACTCCATGATCACCGTAATGTAAGGCTAAAGGAAAGATGAAATCGCAAATATCTAAGGTTGCGGGAATAGCTAGCGCTGAAACGAACTACAATTTTTATTTAATTACATAATTTTGATTGGTGGACGTACCTGACCGAAATTCTGGCGTACTTTATTCTGGCGAATTTCACCGACAAAAAAGTATGTCACTGCACATTCTTCACGAAAGCGTTCTGCAAAGTTAACGAAATCTCAAAATCATTGTTAGCAACACTATTACTGCAAAACGTAACAGACGTAGAGTATGTGAACGCATTGTTATTTCAAGCGGCGCAACAATAAGTTTAATGACAGTCTTGTAGCGAGTAGCAGAGCCAGAGCATATATTTGATAGTTCTGTTGCGTGATTGTGTCTATGTTGCGAGTGACTCACGAGTTTTAGTGTTTTATGCGCTGTACTAGCAGGTGAGACGACGAAGTGTAGGACAATTCAAAGTTTGAATTCGAAGAGACAAGGAAAATCTGAAAATCGAAATATGTATAGCACGACTTGAGTATTTTTTCACTGTATTTTTTAGTGGAACTACAGTGTAATTGTGAGTAGTTAATTTAGTAATTAAAGTATCTTAAAATAAATTCATTGCATTTTGTTTAGGCAGACTACTCCCTAGTTTTATTAGTATTAAATAGCACTATTTTATTTTCAATTTACAATCTTTTGTGAAGTTCTGTACAAATATGGAAAAGAAACGAAAGGTTGAGAGTAAATGAAGAATTTTTAAAGAGCAGAGGGGATGTCAATATTTCGTGGTGGAGTCAAGCAACAAACCAATGTGTATTATTTGCAATGAAGCAATATCAGTCTTCAAAGAATACAATATAAAATGTCATTATGAGACTAAGCACTCTCAGAATTACACCAAGTTTACAGGATGCGAACGATTAGAAATGTATGAGTCTCTGCAACGCCAGCTAAAAACCCAGCAGTCGCTGTTTAGGAAAGTAAATGCTGAACAACATGCAGCAACTCGTGCTAGTTTTCGTGTGGCTCATTTAGTAGCGAAACAGTGTAAGACATTTACCGATGGTGAATTAATTAAGAACTGCATTATTGCAACAGCAGAAGAAATGTGTCCAGGAAAAGTGAATTTATTTAAAAACGTATGTTTGTCGGCAAACACAGTGGCTCGAAGAATAGACATTGCACAAAATATATCAGCACAATTGCGTGACAAAAATCAAGACAGACTGGTTCTTTTTGGGCTGGATGTGTCAACAGATGTATCAGATACTGCTCAAGTACTACTTTTTATTCGAGAGGTTGACAAAAATTATGAAGCGTATGAAAAGCTCCTTGACGTTCACAGTATTCACGGGACGACCACTGGCGAAGATATTTTTCAAAGGAGTTGAAAGAGCAGTTCAGAAAAACAATCTTCAGTGGAAGAAATTAAAATGTATTACAACTGATGGTGGCAAAAACATGTGTGGGAAAAATAAAGGTGTTGTTGCTCTCCTTCCTAAGGCCGTAGAAAATGACGGTGGCTCAAAACCATTAGTAGTGCATTGTATTATTCACCAACAGTCTTTGTGTGGAAAACGTTTAGATATGTCAGACGTTTTAAAACATGTTATTTCAGTTGTTAATTACATCAGATCCCATGCACTCAGTCATCGCCAGTTCCACGAGTTTCTTGAAGATATTGAGGAAAGCGACTTGCCATATTATACTGCAGTGCGCTGGCTTAGCTGCGGTAAAGTTCTGACCCGTTTTTTTGAACTCCGAACAGTAATTGAAATTTTTTTGAACGAAATTTTGGCTGAGTTACGGAACGGTGAGTGGTTATGGAAGCTAGCATTTTATGCAGACTTAACTAAACATATGAATAACCTTAATTTAAAATTGCAAGGTGAAAACCAGCTTCTGCCTGATTTTTACACGCATGTTAAGTCCTATCGACAAAAGATTGCTTTGTTTCAATCTCAGTTGAACAAAGTATGCTTCACGCATTTTAATACATGCCAAACATTCAGTCAGCAAACTGAGATTCCGTTTCCTGTAAATTTCGCAATTGAAGCTTTGGGCGCTTTAATAATTAATTTTGAATCACGTTTTTCAGATATCGATGCAAATTCAAACGATATCAAGATATTTGAAAATCCCTTTGACGTCGATATAGAAGCGTTACCCGCAGAACAGTTTGAAACTATTGATCTGCAATGTAGCGACTTTTTTAAAGAAAAACATTCAAAGTCAACATTACTGGAATTTAATACGTCACTTCCATCCACACAGTTTTCAAATTTACATAAATTTGCCCGTGCCTTTTTTTCTGCCTTTGGTACTACTTATTAGTGTGAAGAAACTTTCTCCAAAATGAAACATGCAAAAAGTATTTACAGTTCAAAATTAAGTGATGAGCATTTGAAGTCGCTGATGATTATCTCTACCAGTAAACTTGATCCACAACTGGAGGTAATTATGAAAGGACAGTTACAGGTACATAAAACTCACTAATTATCACTAAGATGTTAAATTTCTTTACGTGAATACTCGAACACTGTGAGTTTCCAAGATATACACTAATTATCACTAAGATGTTAAATTTCTTTACGTGAATACTCGAACACTGTGAGTTTCCAAGATATAAATTAATTACAGCTATTTTTATACATCAGTCATAACTAAAATATCCAATATCAATGTGTACATCAGGTCTTGTATTTTCTTTAAATTGCCTTTAAATGAAAATATTTTATACGATTTACTTGCTATGTGTATTTTACAACGTAATCAAAAGAAAGTGAAACCTCGCTTTAACAAGCATCTTCCATAATGATTGATTACTAAGTCTAGTCGGCGAAGTGGCGTCCATTTGAAAGACTGGAACCAGACTCGTGAGTAGGATAAAATGCAAAGAATTTTTTCACTTAAAATGTTTTCGCCAAACTAGTCTGTTAACCGTTTTTTTTTTTTTTTAATTATCGCACGGAGAACGGTCTGTCTGTTTATTGTGAAGAGCCACAAGTTTAACCATGACCTTCCGCTTTGTAAAGGTAGAGCTCCGACAATGTCGCGGTGTATTGGTCGCGATAGGCCTCGAAACTCAGTTGTTGGCAGTATAGGTACCACCTCAAATATTTGGCGGGCCGGATACCGGGGATGTCCGGCCAGCTAATGCGGGCCGGTTTGACGGCCCTCGCGGGCCTGTTTCGGCCCGCGGGCCGTAGTTTGGAGACCCTGTTCTACACCAAAGTGACGACGAGGACATCATCATGCCCAATCCAGCTTATTATGGGTGGGCAGATAATGACGACGACGAGATGGAAGACAAATCTGTCACCACAAATATAAAAAATATTTGTGAACCAACAAACGTTGAACCAGTAAATGCAGATCCAGAGTTTGATGTTATCGTCGATTCTTTCTCCGATTCCGAAGAAGAGTCTGAGCGTATGACTGAAAAATCTCCTAAGAGACACAAAACAGTTGATTTTAGATGGAAATACTCTGATTTGGACGCTAAAGTGTATAATTTCGAAAACAGTGGTTCCGGTTGCAAAATCGTCAATTTAGATGATTTATGTACTGTATAAGACTGCTTCCAAGTTTTTTTTAGCCAAGAAATTGTGAGCTACATAGATGAGCAATGATGCCAGTGAAAAATCAAGACTGCGACGTTGGAAAAACACAAACAGTGACGAAGTTGAGATGACAAAATCTGGAAATTACGTCGAATTGTGGAACACTTAAGAAAAGTATTTCCAGGTGCTTTCTATCCTTTTAAAATTTCTGCATTGACGAAAGTTTAGTTCTCTTCAAAGGTCGTGTCTTCTTCAAGCAGTACATTCCTTCCAAACGCCACAGATTTGGTGTAAAATTTTTTGTGTTACGTGATTGTGAAACTGGCTATATTCTTGACTTTATTAGCTATGTGGGTGCAGCAACAGACGTAAAAAAAGAAACTGACTTTGTTGTAAATGTTGGAATACCTGAAAGCATTGTTCTCACTTTACCTTGGTAAAGGTCACACATTATATGTTGACAATTGGTACACTAGCCCAACGTTATTTTCTTATTTGCATGACAGAGTGACTAATGCCTGTGGAATTGCGAGACCAAATCGCAAAGGCATGCCTGCTTTATCAAAAAAACTTAGAAAAGGCGAGATCGAGTTTATGTCAACAGATAAACTTCTTGCTCTGAAGTGGCAGGACGAGCGGGAAGTGAGGATGCTTTCAACTCTTCATACAAGCGAAACTACAGTGACTGACAAAATTGACAGAACCACGAATGAACCAAAAACAAAACCAGCTTGCATCGTAAGCTACACTGAAAATATGGGGGCCGTCGACAGGAGCGACATGATGCTAAGTTCAGTAGAATGTGTACGAAAAACTGTAAAATGGTATAAAAAAGTATTTTTTCTTTGGTGGATCTGTCTCTGCTCAATGCACATGCATTATATAAAACTCAAACGGCACGAAATATTTCAGTATCTGATTTTCGACAGAAACTTATCAAGGAGATCCTAGAGATTCACCACCAACCGCAAACAGAGGGACGTCGTGGAAGGAGATCGGCTGATGGTGACAATCCCTTACGCCTAACCGAGCGCCACTTCATCTCGCTAATCCCAGGAACTTCGAAGAAGAACGCCGCCCAGAGAAGCTGTATTATATGTGCAAAACATGATAAACGAAGTGACACAAGATACATTTGTGTAATATGTAATGTGCCTTTATGTTTGAATTTTTGTTTAGAGAGATATCAGACTTTGAAATATTACTAATGTAATATGTTTTGTATTTTTTTCTCCTAATAAAGTACCTTTTTTGAACAAAATAAGACTTTCTGAACAAAGATTTAAAAAAGGAAACGATTTACACCGACAATACTGTATTTTGCGTCTCATTTTTATCTCAATAATAACGGTAGACTGCTACAGTCGTATATATACGCACCGGGTGAAAATAACGCGCGCGGGGCGGGAGCCGCTGAGAGTAAATGCGCAGTGAAAGGGTTGAGGGCGTGACTGGGCTTGGTGAAATTTGCATCTGTGACGTTTCTCATTTTTTCAGTTTCCGACGGTCCCGCTCAGAATGTAAAACAGCAGCAGAAGTAGATATGCACCAGCCAGAACGATCTTCGGCTGTTGCGCAACATTACTCGGGTCACTGTTTAGTCTCTTTAGGTACTACCTGAAATAGTCCTTAAACTGCTTCAGAGGAGCACCGCTGAGGTCTTCTACCTGCACTCACTTAAGTATAAATTTTTTGTCGAGAGTATCTATCGTCCGTCATCTGCTGGAGATGTCCAATCCATCTGAGTTGGTGACCAGTTGTGGTGATTTCTATACTCTGCAGCCTGGCCTACGCAAGAACAGTTGTGTTTGAAAAGAAGTCAATCCATTTGACCATAATATATCTAAGCTTCTGTTAGTTCAAGCGTTCTAGTTTCTTAGGACAATGGCGATATATCGTCAACGTTTCGCAGGCACAGAGCAGGGCAGGAGAAGCAGCTGTTCGATACACAATTTGGTGCACAGCGTCAGATCTTTATTCAGGAAACTTTCAACCAACAATTTGAGAAACTTTTGTGTATGCTTTATAAGTCAGAAGTTAAAGACTTCATTGCCAGATTGTATGCTTTTGGGAATAGTAACACCGCAAATAACATATATGGGCTCATTGACTTGTCGAAGGCGTTCAAATCACACTGCCATCTACATTTGCATCGCTGGACATATTCACTCTACATATGAACATCTCTGTTAATGAGACTTTTAACATTACAGGAAGAAATTTCCTTAACTGTAAAACAACAGCACTGCAGGGAACTGATAACTCATAGAAGTGCTTGCACTTGTTCTGGAGCACAAATAATTTAGCTACAACCACAAACTCTACCAATAACAGGATGGCTTGGCCATGGGAAGTACCTTGGCTGGGATATTAGCTGACATTTACATCAACCATATACAAGAACAGCACTACTCAACTAACCAACATATCACAAACAAAACAATCTCCTACAGAAGCTATGCTGATGATACAATCATGCTTTTTGATAGTAAAAACAGTCAACCTGATACAATGGCAGCAGACCTCAGCAAAAGGCATAGGAATATTAAATTCGCAGTTGAGCATAGAAAAAATGAGGGCATAAATTTTTTCAGCGAAGATTACTAAGCACAAATTTTTTTGATCTTAAAATTCGTAATAGTAACCATAATCCAGTAATGTAGTGTCTAGAGAAAACCTACCATCACAGATGTCAGCTTTGGCAACTGATCATGTCAGCCCAGCCAGGCTAAGCTGAATGCAAAAAGTAACTATGAATCCCACAAATCATTAAAATAAAATCAATATAATTAAAAAAGTAGTTTATAATAATGGCAATAATCTTGTAATAACAGATAAAAATCCACAATTAAATGAAAACAAAATCTAGATGTCCACAGAATGACAACTCACATAACATTCAGTCCAAAGCAAGTCAATCATTCACAACAGCTGAACCTAAATATACTGTTATCCCATATGTCGGCCAACTATCATACCAGACAGCAAACTTACTTAACAAGAAGAATATTATAATCAACTTCTCTACTAATAGTACATTACAGCAAAAAGTAATCCATGATGTAAATCCATCCCAGAGCCATAACAGTAAATCACGAATATACATGCTCAGGTGTGATTCATGTCCAAAAATCTACATTTGTCAGGTAGAAGTTCTGAAATTAGGCACAAAGAACACCTTGATGCTTTAATACTTGTCAACTGAAACAAGTCTACATTTGCAGCCCACATTGCTGAAGAAAAACGCTCATTCCGAAACATTGAGAAAAACATGAAAATATTACACTTATCAGAAAAGGGAGGCACAGTAAATCTGTTAGAAGAAATATAAACACATAAACACAAAAACAAGTCCCCTGACCACATCCTTAATGAACAAACTGAGTTGATTGATACATCTTTCCTGAAAAATTTCTGGATACTACTTTCCACGCTCCAATATAAATAAAGTTTCTCTATCCACATGCAGGTAAAGTAATCTTGTAATATTATATGTCTGCAACAGCTGATAGTTTTCATAACACTAAATGTGAATAAATGTTGATGTTCTAAGGTGTATCTTGTTCAAAACAAAATTTCTTTCAACATTTTTCGTGAAGAAACCTACACTGATCAGGTAGTATAGTCCTGTTCAACAGACCCTCATTCTCACAAAAGAGCCTTTTTTACTCTTCCATTTCACTCCTTTATCTGATGAAAGGCTCGATGCTGAGATTATTTTGATTAACACTATCACACTCAATAATGGATATGAACCAACCATAGTGGACAATATTTTAAAATATAACACCAATAACAGAATCACCATTCTTGGCACTTCTCCTAATAACCAATGTCATGAAAAGAAAGAAAAATCTATACCACTTTTGGGATATGTATCTTACGGGATTCAGTGTCTGTTTCAGAACAGGTACGATTATTTTGAAGAAAAAATTTGAACCCAGTGAATTCCTCCTTAAAAAAAGAAAGATGTCTATAAAATTAGCAGTGACACATGTCCAGTTTCTTACACAAGACAGGCAAGACAAGCAATTGCTGTTAGATTGAAAGAACATCTCTTAGAGAAGAAAGGTACAAATATATATAACTTGTCTATTGCTGATCATTTACTAATTACAGGCCATAAGCTTAAAGAAGTTCATGACGCCAGAAGCCTACACACGTAAAAATACAGGCTTCAGACTTGATTTCACTGTAGAGTTAGAAACTTTCAAACACCGCTTTCTTATGACGCTCTCGTTTTGAATGAACAGTAATAAAATTTTTTTTTTGCTAGTCTAAAGCCCTTTCTTAGAAACGTCTAACGTTAACTCCTGGTGTTTCTCAGAGTAGACTGTAATGTGTCGTTTTCCTCTCTCCTTTTAATTCATTGCATTGTGATCTGATTTCACACAAAATATGTAGAATATTTTCTATTGCATTTTCCTGTATATTTTTTTTGTTTTGTATAATACTGGTTGTTGACTTGTGAAATGACCATTTATATTCTAAACACTTATATACTATTTAAAATATTTTTGTTAATGTAAGCAGCTGATTCCTTCGACTGGTAGTAGATGCCACGACTTGTTTAGTGTCCACGTTGTGACAACTTCGGCCTGTGAGTCGCGTAGTCGGAGGCCACCTCCAGTGCCGGTTTCCTCGTACAGCCCTTAGCAACGAACAGTGTGCTGCGTCATATAGCTATATTTTTTCTGCCAAGTGCTACTGTTATGTCACTTCCACTAACTGCCGTTTTATTTGGTTTTAGGTATAATTTTAAGAAGTTATTTTATATGACGAGAGGATTTTGCTCGTAAATCTGTTCTCAACCGTCACTACATGTGAGTATAGGTTCCTCATAAATTTGTTCAGTGTAATAACCATCTATTCTTGGTTTTTACTCTATATTAATGGTTTTGTAATCTTTCGTAGTTTTTTTTGTGAAAACACCCATAGTTAGTGTCGAAACCAGGTCAAGATAAATCTTGTTTAAATTGTTGCCTGTGTTATAAAATATTCCTGTACAATTGTTGCCTGACATTTGTAACGCTATCGACATGTTTAGAGTCGAGAGACTTCGCACTAATGAAGCAAAGAATGAGATTTGTACAGTAAGCAGTGTATAAGAGTGTCTGCAGAAGACAATATTCTTCAACTATGTGAAGTTTAATGTTTATATGTAATTAACAAATGTTTATAATCTTTTGTAAGTAAGAAAAAGTATCTCTTATTTAACTATGTATAATTATTTGTAAAGTGAAGTCAACACCAGCTCAGGGCTAAAGTTAAATATAGGTGGAAACCAGTAGGGATTTACCGACGTTCTGGAAGGTCGGTAAAGGTGGAGATTTTTTGCTGCTAACGGAAGCAGGTGGGAGAGGGGAAATGAGGAGCGGGTCAGACGGGCAAGACACTGTTGAGGCAGGTATGAAAGCTGATGTGCGCTGTGCTCCGCTGTATTGTTTAAACTAAGCTGAAGTTTAATTGCTTAGTAGATGTGAGTGAAGGGGAAGTGCTAAGGTACAAGTTTGCAACGCTTTAGAGGAGATATAAAATTACGTCTGCAGCGAGTGTCGGTTCCTGGATGTGAAATGGTCTGAGGCATCCATTACTTAGACTGATGCAGATCCCCAGGAAAGCCAAACTCATTTTGCGATGGTATAAGTCGCATATTCGACGCCACGAAGACAAGTAATTATCTCCGTCGCTGCAAAACAGTGCATTCCTTCAAAGCAATTAAATCTCCAGCAACTGTGCTCACAACGAAACTGCTGAAATTAACCGTCCATAGTTCTGTATACGAGCTGTGTTGACAAGTTTTTGCGTGTTTTGTTCAATAACCATTTAATTGTTTTTCTTACGCAAAACTACTCATTTAAGAAAGTTTTCCAAGTAGCGATCCTTTCCTATACTAAAGAGAATGAAACCGAGAATCCATTGGTGTGAAACATTAGTGCGCAACTGAGTGTTTCCTTTCAAAGTAAATGTAAATTATCACTCAAGTGCAACAATTAAAGTAAATGTGGAAGATTGTAGATTTCCTTGAAAGTAAGCAAAATAAATAGCAATTTTACCTAGTGTGTGAACTTGGTTATTGGGACCTTCTGTCCAAGAAATTACGTAAAGTAACCCTATCTCAATAGAACTGATAAAAACCACCTTTTGCAATCATTTCGATACTAACAAAAGTACCATAAAATTATTTCTTGTGTATAATACATGTTTTCAGAGGCACTGTCGCTGATCTTACTTTCAGAAACGTAACTAGGCATTATTGTCGCTCTGGTGTTGTTTTCATGGACCAAAACTTTCTAAGTGTGTGCGTGTCACCAAGTCTCAAAGCAGTCATTATCTACGTGCATTAGTCTGTTCCTTCAGTGATAGAAATTACAAAAAGAGAAAAAGTTTTAATAAAAACCAAAATATAGCAAAAACCAAATTTGGTGAATTTGTTGAATAACGTCAATCGATTCGTCATTTAGGCTGGTGACCGTGTTTTTCAGTAATATTATCATTCAGTAATATTATCATTCGCAAGAAGTAGTAGTTTGACGAAATAGAAAAGCTTCTAACAGGACTCTGCGATAACTTCACATTTGACCGAGTTTTATCCATTACGCAGTATCTGAGGTCATTAGCGATTGTTAAGGAGGTAGTTGTGTTTAACTGCTGCAGTTACCGAAGCTAGAATAACACCTGAAGTACGAGGGCTATCCACAAAGTACATTACGTTTTGGAATTAAAAATAAATAAAGTATTGGAATTTTTTTTATTATGTACAGATGAAAGCCACACTTAAATACTACTTTTCTACATAGATGCCATTTAAATTAAGGCACTTATCGTAGCGATGGACGAGCTTGGAAATTCCTTAGTCGTAAAATTCGGCCGCCTGCGCCTTCAACCACGTGGTTACCTCTTTTGGGACAGAAAAGGTGTGATTTTTGTGGATTTCCTGGAAAGAGGCACTACAATAAACTCTCAAAGGTATTGCCAAACTCTGCACAACCTCAGAAGAGCAATACAAAACAAGCGCAGGGGGAAGTTGGGCTCAAAGATCTTGCTGATTCGCGACAACGCCCGGGCCCACACGGCAAATGCCACGCGTGAAGTTCTCGAATCTTTTAAGTGGGAGTTGTTTCCTCATCCGCCGTACAGTCCCGACCTGGCACCGAGCGACTTCCACTTATTCCCAGCAATGAAGAAGTGGTTGGCTATGCAGCGTTTTGATGACGACGCACAGCTTCAAGAAGAAATAACCACGTGGTTGAAGGCGCAGGCGGCCGAATTTTACGACGAAGGAATTTCCAAGCTCGTCCATCGCTACGATAAGTGCCTAAATTTAAACGGCAACTATGTAGAAAATTAGTATTTAAGTGTGGCTTTCATCTGTATATAATAAAAAAATTTCCAATACTTTATTTATTTTTAATTCCAAAACGTAATGTACTTTGTGGATAGCCCTCGTATTAAACTTAATTGCAAGAGTAGAAACCGTGAGTGTTGTGAACGGCCTTTAGACAGGACGAGAACATTTACTACGTCTACATACTATCGTTATATGTGTCTTAAGGTCACAGAACTGCACTTACATCGCCGTGCTACCGTTATACAGCCATGTTTATTATTTGTTTTGCGGCTCAGCAAAAGTGTTTAATAGTGAAACCCAAGGTGTTTGTGAAAATATAACATTATGAACACGATTCGTTGGAGAAAAGGTGTAAAAGCCAATGTTCCGGACGGCCATTTCACGTAAGGAGTCTGTAATACAACCGTCTTTAACATACGATTGTAACTGTGAGCTATAAAAAAAAGTGAACTATTTTTTTGTCCTAGCGCAACTCACCCGTTAAAGAAAGTAATGTGTGATTCGACGAAAGCACTAAAATCGTCTGATGATGAATCTATGAATTCGAAACCGGCAATCGTTCTTCCTGAATAAAGCGACCTAAAACCATTTTGTGGGTGGTGGTTGGTATATGTGGTGTCCTGCCCACTCGCGCAATATAGGGTACCTAGGAAGCTGTTTTCTCGGATAGCTAGACAACATACAAGCTTGTCTTTTTACAATGAGGTGTCGCAAGCAATTGGCGACATGCAAATAATAAATATCTTTCGATGTACACAATTTCCAAGCAGGCAATAAATATAGATCACAAGTCACGGCTAAATCGTTGGATCACAGCTCGTCTTCTAGTGCGGCTCTTCTAGTGCTGTCGAGGATAGCTGGAGCGGCCCTTATACTATCTTCGTATAGATGCCGCTCCTGTCATGGTGTCGTCGTCCTAGTCAGCGTTCTGTTGGCTGACGTCGTCTCGCAACCTTCCCTCCTGTTACGTTCCAGGCCGACGTGCCGGCGCTCCATGTTACATCGGAACAGTGTACACCATCGAGAAACTAAAGCAGTTCCATAAATTCACTTCCATTGCTGTCTGTCCTGACGCCTCACTCATCCTCTCTGTTGTATCATTCGCGAAAGATACGTGGGAAAAGCGACTGTCAGTAAATCCCCATATGAGCTCTAATTTCCGTGACTGTTGGGGTCCTGTGGTAAGATGTATGACTCAGGAATTAATATACTGTCCGATTCATCTATGACCGCACACTCTCGAAATTTTAAGACTGAACTTACGTACTTACTAAAAGCTTACCAAACGCTCGAAAGAGTGCTCTGTAAGCCTTTTCCTTCGTGCCTGAACTGCATTTCTTCAAGGGTTTTCCACCAAAACTCTGGCATCTTCTTTTCTGGCAACTGGTTGTGTCACCCAATGTTCAATCGTAGATAAAGCACATAGCAAACTACTGTTCGTTGATGGAATATTGGAAAAATAAGGCCAGTTGTTCAGGTGTGTGACGCCTGTATCAAATAGGAGTAAGAGAGTACCGGTCAAGTTTAGTTTACATATATGCACGTTGCATGGATCACAATTTTGATTTCGCTGTATTGCGGAAAGAGTCAGTCTTCCGGCTGTAGCACACTTTAACAGCAAAAAAATTCGAAAACTTGCTGATCAATTCCACGACTATCTTATGCTACTTTCTTTCATATAGTGATTTATATTTAGCTCTCTCTCCCTCACACACATACATATTATTTACATTGGCATATATTCCGAAAAAGTCACCTTACGGTGTATGGTAGAGGGTACTTCTGGTACCACTATCAATTAGCCTCCGAATTAGTTCTAATTTCTCTGACTGTCTCGACGTGGTCATATCACAAGACCTACGTCGGTAAAAGTCATATGTTGCCAGACTCTTCTTGGAACGTACATCCTCCGGACTTCAACAGTAAATTTCTCCGTGATGCACAAAATATCTGCCACTGGAGGTTGTTGAGCGTCTCCATAAAATACTCGAGCTTACTAAATGAATCCAAGGCGAAACCTGCAGCTCTTCGTTGGATCATCACTGTCACCAACATTAATCTACCTCGATAAGTTTTCTTAAATAAAAAGCAGTCCACATCGAAATGTTTTATTTTCAGATTTTTACTCATTGGTAGCTCTTTTCTGTCCACAATAACATTATCAGACAAAAGGATCTGAAATATACGACATTTATAATGGGTCACCTTTCACAAAATTTATCCACCTTAAAAACTAATATAAAAGCAACATTAGCTATGACATAAGATGATATCTTACCCAGTTGAAACGAGGAGCCAAGTGCACGAAGCTGCTATGTAGTACGGATAGATGCTTGTCATGTACTGCTGATTGGTTAGCAAAGGGAGGCGTTGTGAAAGCGGCATTTCGTCCACATTTTCTTTCGTGATTCGTAGTAAGAACTACTGTGTAAACAGAAGAACATTATATTGTACTAGCCTTTGCCAGCTAGTCAGCAAACCGTGACAGGTGCCAGCCTGTACTACACAGTGGCTCCACGCATCGGTTCCTCACTTCATGTGGTACATTTATTTGGTAACTAACGTTGCTTATAAGTTAATGATCTCAATACAAAATTTTTGTAAAAGTTACAAATTAAAAAGTCTTGATTGCATAAAAACATTTATTACAATCGTTTTTATGCACTCAAAACTGCATAAATATGTATCTTTTATATATCTTTATATATAAAATTAGATATTCAGTTTTCATTGAAATTAAATCTTCGACATGCCGAAAAAGGCGATGTTACCTGCTGGTATCATTCTTTCCTTTGCAGTCAGGTGCAGTGTTGTCGTCAGGGGGCAGAGAAGCTTGGTGATGAATGACCACAACAATATGGTTATAACGCTGCAGAATGATATGCATTACACAAAGAAAAACGGTAATCAGACTTCATGATAAAGAATTGAGACACAATGTTTGACTTATAAAAATGAAATGTGCATGAAATGGCACATGGATTGAGCTCAATCAATGTGGAACCAAACCAATCGCTTCCCGACATCGTTAAAAACTGAAACATAGAAAGAGGCTTTACATGTTACTAGTAAAGGATAGTGGTTCGTTTTCAAATACATAAAAGCATAGCACAAGTGATTTACTTCTCTTATTACTGGAAAATTTGTATAGAGCGAGGAAATGGGGCACACATGTTGTGATAGATGTGAAACAAGAGAATGACGAGAAGGAAGATATACTTCTTACTTTTTCCATACAAAAGATAATCGAAAAGCAATCACAGATACATTCAGTGCAACAATATGAGTTAGTTAGACTCTCAAAATGATCAGATTTCTGTCCTTACTATATACATTACTTTATACAGTGCTTCCATGAGTTGACTGGACAAGCTGTGTTACAGAATTTGGAGAAGTCATTTAACTACGCTATTCAGGGACTGTTCTTTAAGTGCAGTGTTTCTACATAACAGTAGTAGTTATTTTAAGTCATATGTGAAATTTCTTCATTAACAGTATTTGTAATGTTTTGTGAATAGTATTAGACAAATAAACCAGATGAAGTTTACCTTAATATGAGACTTGTTTAAACAGATAATCATTACATATTGTGTAGCATTTGGGCAGTATATATGGTACACCTTACAGAATAATAACTTAATAATTACAGTTTTTTGAAAAGATGAGTCGTCATACTACACAATTAACAGTTATTGACACAACTTGTATTTAGCTTTAGTAGCATTGTAGTTCTTGCGATTAATGTTTCTTATAACGAATGTCTTACATGACTTGTCATATATACAGAGGTTTATCGCTTTATCTGTTCATGTAGACAACATATCGTCATGGCGGTATTATATACAGAATGGTCGCAATACAAGAAAAGTTTCGTTTCTGCTTCACAAACAATATACGATAGAGTTTATTAGGGGTTGAGTTATGAGACTGGTTGGATTTTGCGGTAGACAGTGACCACGTGTGATGGACTAAAGGATGTGGTTCAGGCGATGTCGTCGACTGTGGTAAGACCTATCTTAATGATCAGTTTCTCGAGAGGAAGGTCATCAACTGGAACAGTAGTTGTTGGTATCCATTAATCTTAATGTTGCCTCAGACCAGTCAGCACTACGTGGTTACATGAAACAGTTGTACAGTGAAATAATTACTACGTAGAGTATGAATTATACCGGTTATACGAAAGAGATTCTTGCTAGCACAAGCAAAAAATTTTCTTAAATATAAAGAGCAAAAAAATATCGGCTGCTGCCCCGCAGAGCAGTTCGATAAGGCAGTTCGATACCACTCCCATATAATATACCTTCTTTATAGGGCAGCCTACAAATCAGGGGTTAAAAACATCGTTATTTTCCTATATCGTCGCTCCTAAGGGAGCTGGAAGGTTCTAACCCCCACACACATGGTTGCAAATATATCGAATGCCTTACGAAAGTCAGAGAACATGGCACCAAGCTGAACATCCTTCTCTATCAATGATCGTTCAGAGAGAAACGAGTTTTAGGATATCTCTCATTGTGAAATCCTTGTCGAATTCTGTGAAGTAAGTTTCGTTCTCCAAAATTTTCATAATGCACGAAACTAACTCTTTTCTCCAATCACTTGGTATCTTCAATGGTCTATCGAAGTACGATAAACCGCTTCTAGAAAAGGAGCAAATATGTTGGTATAAACTACGTAGAATTTGACACATCTCTCTTTCAGTCCAGTTGCCTTTAGGCTGTTGAGCTACTTTAAATAAATTGATGATTGTCGATCTGTTTTCTCCATGACTACAATTTTGGGGTTCATGCTTGGTTGAAGAGAGGAACTATATTTTGATCTTCCACGGTGAAATGACTTCAAAAGACGAAATGCGGTACTTCTGCCTTCTCTTTATCTTCCTTCGTTTCTATGCTAGAGTGGTAGCTAAGTACCTCAAAAAAAAAAAAAAATGATTTCAGTCTTCAGTCCTCTTGCTGATTTTATATAACCAAAAATTATAGCATTTTTGGTCAGAACACAAAATTTTACTTTTGAATTCACTGAACTCTCTGTGTATTGCTTCATTTACAAGTATTGTGGCATCGTTCAGTTTTTGTTTGCCAACGACGCTTTTACTTAAGGGAACCTGAGACATAATATGTTATTACACTTTCAGAAATTCTTCTGTGGAATAGAAGAAGTTGTGAAACATGTGTAATTTGTTTGTGTTTCAAGTTAATTTAAGTCCTATTAAATTATTTACGCTACTGGGTAATTGATCAAAGGTTTTATGGTTGAATACTTCACTCCTTTCTGACCCACACTAAGGCTGAGTGGCGCAAAGTGTAACCCATTTTTTAGTTTAGTTATAAATGTTGCTGTTTTTTGTGAATTATGAATGATTTTTGACAGTAAACTTCGTAATATAGTAAATGTAACTGATGCTGTTGTCAAGATAACCAGCTGTTGAAAGAATTTGCAAGAAGTTATGGGGCAGACAACACATTCCTGTTCAACAATCACTTCCCTCATCCTATGATGCCATAAGAAATTAGCAAACGAAAATAGAAAAGTAAGTCTTCTTCTTGGGACTTTAAACTAAAAACCTCGATATTATCTGCAATGCCAAAAATGCAGAGCTCAGATGTTTAAGAGCATTTGTAACATTTGACGTCCACATCACTTCCAGATTAAAGTTCTTTATTAATATAATCACCTAAAAATCTAGAATATTATTGATGGCCATAATGAATTAGTAAGTTCTAATGTTGAGGTAAGGACGTAAGCATTACACTACTACAGATGTACTGTTTTATCATAGTTCCCTGACAATCCATTTGTAGAGAACCAGTAAGTGATTTTCGAGAAAATGTATTCATTTTTTTAAATTTGATTGCAAAGAGGAATATTCCTTCTTGAGTTTATGATGGGATATCATTTACACTGAAGTGCCAACGAAACTGGTATAGGCATGCGTATTCAAAAACCGAGATATGTAAACAGGCAGAATACGGCACAGCGATCGGCAACGTCTATATAAGACAAGTGTCAGACACAGTTGTTAGATCGGTTACTGCTGTAGCAATGGCAGGTAATCAAGATTTACGTGAGTTTGAACGTGGTGTTATAGTCGGCGCACGAGCGATGGGACACAGCATCTTCGAGGTTGCGATGAAGTTGGGATTTTCTCGTACGATCATTTCACGACTGTAACGTGAATATCAAGAATCCGATAAAACATCAAATGGCTCCGAGCAATATGCGACTTAACTTCTGAGGTCATCAGTTGCCTAGAACTTAGAACTAATTAAACCTAACTAACCTAAGGACATCACACACATCCATGCCCGAGGCAGGATTCGAACCTGCGAACCTACCTGCGACCGTAGCGGTCGCTCGGCTCCAGACTGTAGCGTCTAGAACCTCACGGCCACTCGACCGGCGGTAAAACATCAAACCTCGGCCATTGCTGAAGCCGGAGAAAGATCCTGCACAAATGGGACCAACGACGAGTGAGGAGAATCTTTCAACGTGACATATGTGCAACCCTTCCACAAATTGCCGCATGTTTAAATTCTGGGCCATCAACAAGCGTCAGCGTGCGAACCATTCAATGAACCATCATCGATATGGGCTTTCGGAGCCGAAGGCCTACTCGTGAACCCTTGATGACTGCACGTCACAAAGCTTTGCGCCTCGCCTGGACCCCTAAACACCGACATTGGACTGTTGATAATTGGGTACATGTCGCCAGTTCGGATGAGTCTCGTTTCAGATTGTGTCGAGTGGATGGATGTGTACGGGTATGAAGACAACTTCATTAATCCATGGACCCTGCATTTCAGCAGGAGACTGTTCAAGCTGGTGAAGGCTCTATGCAGTTGGAGTGATATGGGACCCCTGATACGTCTACGTACGACTCTGACAGGTGACATGTACGTAAGCATCGTGCCTGATCACCTGTATCCATTCATATCGACCGTGCACTGCAACGGACTTGGGCAATTCCAGCAGGACAATGCGACACCCCACACATCCAAATTCGCTACAGAGTGGCTCCAGGAACACTCTTCTGCATTTAAACACCTTCGCTGGCCACCAAACTCCCCAGACATGAACATTATTGAGCATATCTGCGATGCCTTGCATCGTACTGTTCACAAGATATTACCACCCCCTAGTCTTCTTACGGATTTATGGAGTGCCCTGGGGGTTTCATGGTGTCAGTTACCTCCAGCACTACTTCAGGCATTTGTCTAGTCTATACCACGTCGTGTTGAGGCAGTTCTGCGAACTCGCGGGACCCGTACAAAGAAGGGTAGCACAAATGGTCGCAGGTTTTGTAAGTAGGCTGTTTAGGTTTTATGTTGGTAACGCCACGTAACGCTCTGTATGAAAATCACTGGCTGTGCTGTGTGCAGTCTGTGGCTGGTTGGCAAGGTTGGAATATTTGCTATTGTAGTGCTGGGCAGCTGGATGTGAACAGCGCGTAGCTTTGCGCAGTTGGAGGTGAGCCGCCAGCAGTGATGGATGTGGGGAGAGAGATGGCAGAATTTTGAGAGCGGACGATGTGGACGTGCGTCCATCGGAAAGAGTAAATTTGTAATATTGGATACCATGAACTGATGTGTATATATATATATATATATATATATATATATATATATATATATATATATATATATATATATATATATATATAGACTTTTGAACACTATTAAGGTAAATACATTGTTTGTTCTCCATCAAAATCTTTCATTTGCTAACTATGCCTATCGGTAATTAGTGCCTTCAGTACTTAGAATCTGTTATTTAGCTGGCAGTATTGGCGCTCGCTGTAGTGCAGTAGCTCGAGTAACGAAGATTTTTGTGAGATAAGTTATTCTTAAAAGGTATAGGTTATTGTTAGTCAGGGCCATTCTTTTGTAGGGATTATTGAAAGTCAGATTGTGTTGCGCTAAAAATATTGTGTGTCAGTTTCGTGTTGATCAGAATAAGTAAAGAGAGAAATGTCTGAGTACGTTCAGTTTTGCTCAGCTGTTTGAAAAACAAATAACGTAAGGGGTTTACCAGCACAGTAATTCATAAATTTTTCTAAGGGGATGGCTCTGAGCACTATGGGACTTAACATCTATGGTCATCAGTCCCCTAGAACTCAGAACTACTTAAACCTAACTAACCTAAGGACATCACACAAAATCCAGTCATTACGAGGCAGAGAAAATCCCTGACCCCGCCGGGAATCGAACCCGGGAACCCGTGCGTGGGAAACGAGTCTAAGGGGATGTTTCAGTTTGTCTGACACACTGGAGAGCTCCACGGAAATGCTCAGAAACCGTAATTCGAAGAAACTTGGAGGTAGACGTCAGTTTCCCTGTATTCGCATCGTAAACAGTAGCTGCAATATAACACGCCACTGGAGAACTACACGAAATTATTTCTGCACTCACATTCTGTTAAGAACGACGTGGCCAAATATCGAATGAAATCTTATCTTTAGTTATCACTGAGAAAAACTTGTCAGTCTTTTAGAAGAGAATAATGGTTGCACTGGAGCGCTGTGAGTGGTGTAGAAACGGAGGAGGCGATGACTCTCCACTGCTGACCAAAGGAATGGCAGTACTGCCGGCCGGAGTGGCCGAGCGGTTCTAGGCGCTTCAGTCCGGAAACACACGACCGCTACGGTCGCTGGTTCGAATCCTGCGCCGGCCGGTGTGGCCTGTCGGTTCTAGGCGCTACAGTCTGGAACCGCATGACCGCTACGGTCGCAGGTTCGAATCCTGCCTCGGGCATGGATGTGTGTGATGTCCTTAGGTTAGTTAGGTTTAAGTAGTTCTAAGTTCTAGGGGACTGATGACTATAGATGTTAAGTCCCATAGTGCTCAGAGCCATTTGAACCATTTTGAATCGAATCCTGCCTCGGGCATGGGTGTGTGTCATGTCCTTCGGTTAGCTAGGTTTAAGTAGTTCTAAGTTCTAGGGGACTGATGACCTCAGCCGTTAAGTCCCATAGTGCTCAGAGCCATTTGAATTTGAGCAGTACTTCATGGTGGAAGGTAGTGTGGACTCGGCCTAGTAAAGTGGGTTGATATGGAGATGCAACAGAATGGCAGAAATGAACTATTGGGTTGTGTTGTGTCCATGAACATACCGTGAACGAAGTTGCTCGATTTGGTGACGTATCAATGTGGATTGCCAGCTTATCTATAAGGAATGGAGTACCACTCGCAAACCCCTAACAAAGCGTAAGAACATTAGGAACATTGGCCGCTAGGAGAGCCTAACCGATAAGTACCAGCGTGTCGTCACGTCTTGCCAATTACAGTCGCTTTAAAATACGACAGGAATTGCTCCTGTCGGTGAGTAGAGGTCTATCTCAATCAGTTTAAGAAAGAACTTTGCGCAGGGAACTGCAGGCAATGGACATTTGGACTAGGGTATCTCAAAAAGACTTTTACCCACACCGATACTTGAAGCTTCCACACATCACAGAGAAGGGGCAATGCAACGAGTCACGAAATTCCCATTTTTCAAATGATGCAGGTTAACATATATATGAAACAGGAAGCAGATTTTCAGTGATCAAACATAGCCTTATTTTTTAGGTTAATGAAGAATACGGTATGAACACTCCCCTCTTCCAAAATAGTAAGAGCCATGTTCACAGGGCTGCATGGATACATTTCTGGTCCATCGAACACTGAGTCACCCTATTGCAACTTGACTGACCAACTAAATCTATATCTACTTACGGTGTTTTACAGTTGAAGCGGTGGAGAGGTGGTTGGGGCTGGTAAGGTACTGGGATTGCAGATTACGTATTCTTGAACAGCAGTTTATTATCAAAACAGTTTAACTCTTAAACTTTAATAGTGGGAGTACTGATTATCAGTGAATAGGGCAGTTAAAGTCATGGCTTGCCATATCAGTAAATACAATTCTTAAAATGGGCGAGATGTTTAAAAAAAATAAATAAATAAATAAATAAATATATATATATATAAATAAATAAATAAAAACACCGCCGCAAGCCGGTCCCAAGCCCAGGCCCATCTAAAAACAAGAGGATGGGGAAGTGTGGAGGGGGAGGAGTAACAACCTCGTAAAAAAACCAGGGTCCGTCCGGCTCCAGATGGTAGCACCCTGTCATAGGGCCCCTGCCTAGGGTTACTAGGTGAAACCCAGCCAACGGTCTCAATGGCGGAAGAGGAACAATTTCCCAACGGCAGAGAGAGCGGAAGAGCTAACTCCAGGGCTTACTACCTTGGTTTTAATTTCGGATTCGGGGCAACCCGATCCCCCAATTTATATCCAACAAATACTGCAAAGCATGATGGGAACGTCGTCAAAGATAGACACTACTCCAAGAGGTAGACCGAATGGCAAATCCTCCGTTGTTCGTAGAAACAATGCAAAGGGGTCAAAGGATTTTGGAGGACCCCAACCAACATGTATGCAGCCCTCAACACTGAAATTTAAGAAAGCAACTATGTTTGCAACCCTAAATGTAAACTCTCTAATTAAAGTAGGAAAATTGAAATTATTGATTGAGAAGCTGAACCAGAAAGAAATTTTAACATGTGCATTACAAGAAACAAGGTTTTTAGATGAAACTGCTTTAGATTTTGAAAACTATCGTTTATTGAAAGGAAAACCAGGTAAAATCTTAATGAAACAAATGCCATACCTGGGAACAGCATTTCTGGTACATCACTCAATTTTAGATTCAGTTACTAACTTCTACTCGAGTTCTGAGAGACTATCCATTCTTGAGATTAAATGTAAAAACAAAGGATACTCTATAATCAACTGTCATGCACCCATAAACCAGGACAACAAAAATAACCCGGAGAAAGTTGAAGAATTTTGGGAGATACTTGAAATGGAACTGGATAGATGCTCAAAGAAGAACATAAAAATGTTAGTAGGCGATTTTAACGCACAAATAGGAAGGGAGAAAAAATACCATGGAACAGTAGGCCTCTTCCCAGGTCACAAAAGAACCTCAAAAAATGGAGAAAGGCTTATAGAGGTATGTAGGCATTTCAACTTGAAAATAATGACAACACATTTCAAAAAGCTGAGCCGAAAAACTAAAACATGGAGATCACCAAATCCACTTCTCGGAGAATTCCAAATTGACCATGTGGCTATCTCACTTCATTGTCAAGAAGAAATTCAAAACACTAAAGTGCTGAAAAGCCTTGATGTTGATTCAGACCACTATTTGACTACGATTAAATTCAGACCACTCCCATTTCGAAAAGAGAAGAAAACCTTTTACAAAATTCCAAAATATAACACAGAAACTTTAAAAAATGAAGAAATTAAACAACGGTTTCAAAGAGCATTGCACAAAGATAGCGATGGCATATCCACAATAAATAAGGAAGCGGGATGGGAGGAGATCAAAAACGAAATAGTTGAAATAGCAAAAGAAAATTGTCTCGTGAAAAGAGTAAGAAGACATCCATGGTGGGACAATGAATGTGATGAGAACCTGGAGAAGAGACAGAAATTGTGGCAGAAATGGAACTCCACAAAAGATCCTCAAGATCTTGACAATTTTAAAATCCAGAGAAGAGAAACAGCTAAGCTTTTCCGTAATAAAAAAAGAAGACAATTTCAGGATAACCTAGAACAGATTGAGGAAGACTTTAAAAGAAATAATTCTAGAGATTTCTACAAAACTTTTAGAAAACAGCTAACCAAATACCAATCCCCAAATTTATGTTTTAAAGATGAAGAGAACAAGCTAAGTTTGACAAACAAGACTAATTGTGAAATATTAGCAAAATATTTCGAGAATCTACTAAATTGTGAACCACCCAAAGATAAAATGAGTTTTGAAAACCACCGAAATACTAATACCGAGTCAAAACCTCCAGACGCTGAAGAAATAAAACACATAATACACAGTCTAAAAAACAATAAAGCCCCAGGTGAAGACTCCATAGTACCAGAAATCCTAAAAATAATGGATACCAACCTCCCACAAGTTTTGGAACATATGTTTAAGAAGATCTGGGACGAAGAAAGAATTCCTGAAGACTGGCAGTGTGCCCTGATACACCCGCTACACAAAAAGGGGGATAAGATGAATGTTAATAATTATAGAGGGATCTCGCTACTACCAGTAGGATACAAAATTTTGTCAAGGAAATTACTTCAAATCGTGGAGCCAGTTCTGGATAAAAAAATAGGTGAATATCAAGCAGGTTTTAGACAAGGTAGATCCTGTGTTGAACAAATATTTAACCTGAAAACACTAATTCGTTACAGAATCTCAAGAGGCCAGAGATTTGCAATAGTATTTGTAGATTTCAAAAAAGCATACGACTCGGTAGATAGAGAAACATTACTGAAAGTATTGGAAGAATTTGGGGTCGATACGAAAACAATTCAAATTATCAAACAGACGCTAACAAACAGTAAGGCCAAAGTTAAATTTATGGGTGAAATTTCAAGGAAGTTCGAAATTAAAACAGGTGTTAGACAAGGTGATGGTTTATCCCCAATCCTCTTCAACTGCGTACTGGAAAAGATATTGAGAATATGGAAAGAAGAACTCAAAGACACCAAGAATGACATCAGAATTGGAACAAAAAAAGAAAAAATAGAAGTGGACTGTTTAGCTTTTGCAGACGATCTGGCAATAGTTACAGAAAACGAAGAAATAGCTCAGAACTACCTGGAGAAACTACAAGAAGTTTCGGCCAGAGCTGGACTGCAGATTTCATTTGAAAAAACCGTGTATATGTCTAATCATAGAAATAACAAGAAAAATCTTATTACTAAATACGGCAATATTAAGAGAGTAGAAAAATTTAAGTATTTAGGTGAAACAATTCAAGTGAATGGTTTAGACAAGAGTGCAAACCAGGCGAGAGCAAGGAAAATGGAATTTGCTTTTCAAAAAACCAAAGACATATATAACAAAAAAACATTTCGATTCAAGCTAAATTAAGACATTATAAAACTGTCATTAGACCAGAATGCCTGTATGCATCGGAGTGCCTAACTCTTAACAAAAAGGGGGAAATAGAAAACATGGAAAAGAAAGACAGGAAAATTTTGAGAAAAATATTAGGACCGAGAAAGATTGGAGAAGAGTACAAGCTAAAGAGTAATAAGGAAATATACAAAACTATTGAGAAAGCGAGTGAGGCAATGCGTAAACGCAGACTAACGTTTTATGGTCACCTGTCGAGGATGGATGGAAACAGACTAACAAGAAAAGTGTTTGAACATAGTAACAGGAACGAAAAAACCAACAATAAATGGATACAGATGGTGAAAAAGGATTTGGCCTATTTTAATGTCACCCGTGAGTCAATCAGGGACAGGGAAAAGTTTAGACAAATAGTGAACGAAATTGTTTTCCAGAAGAAACGAAACTAAAGAATAATAACAGGAAATGGTCGGAAGAGCGGAGGAGGAACCACTCGAAAATGGTGAGGAAATATTGGGAAGAGAGAAAAAAAGATCAAAAAGCCGGGCAAGTGAATTGTTGAACGTGGTCCAAAGATGGCCGAAATCGAAAGAAGAAGAATAAATAAATAAAAAATACTTAGCACGTTGATGGCTCCAAAAATAAATTACCAATATAGTTTAAACTATGCTTATACTAAGCAGTGTCAACAAGACTTACTTAGTAACTGCCATACGGCGTTACTTGTTTACGGGCAACTAAAACCATACAATGTAGGCTTTCACAGCCGGTGTTGTCTTCAGTTGAAACTTCCGGGATGAGAGGCCGTGGTCGATGTTTCGTCTACATCTTCCGAGGTCGTCCGGCTACTGCCATGAGGCTCCAGGTACTCTCGCATTTATAGAGCGCATAGAGGGCACCACCGTTCGCAACGTGATGCCGACGGATGCCTATCTTTGGAAGGCGTCATCATTCTTGATTAAGACTAATCGATTGTCATTCTGCTGGCGCAACGTCGACATCCATATTTTGTCCAAGTTTACAACTTCCACTTTTCTATTAAAACTGTTATGGTGTTTGTGAATTTCTATTGCTTCTCTATACATGCGGGCATGATAATGGGATGTTCGTGCTAGAACGCTTGCCTCATTAAATTTAATTTCGTGATTCCCATCTCGAAAAAGATGCTCAGCTACGGCCGATTTTTCGATGTGTCCTAAGCGACAGTTTCTTTTATGTTCGGTTAAGCGGGTGTTTACACTTCTTTTCGTTGTTCCAATACGTACTTGTTCACAACTGCTTGAAATTTGTATACCCCAGGTGTTGCTAGAGGATGTTGGGAGTCTTTTTCAGTTCTTAAATTTTCCTTAACCTTCTTGGTGGGTATGAAGATTGTTTCGATCCCATACTTGGCCAGAACTTCCCCTATACGGCCCGTGACCTTATTAAAGAACGGTAGGAAAACTATTCCAGTAGGTGACCGCAAAGTAGGTTCACCAGTAGGTGAAGCAAATCACAAGGTTATTAGCACGCTAGTGGCTAGTTTGGAAAACAGCTAATAGCAAAGTAATGTGCGTTCACCAGGGTTAGTTAGCCAGCTGCCTTACAAAAGAGATACCTTTTTCACAGATGTGTGAGTAATTGACACCACAAAATGATTTGATGAATGCCACAAGGCTAACCAAAGTATACAGTGAGGCCCCCTTCCTAGTTCGCTCCTGAATTCAATAAATAAGGCATTAAATATTGAATGAAATGCCTTGTAAAACACACACACACACACACACACACACACACACACACACACACACACATACACACACACACACAAGCAAGCAGAATGAAACACTGTTCTAATAAAATAGCCGGGTGGGTTTAGCAGAGCTGCCTAAGGCGCTGCAGTCATGGACTGTGCGGCTGGTCCCGGTGGAGGTACAAGTCCTCCCTCGGGCATGGGTGAGTGTGTTTGTCCTTAGGATGATTTAGGTTAAGTAGTGTGTAAGCTTAGGGACTGATGACCTTAGCAGTTAAATCCCATAAGATTTCACACACATTTGAACATTTGAATAAAATAGAAAACACCAATGAATACAACAAGTTTGGCAAGCACTGTAGGCCTTAAACATTATTCTAATAAATTACAAAACACCAATTAATAAAACTGGTTGACAAGTGAAAAACAATTAATACGCCAGACAGGTGGTTTAAAGTTGACTTTACACAAAAATCTGAGACATAGCGCGGGCTTGTATACACAAATAACCAAGTCACGGTACCCAGTAACGTGAGGATTAAGCTAAAAAATCAAATTGTAGTCCATGTCCGCGAGAAATCGCGAATACGTGTCCAGGAAATCGGCGAAATGTAGCCTGGTAGAAAAGTAGAAACGAGCACTTTCAGTCACAACAGAAAACCGGACCAGCTAGCCCCGAAAGGAACCAGGAAGCAGTAGGTCACACATCAGTCAAGAACAAAGTTACTGCCCATTACAAAAGGTCTTACCACGTAGTCCACAATATGGGTACGCAACAGCTCCTAGAGCAAACTTACTTGCTCCAACGGTAGAGCAGCTGACAGTTAAACTTCAGCTGGCGAGATGGCGCCAGTAACACCCCACAAGCCAGGCCGCTGCCCTCCAGCTGCTGTGTGCGACCCAACAGAGTACTTGCATATCCTACGCACAACCGTACCTTCAGCGCTTCACACCACTGCCAGCAAGTTATTTCCTTTGCTTGCTGAGCACGCCCCTTTATTATCGTCTGCCGCGACTCACGCACTCTTCGCGAGTAGTCGTCCTTCATCCCAGCAACGGGGCAGAGACGTACACGGGGTAGGTACTGTCGAATAGCGAGTGCCAAGGATAATGCATGTGAGCATCACAACAATAGTTAATGATCGATAGTGTTGTCATATTCCTCAGCTGCTTGTGTGAAGCACGTTACATTAATTTATGTGCAGTGTCAACTGCCAGTCCTAGCACCATTCGTCGATGCTGTGCAGTTCTTTCTGAATTTCGCAAGTGTTTTGGTGTTGCAATCTTCCTGTTGACAACAGAATGGTTTGCCAGTAGCGTCATGGAGCCTCCAGCGTTATCCACTAGACCAGCGGTTAGTCGAGCCTTCGGCTCATGTGCTATGCCCGGGCCCGAGTGCCAAAGCGACAGCTTCACTTTCCCCCAACGCCACGCCATGCTGTATGAGCGCGAGGAGGGGAAAGAGGGGAAAACAGCGAGCCCACCGCATTTAAATGTCAGCGCAGTCGCACTGGATGCGACTTCGTTTCATATTCCTCAACAAAATAGATCACAAACAAAACAAGTTTTCAGTATTAATTATTTCTGTCGCACTGAAGATATAATTTTTATCTGGTACAAACTGTCGGCATACAGACAGACGCAGAAAATTTCACAGAGTTTTGCACTCAAGTTGGCGTGTAATCGTGACTTATTTAGCTTCATAATCTTAAAAAAAAGGTCTTTCACGCAAATATGTCGATCGAAATATTGTAGCACTTCTGCAAACTCATTACGGAGACTTGGAAAATCTAGCTGATGAAAGCAATGTAGTTGTCATGGACAGTTTTAGCGTAAAAAGATATGCCATTGAAACTGTAATTACCTTGCAGGTCAATCATTTACACCTCCGCATGCAAAGGGGCACTCTGGTGCAAACGGTCTCTAAAACAGCCCGACTGACAGTGACCTCAGCACCTTTATAAAACTATCCTCTTTAATTCTTGCAAGCCCACAACAAATTCATCAAACCTTGCGCTTTCTTTAACGCCAGCGAGCTTCTGTCCCTTCTGTAACGCGATTTTCTTTTTAAATGCTTCCTCTTCAAATCAGAAAGTGTTTTACTGTGGGCAGTGTGGAGTTAAGTCCATTTAAAATGCGAAGTCTGGAATCCATCTCGGACATTTTGATTTTCATTTCCGCACTCCATTTTCCTTCATAAATTCAACAATAGCGAGTTTTAAATCAAAAAATAGTTGTAGACATGCTCCTTGACTTATCCAACGTACTTTGCAGTAATATGTAAAGTCTCCATACTCTACTCTTATTTCCATTGAAAGTAGTTGGAACTGACAATGGAATGATTGGTGCGACTCATGGAATTCTACTATTCGTACCACCTAGTTCTTCAAGTGCTCCATGCCTGTAAATTTAGCACAAAGTGCGCCTTGATGTACAGAACAACGAATCTCGTCTATTGATCGTCGTAATTTTTTGCTCTTTATTTGTGTTTAAAGTCTCTCTGCGTGCCGGCCGAAGTGGCCGTGCGGTTAAAGGCGCTGCAGTCTGGAACCGCAAGACCGCTACGGTCGCAGGTTCGAATCCTGCCTCGGGCATGGATGTTTGTGATGTCCTTAGGTTAGTTAGGTTTAACTAGTTCTAAGTTCTAGGGGACTAATGACCTCAGCAGTTGAGTCCCATAGTGCTCAGAGCCATTTAAACCATTTTTCTCTCTGCGTGGTACTGTAGTGTTTCGTAGCAAATAAGAAGTACATGTCGCTTATGCCAATTGAGGATTGTCATCTCTCTCTTCTGTCATTCCCATTCATTTCAAAGGTTTGTGAGTGTAGGTCGCCAGACTCTCTTTTTTCGCAAACAGCCATGGAGCCGTGAATGTCCTTCATACAACGAACAAATAGTGAAGGGTAAACGGCGCACGGAGTGTTGCGCCGACCGAAAAATGCTGCACCGGAATGCTAAATGAAATGTAGCGCTGTTCCATGTACGTCTGAGAACGACCGAGTAAAGCCGTGTAACAGGCCAGGCCTTGGTTCACACAATCCGTGGCCGGCCCTGCACTAGACCATTAATATAAATTGTAAACAGCAACAAACCTATAACACTTCCTACAATTCTAGTCACATTTACTGATTTTATACCGTTAAGAACGAAGTGCTGAGCAAGTAAATTGTATCCGTTCCCAAATGTTGCACCATAATGTGTAAGCCTTTTTTTTTCACAGTGCGGTACTTCACTGATGAGCCAAAACATTATAGGCACTTGCTAAATAACTTGTCTGTCCGTCTTTAGAACGAAATACATCACCGATTCTGCGTGTCTGGGATCCGACAGATTGTTGGGAGATTTGTGGAGATATGTCTACCCTCTGGTCATGTAACTCGCGTAAATAACGAGCCGCTGACCTGCTTAAGCTGTTATGACCCCCGGATAGCGATCCAGATGGGTTCCATAGTATTTACATCAGACGAATTTGGTGGCGGTTACATCAAAGTGAGTTCGCTATAACTCTCCTCAAATCACAGTAGCACGGTTCTGGGTCTGAGACACGAACAATTATACTGCTGAAAGATGACGTCGCCGTTGGGGGAAGACATCAAACATGAAGGGATGCATGTGGTTCGCAGCTGTCAGCGTGTCTTCGATTAATAATACAGGTCCCATGTAAGCGCAGCAGAATGTCTCCCATAGCATAATACTGCTCCCATCAGCCTGCGTCCTTGGCGCGCTGCACGTTTCTAGCCGGCGTTCACTTCGATGACGGCGTTTGTGGAGACGACCAGCGACTTAGAGTAGCAAAAATGTGATCACGCGAAGAGCCGACAGGCTTCCACTGATCGGTCGAATTCCGATGTTCCCATGCCCACTGCAACCGTAATCGACGATGTCGTTGGGTCAACATGTGAACATGTAGGGGTGGTCTGCAGCAGAGCTTCATGTTCAACAATGTACGATGAACGGTGTGCTCCGGAACAGTTGTGCGTGCACCAGCGTTGTACTCTTTCAGCAGAGATGCCACAGATCCCTATGTATACTACTTTATAGAACAGACAAGCCTCTGAACCCCACGTTCTGTGAAGAGTCGTTGACTTTCAACTATTTAGCGCCTAGTGGTAATTTTACTGTCCTGCTTCTTTCCGTACACGAACAAGACAGTAGCACGTGAAGATTTGATCAGCGTTGCCGTTCTCGAGGTACTCGTTGACACTCTGCGTAATAATAATCATCCCTTTGTCAAAGTCGCTTACCTCAATGGATTTCCCAAGTTACAACCCATATCTTTGCTAAGGTGATCCCTCGTCCGTGTCTGCTTCGCTTAAATACTTTTGTTACCGCACCACGTGCTCGCAACGCCAACAGGCGGCATCCAACGTAGCGGTGGGTAGTGGGCATAATGTTTTGGCTTTTCAGTAATATGGAACGCCTTCAAGAAGTCAATGAAGGAAGCATTAATCTGGGCGCCCTTCTTTATTCTTCTTTATACAGAGTGTTTCAGCACAGCATTTACAAACAAACAAAACAAGAGACAGAGTACTCCTACACGATGGAAAATCTTGCATCAATACATAACCTGAAACGCTTTCTTTGCGCAATAGTGACGACACAAAATACAAGAAAGGAAGGACATGAACAGGGTGAGAAAATGTTTTTATCGTGCGTAGTACAGCATAAACCAAGATATAAGAACAAAAACAGGCGAATATCGTCATCAAACAAGGGATTCTAAATTACGATGCCAGACCGTCGTGCAGACCTCATGTCTCCGGGACATGGAAAATCTGATGTTCTGGAAAACATGGGGACTATCCCAGACTTCCCCAGCAGTTGCCACGATGTGTACAAGTTCCTCAGCATCGTTAACGGGGATTTCGCACACCATTGTATTGAGGTATCCCCAGAGAAAGTAATCAAAGCAAGAGGGGGTTTGTCGATCTCACTGGTCTACACACGGGACCACCATGGACGATAAATCTTAGCAGTATGTTGAATTCGGGTGGGGGATGCACACCATGCTGTAATGTGAGGGTTGCTCCGTCATTCCGAAACAATCTGGCAGAATTAATCGCAGTAGGTACATGTGCGTCGTCCAGTAGCTCCGGCAATACTTGTTGGAGAGAAGTTGGGGCAACAGGTGCGGCCTGACGAGGTGATCCCCAATGATGCCGGCCCATACAGTAACTGCAAATAGTCTGTGGGTTGCATGGGTTCTTGCCCATGGAGTTGTGTTGCAGAATCCGCCCGACGTTTCTACGAGAAATCTCGACATGGCTAGTGACGGTCCACGCAGTGTCATCGGTATTGTTCTGTACCAGCCCCAGCATGGTCTCCTCGTTGGCTAGCGTTGTAACAGTTCGCCTACATTGTTGCGTCTCCTCCCTGAAGGATTCCCTTTCGGACAACATCCTGTACGATTGTGCAAGGAAGGTGTGGCAGGGAGTTTGCCTCGCGGAGTAACATTGGACGTGCAATCGCTGTGCGCTTCGCCCACTGAAAACAGCGACCCCGTATGCCAGATACATATCAGCGAGCTCCGGGTTCGCGTAACGTGCCATCCTACTTTCACTCCGTCGGCGGGCGAAATGGAGCTGCACAGTGAGCGCGGCTGCAACGACCGCGCACAAACTGCGTCATCTGACGTTGCGGTACACGTAACGCCATCTGCCGCTTACTCCAGCCAGAGCCGTCCCGGAATTTTAGCTGCTCTAGGTATAATAAACATCTTTTCTACCCTGTTCGTATCCTTATTTGTGTGTTTTGCGTCGTCTAGCTGTACACTATCTCTCCTGAAACTTTGTGCTGAAACACCTAGTATGGTGGACGAACGGAGCGAGCTATGTTCCGGAAGATCTCTATTTGCGGATTCCACGCAGATATGTATAGAGTACATTTTCGTTCTCCAGAAACGTCATAATGCCTGAGCATAACATATAATCTGTAATTTTACAACATATTGACGTCAGCAGCGTAGGCAGATAACTATGCCCATCTGATCTAAGAATCTTATGTTAAACACAAAAATGACCGGCGCTTTTTCCATTCGCAAGGTATCCTTTGTTGCTCCAGTTACCTACTGTAAACTACTACTAGAAGAGCAGCAAGCGCTTTCGCATAATTTCTGTAAAACGTCAACGGTATCACATCCTACCCAGTTGCCTTTCAACTGTGGACCACTTTTAGTTAATTTTATATGCTGCGATAATGACTGAAAGAACGAACTGTACTACCATCTTACACGGTGCAACAATTTCGGAAGAGAAAGTATAATATTACAGCTTTCTGTCAATTATATTCTGTTTCGGTGCCAGTGGAGTCACTGAGCGACTGCAAAGATGATTTTGATCCGCTTACGGACTTTACTTAAGACCAAAACATCTTAGCGCCTTTAATCATTTCTTTTGACAAAATTTTACAAACTCATCGGATGCTTCTTACGTCGGTCTCTTATAGTTCATTTTGCTTTTGTCGTCCGATCTTAAACCCACAGAAATGTCTGGGTGAAACGTAGCACTCCACATCCTTGCAATCATGTAGACCTGCGGGGCGTAATCATGCATGACTGCCTCCTTCTGGAATGGTTTACGTGAAGAAACTTGTGGTTTCTCTTCCTCGATGAACTGAGGCCGTTACCATGGCTAGGAGCGCATTTACAAGGCATTAGCCTGATGTCTCCTGAATATTACTTTTATAATGTGTGCTTGTGTCGCAGTATTGTGTAATAAGACGTTGTGGACGTTGGATGACTTGACAATCAACGTCGTTGATACGTAAGTCACCGAAGTGAAATCACGTCGAAATAACTACTACACCAGTCTGCAAATCACAAGACACTAGTACTAGCTGATAGGCTGGAAGTACAGAAATGGTCAGTCAGTGGTTTGTAGTGTCCGATTAAATACAATGTCGCAATATATGCACTAATTTTTCGGTTTGCATGACTTGCAATCATCTCCAAAGCACCATCCTCAGACGATGCTAGTTCGGGAACGGTGGAGCGACAACTGATCTCGTCGATTTGAATTTAGAGTCATAACAATATGCAGCTTGACTGTTTCCGTAAGCAACAAATTTAAAACCTGGTTCAGTTTAAAAACAAAATGTAGATGATTTTTCCGATTTCTACAACATGATATTTATCAAAAAGCAGAGAAAGTTAACGATATTACTGTAGATGTAATACTTTTTGCAGATCATCAAATGATTTTAGTTTGATCGGAGGGCGGCATTCAGTGGGGACTGTACACGCTGATGAAAACATCTTAAGAGCAGAATTTGAATTCCTCTGCAGCTATCACTAAATTTATGACTTTAATAGAAAGAGTGCTAGACGGAGCTAAAGCAATTATTACTGGCCACACAAAAGAACAGATCGACGAATTCCTAAGCCTAGGAAGCTACACCATTTACGCATACCGTGATTATACCAACAAAATTTTTAAAAGGCACACTGAAGAGTAGCTTTAAAAGCCACGAACAGGACATACTGTTTATTTTCTACCACTTCTAATACCAGTCATTGCTTTATAGAGGCCGATGCTGGGCAAATTACTACCACAGGAATTCCTTAGAAGAGTGTCGGTATACACATTACATTAGAAGGAAAAATAGACATATATCAAATGAATTAAAGGTGTTTAACTTGAATGTAAATGTAATGAAATATTTGAACATATGGAAAGGACCTACATAATGGATGGTGTCAATCTGCTAAAAACCAATCCGACTAGAAGCCAAAACATGGGCGCTACAGTCTGGAACCGCGTGGCCACTATGGTCGCAGGTTCGAATCCTGCCTCGGGCATGGATGTGTGTGATGTCCTTAGGTTAGTTAGGTTTAAGTAGTTCTAAGTTCTAGGGGACTAATGACCACAGCAGTTAAGTGCCATAGTGCTCAGAGCCAAAACATGGGGAATAAAGGCTAAGACTTCTAAATTGAAGGTAACTGATCCAAGATATCTGGGTACAAAACAAACCAGAAATGGTTTCGCCATCGACGCGATGGTGAAATACTTGAAAATTGACTAACCCTAAAGTTATTCGTTGTTAAAAACATATAAGAAACCTGTCTCCTGCATAATTTCTTCTATGTAACATATTAATTGCACGTAAGTATTAATACAAGACGTCTGAAAAAGAGTAATCCGGTTTCGCAAGACTATACCTTACACACTAATGAAGAGAAAATGTCAGTCATATTTCACAATATTGCCAATTTTTTTTGTAAATGGTAATTTATTGTTGCAGTTTCACTTAGTCGGTCTCTATGTGTATCACAATCACACTGCCAGGAAAAAAACACCTTTGCAGTTTCGGAAGAAAATTATATATGTCTTTATTTCTAGTGTGCTATAAGCCGATTGTTTCTATTTTCTGAAGTGGCCGAAAGAGGTTTTCTTGTGCGTCGACGGTTTTTTTGATGTTACCAGGAGACGAATATATGAGAATGTCTGAGTCATGCTGTGATGAGACACAATAGTCGCAGACCAAACACGGAGTGCTGACACGAGATTTATGTCATGATTTCACTTTAACGAAAACAGTGGCGCTCTGTCAACACGGTGCTTGAGCGAATGAGTCCATTAAAAAACGCTTAGCAAGTGCAGCGCTCCGAGTGGTGAGACGTGCTGGGGACAAATGCTCTTCCCGTGTGGCTTCCACTACTGTGTAGTTTGATCATATTTCGAAATATTTCATGAGTTTCACAATTTTCGGAATTCTTCGTATGGAAGAAATATCAGTATTCCGCGCGTTGACAGAAACAGTCATTTGAGGAATAATGCATTGGTCTAATTTTTGCTCGAGATACACAAAAGCAACATTAACATACATCATAATTTCAGTGACATATCTCTAAACACACACAAGAAGACCATGCTTCACAGAACGGACAAAATACCATTCATTTGACATGATCCAAACGCTAGGAGTAAAACCAATTCAAATAATGTAAGTTGCCAATACATCTAAAACATCGAGTTGAAAAAAAAGAAAAAAAAACCAAAAAAACACAGTACCAGAAAACTAAGCTCAGACTTCAGTGTCCACCATAGCAAATGGCTGCTCCATGTCGCAACAGACTGCCAAATTGCTTAGACAACTCAAAGGACGCTCAAGGACTTGTGTGAGATGCTGGTTAGCAAGCCTTTGGCTAGGCACCATCGTTCTTCGTCGAATTTTCCAACAGGATATTTCCACAGTTTGGTGTGGCCCTCATAACAATGTAGACGTTTTAGTGCGGAGTCTCATGGAATATTTGATTTACAACCGTGTATTTTTGTTCTCAAGACATTCCTGAGGGTATTTACATTTTTGTAGCACTTCGCAGACAACTAGTTTACAATAGGATGGATATTTGGAAAAGTGTATCTCAGAACATTTTCGCCCATCTTCTCTCTTCAACATCAGTCATGGGACTCTTCATCTGCTATACTTCCAAGCATCTGCCTTTCTTCAGACTTGAACCTTGCCTCTTCTCTGGGCAGGATACAGGAAATTATTGACTGCTAGTTGCTTTGAAGTTTAACATTTGTTAGTGCTTCAATCGTTGATTAGGACGTGTAGTTCAGCATTGACTGACTAATTTTCCTTCAGCTATGTAGTCCAACATGATATCGCAGTCTGGTGGCGACAGTGCGATTCTACACGTAATTTTTTGCCAAACTGTCCCTCAGCCAAGCCGGGGTTTCGGCGAGGCGTCTTTTTTTTTTTTTTTTTTTTACTCCGCACGCTGGGAGTTGTTTCGTTTTTTGTGGCCCGTCGTTCTCTGAAGTCCTTCCAATTCGAGTATCGGTCGGAAGTGAATTTTTGCAAGGCCTGGACCCGATGCCGATCTTCTGCTCCTCATCCACCTTCCTTGTACACTCTTTATCATGGCAAGGTTGCCACCGGAGTTAGGTACAAGGGTTGGCTTGGTTACAAATCGCCATCGTTCTCGTAGCCTCACCGGCGCCTTCGCATCGTAGAAAATCGTTGATCTCATCCATTCACGTCCCATATACATTATCAGTTGTCATCCGCCGCATTGCCGTGGGCACTTGACGATTGTTTCTTGCAGAAGGTCATGTGAAAAAATCTTTTCTTACAATGTACCTTGAGCCTAATGTATAATTTACGCCCCTTAAGAAATTCTTTACATTGTTCTGCCTCCTATATCTGCGTTACAATTCTAGTTTCTTTATCAGGTTACAATTTCTTTGAGGGCGTTGCGCCAGTTCCATAGGGTATAGAAGCACCAAAATGTAGCCAAGGGACTAATGTGACATTCGTGACTTTCCATCGTTTCAGAGGTAAATGCGAAAACGTGAACTATGGCGACGTTATTACCAAATGCGTCCAAATAGGATCGAAGTGCTGTTGTTCTTTTCTTGGCTGCCGGAGGACAAAGATCGTTAGACGTTCATTGGATAATGAAGAATATCTGTGGGTCAGCATGTCAGTTGAAAACCTCTGTTGTGGAATAGTGTGCCAAGTTCCGTGTGGTGTAGATTCGACACAAGACACCGGTCGATCTGCAAAGCAAGCTTCACACATTACTGACCGACTCGAGAGGGAGACACTCGAGCAATCGCCCTGTAGTTGTGATCTGTCCCTAAGTGATTATCGCGCCTTAGATCCCCTATAAAAAAAGGCCTTGAAGGGCCGACGCTTTATGTTGGACGAAGATGTGTAACAGGCAGTTACGGACTTCTTCACGCAGCAGGACGTCGTGATTACCAAACGGCAATGTTCAACCCGGTGCGTCTGTAGGATGATTGCCTCAATGTTTACGGTGATTTTCACGTGAGTGGCATACCGATTCGGAACTGTACGACCTTCGAACAGAAACTACTTGATCGACTCTTATAACAGCCCCCATAAATAATAGCTTAGTTATTAAGGTGCAATACGAACAGTAAAGCCTATGAATTCACGCAGTCGCGTTATCTCCAGAACCACACACAGCTATGGTCCAGCATGCTACAAAGGACTAGCTTGAAGAGAGTTTTGTAAAATACTGCATACACGTAAAAACACACAACAAATTCTCAGTTATAGCAAACCACGCAAAACAAATGGGGAACTTTCAGCAAAAAACATATGGGGGTAAAGATATGGCATTATATCGAAAAAGGATGCCAAATTGTCTGGAGACCTATGTAACGTAAAGCACAACATAGTCACTAAATCCCAATTGCAGGCTTCGAGGAGCCAATAAACTTTGATTTTCAATACTTCATATAAATAACCACCGAGTTTAAAAATTTAAAATGCTATTACAATCTACTCATTAAGGGCGCGTAATCTTACGAGGGCGTGCTGAGAAATAATGCCTTCAAATGTTTTACGTGAAAACTGTTCAAGTTTTTTTAAATAAAACTAACCTTATTAACCATATACAATTTTATTCTTTATGGATATATATTAGTTCAGGCAACGGCCTTGTCGCAGTGGATACACCGGTTCACGTGACATCACCGAAGTTAAGCACTGTCGGGCGTAGTCGGCACTTGGATGGATGACCATCCAGGCCGCCATGCGCTGTTGCCATTTTTCGGGGTGCACTCAGCCTGTGATGCAAATTGAATAGCTACTCGACCGAATAGTAGCGGCTTCGGTCAAGAATACCATCATAACGACCTGGAGAGCGATGTGCTGACCCCACGCCCCTCCTATCCGCATCCTACATGAGGATGACACGGCGGTCGGATGGTCCCGGTAGGCCACTCGTGGCCTGAAGACGGAGTGCTTTTATATATATATTAGTTTCTGGACATAATTACCCTGGCGACAAGCACATTTCTCCCATCGAGAGACAAATTTGTTGATATAGTCATAGAAGAACGTTCGACTATGTTGACGGGGCTACAGCCTCATCTCTGCTTGCACCGCTTCTTCACTATTAAAACGAAGTCCTCGAAGGCATTCTTTATGATTTGGAAACAGATTAATATTGGATGGGGCCAAATTGGGATTGTAAGGGTTGTGATCGATGACATTGAACACAAGGCGTCGGGTAGTTGCTGATGTCACTGAACTCACGTGTGGTCTGTCAATATCATGCTGAATGACAGGGTGCTCCATGTGTGGACTTACTCTTCGTATCCGAAACTCGATTACGACACGCTGTTTCTCACGCACCAACATTGTTACGTTACACACCGCCATGTTACACGCCCCAATTCGGAACCCTCTAGCAGCAGAGTGCTGCAGATATGTAGATACAGAATGTTAATAACGTTTGTTTTATTTGAAAACCTTTAAGTGTTTCACATAAGAAATTACTTTTTGGCATGTCCTCCTGCGTTAAAGATTTGACACAGTAAGACAAGTAATCAAATTACAAACTGCGTGCATGCCTTGAGGCAGCCTAAAGCAAGGCGTGTAAATTACACAGGCTACTTGTATATTCATCCAATATTTCAGAATGAGATACAGAGGATCTCCCACCAAACTTTACACGTAATATCTGTTCTATTTGAAACTTTTTCTCGCCGATACTCGTCCACAAAAGGAAAAAAAGCTTATTACTTACTACATTTTCGCCATGCATACTGTAAAACGTCTCAAAAATCAGATCAACAGGAAGTGCAAAATGGCAAAGCAGGGATGGCTAGAGGACAAATGTAAGGATGTAGAGGCGTATATCACTAGGGGTAAGATAGATACTGCCTACAGGAAAATTGGAGAAAAGAGAACTACTTGCATGAATATCACGAGCTCAGATGGAAACCTAAGCGTGAAGAGTTTGACAGAGCACTGAAAGACCTGAGTCGAAACAAGGCTCCGGGAGTAGACAACATTCCTTGGGAGAGACAGCCTAGACAAAACTCTACCACCTGGTGAGCAAGATCTATGAGACAGGCGAAATACCCTCAGACTTCAAGAACAGTATCATAATTCCAATCCCAAAGAAAGCAGGTGTTGACAGATGTGAAAATTACCGAACTATCAGTTTAATAAGCCACGGCTGCAAAATCTTAACACGAGTTCTTTACAGACGAATGGAAAAACTAGTAGAAGCCGACCTCGGGATTCCGTAGAAATGTTGGAACACGTGAGGCAATACTGGCCCTACGACTTATCTTAGAAAATAGATTAAGGAAAGGCAAACCTACGTTTCTAGCATTTGTAGACTTAGAGAAAGCTTTTGACATTGTTCACTGGAATACTCTCTTTCAAATTCTAAAGGTGGCAGGGGTAAAATACAGGGAACGAAAGGCTATTTACAATTTGTACAGAAAGCAGATGGCAGTTATAAGAGTAGAAGAGTCGAGGGGCATGAAAGGGAAGCAGTGGTTGGGAAGGGAGTAAGGCAGGGTTGTAGCCTATCCCCGATGTTATTCAATCTGTATATTGAGCAAGCAGTAAAGGAAACAAAAGAAACATTCGGAGTAGGAATTAAAATCCGTGGAGAAGAAATAAAAACTTTTAGATTAGCCGATGACATTGTAATTCTGTCAGAGACAGCAAAGGACTTGGAAGAGCAGTTGAACGGAATGGACAGTGTCTTGAAAGGAGGATATAAGATAAACATCAACAAAAGCAAAACGAGGGTAATGGAATGTAGTCGAATTAAATCGGGTGATGCTGAGGGAATTAGATTAGGAAATCAGACGCTTAAATTAGTAACTGAGTTTTGCTCTTTGTGGAGCAAAATAACTCATGATGCCGGCCGCGATGGCCGTGTGGTTCTAGGCGCTGCAGTCTGGAACCACGGGACTGCTACGGTCGCAGGTTCGAATCCTGCCTCGGGCATGGATGTGTATGATGTCCTTAGGTTAGTTAGGTTTAAGTAGTTCTAAGTTCTAGGGGACTGATGATCTAAGATGTTAAGTCCCATAGTGCTCAGAGCCATTTGAGCCATTTAACTCATGATGGTCGAAGTAGAGAGGATACAAAATGTTGACTGGCAATGGCAAGGAAAGAGTTTATGAAGAAGAGAAATTTTTTAACATCGAGTATAGATTTAAGTGTCAGGAAGTCGTTACTGAAAGTATTTGTATGGAGCGTAGCCATGTATGGAAGTGAGAAGCGGACGATAAATAGTTTAGACAGGAAGAGAATAGAAGCTTCCGAAATGTGGTGCTACAGAAGAATGCTGAAGATTAAATGGGTAGATCACATAACTAATGAGAAGGCATTAAATTGAATTCGGGAGAAGAGAAATTTGTGGCACAACGTGACTAGAAGAAGGGATTGCTTGGTAGGACATGTTCTGAGGCATCAAGGGATCACCAATATAGTATTCGAGGGCAGCGTGGAGGGTAAAAATCGTAGAGGGGCACCAAGAGATGAATACACTAAACAGATTCAGAATGACGTAGGTACTGGGAGATGAAGAAGCTTGTAGTTGTTGTATACATGGAAGTTCGATTTCTTAAAGTACTGGTGGTGGAGGGACGTTATTGCCAATACAGAAATGGATGATATTCTGGTATTCTTCAGTAGCACTACTTCAGACGCGCTCATTGTTGAAGGTGTTGCCCAGTTCCAGAATGCTATTGCCCAGTTCCAGAATGCTATCACACAATTGAGTAATAGCAGAATAAACGACTTAAAGTGATTTACTTATAGTTGTCAATATGACAGTGTATAATGACAGCAAAATTGCTAATTGTACGATGTGGAGCGCAACATGAGCAAAGTTAGATGACATGTCACATGCAAAAATGTATAAAATTGTAGCCATACCACAATAGTGAAAAATAAGTAGTTGTCAAAACTTCAGGATACAGAACTGAGAACACAATTCAGCAGAAGCAAAATTAGACTTCGTAACCCCACATACTTAAATAAACACGTGATTAACGACGTTCATATCATTTTCACTGTACTTCACGTAGAAATTATTATTAGTACAACTCGAAATACCTTTGCATAAAGAAAAGCCATCCTGAAGCTGCATAAGTGAGCAAACTGATTTAAACAGCCACAGTTACTTCAGTAATTTTACAGATATTTCTTTCCCAAAAACGATTACAATTTAACAATTATACACACGTCACATCTGAATTCTATGGGAACATATCGTCTTAACTATTGTCACGTCTTAGAAAAGGGACAAATACGCAGTACAGCTGTGTACAGTTACTATTAGACACGTTTACAAAAAAATGTAATGCACGCGGGTATTCAAAAGTTAATCGTGTGGAAGAAAGTTGACTGTGTTTTACTACGTGTATTACACGGAATTTAAGTCTGTGCAACTAATAACAAAAACAGTTTATTTTGATCATAATTATTTGATCATAAATTTAAATGCACCTGAGTAATAGATCCAGTGAAAACTGCTACATACAAATAATTGTGACTAAATGACGTTAAACTCCTGAAAGTATGTCACCAAGATTTAAAAGAACAGCATGGGATGCGACTGAAGGTGTATTATTTGCTTTTAACGACTTGAAGAATAATCGCAACGGGAAAAGTGTAAATAATCATCTACATGTACCTGTACACCATTTAAATAATGTAATCGGAACCGAAAATAAAAAATACTAACGCAGTTACAGAGGCGCTGAAACACGGTGATCACCATTTTCAGTGAGCGAATTAATTAAAATGTGCACTTCAATGTGGCAACAGCTGTTACATACAAAAATATAATTAGATGCGCCAGCTGCAAGCAGCGTAAACAAACGTATCAGAGAATCAAATTTTAATGCCACACTGATTATATCCGATTGAGCTGTCAACGACTGAAGGTTGTTTTTTATTTCAGTCGCCAGATTCAGATAAAAATGAATAGGTCAGAACAGAACATGTGCGATGACTGCGTTTAAAGTGAATTAACTTTACATTAGGTGGTCCACATTTCTTCATCTGAGGATCATTTTGGCTAGGTATATAAATTTTCTTGGGCTTTGAGGCATATTATCGGACTATGCAAGGCTGTTAGTGCGTTTATCATACGGCGTTAATGAAGGAGGAGATGGCGGAAGGGACCATTTGTCGTCTCCAACAGAGTCTATCCATCAGAGGTGCCCAGAACAGAGGCTATATATCAACAGCAGAAATGACGAGGTCCATTTCAGACGTGCTCTCCGCTCGTGTCCATCAATGCTCGTCTCACTGTGACTGGCCAATACAAACGTTTTTAAGAAATTATCATTGCAACAAGTGGCTTCGGGCGCCAATTGAAAAAAAAAAAAATGTAATCGCAGTTCTGCAACTGCCTTTTCGAGTGACGTTCCATTTAAGTTTAGATTGTTTGGTTCATCCGAGTTAATTCCTTTCTTCCTGCCAGAGGACTAAAGGGGCATCCGTTACTTGCGCTTTCGTACTTTGTTCAAGACGTCTGTTCCGCTTCCAGGGTGACACTGGATTTCTTTGTGATAAGTTGTGTGGACGTACGAAGAAACACATCAGTACTGTGACGGTCTAATTACACATGTGGTTTAAACCTCCCTCCCCCCCCCCCCCCCAGCATAAAATATACTGCCGGAAAAAATGCAACGCCTATAAGGACTGTGTTGAGTAGCACCAGGATATAATATGTGCATACTGAGTCGTTGAAGTGTGAGTGCATCATTTGTCACGTACATCGACGATCAGAAGGCGCTCAAGATGCCTGTCTGTGCACCCTCTGTTCTGAGTCTGTAGGCAGTAGATTCCTTCTATGGCACAACCACGCACCACCGATGGGTATGTACTACTGTTGAACAGCTTCAGTCATTTGAAGACGGTCGTGTTGTGGGACTGCTGGAAGTAACACGGACTTATCGTCGGCTTGTTGCCCATGTGGGGCACAATGTTTCGATTATCTGTCGCTGTTGTCAATGATGTTTTGTGGAACAAGCTCACACCTGCAGAACAGGCTCTGGACATCCGCTTAGTAAAGACGCACATCAAGATAGACGCATAGCGCGAACAGTGGTGGCTGAACGAACACCATCCAGAGACGAAATCCGGGCAAATGTTGCACATGATGTATCATTAAGGACCACTGGAAACCGTATGTTTGGAGCAGGACTGTGGTCACGTGTGCCTCTGGTCAGGGTACCACTGACACCACATAAACTTCCAGCACGGATATTCTGGTATCGAGAAAGAGTTGACTGGAGAGCGGAATGACGGTCCGCTGACTTCATTGATGAGAGTAGGTTCTGTATGTACGCCAGCAGAGGGATGCACAGCTGGTGAGCTATTTATTCCAAAGTGCATTTGCCCATGACGAACAGGTCCAATACCAGGCGTCATCTACGGTCGCAGGATAGAATCCTGCGTCGGGCATGGATGTGTGTGATGTCCTTAGGTTAGTTAGGTTTAAGTAGTTCTGAGTTCTAGGGGACTGATGACCTCAGATGTTAAGTCCCACAGTGCTCAGAGCCATTTTGAACCAGGCGTCATGATGTGGTGGGCGGGGTGTGGGGGAGGGGCATGAGTTTCAACTCGCGGTCAAATTTGGTCTTTCTGTAGGATAAAGTAACCGATGCCGGCTACGTTGAGCAAGCTCTAATCAGCGCGCTCTTGCCACTTCTTCCACAGGGGGATGACGTGCCTTTGCAGTAGATGAATTCATGTTTAAATACGGCTTCTGGGAGCCATGCGCTCTTCGTGATGTGCAGCAAAATCGCCAAATCTCTCGGCAACTGAACATATACGGGATATGATGTGAGAACTTATCGTTCTCTTTGGCTTGCGAGAAATATTGTCGAATTGTTAAGCAAGATGCTTGGGAGAATCTACGGCGGGATACCACTCGGCACCTTTAGGATCGTTAGTATGGCGAGAATAGATTCCCTCATTGCTGCCAGAGGAGGGTACACTGTATATAGATGCGACCATTTGAGTACACTTGTATGTTTAATTTGCTCTGAATTTGTTATCTTGTGGTCTTACAATGATTTACAGTCTGTCACATAACTTGTCAATAAAGTGACCTTCTCCTTGTGACAGTTACATTTTTTTTTATATCTTAAAACGTAAATGAGAAGATAATGAATCTTAAAGGGTTACTCAGAGAAGGCAGAAGGACAACATGTAAGAAAAAAATTGTTATATCGACAATTGCGGGGAAATGTGTTGCACGTATGCCGCAGAGGACTGCCACCATGTATAACCGTGTTTCGGAGAATGGAGTACTCTGGAAATACGTGGATGCGGTGGAGGCAGGGAACGATCGCCGTGGAACAAGAGCCACTACACAACCCACCAGTCCACGTATTTTTAAAGGGCCCTACATAGGCACAAATTTATCGGCCGTCCAACGGACAAATTGTTCGTACGTAGGCGTGGTCGCCGAAACATCGACCGTTTTTTCTAGTCGGGTGGTCGTTTGAGTATAACCACCCGTCTGCAACCTCCTCTCTTCCCCCGCGCCACCCTCTCCGCCTCCCACTCTACCCCACCCGCTACGCTTCGAAACAACAAATTGTGCCGTGTGCAGTGCTGTTGCCTCAATGCTCGACAGAATTTCTTCGGAAGTGCGAGGCTGACAAAACTGCGATGACAGAGTTACTAGAGGAGTTAAAAGACTGCAGACGTTTGTGGGAAACGTGTGAGAGGAGCGCAGCAATATGGATGCAAATAATGAAGCATTTGTTTCATTTTTTTAACGAGTCCCTAATGGCGTCTTCAGCAGTGGTGGCCGAAGACTTCCAGCGTAAGAAGTCACCCTCATTCAGCCGACCGCCTTGTCAAGATGGTGGAGGAGCGGGTTAGAGGTTCGGCCCACTCTCTTACCTCTGGGGTGGAAACTGCTCCTAAAGGCGGAAGAGTCAGGAATGATCAACGGCAAAAGGATGCAGAAGGCAATGGAAACTACAGCATTAAGATACATAATGTGCATCCCAGGACATGTGGCCCATAGTTGAAAAAAGTGTCATGATGACCTCTCCATTGGCGAAAAATACAGGACTAGCCCCCATTCGGGTCTCCGATTAGGGGCTGCCAAGGAGGAGGTGACGATGATAAAAAGATTGGACAATCAACGAAAGGATAGCTTTCTAATAATCGGGGCGTGGAATGTCGGAAGTTTGAACGTGGTAGGGAAGCTAGAAAATTTGAAAAAGGAAATGATCAAGACTCAATCCAGATATAGTGTTGATCAGTGACGTGAAATGGAAAAAGGCCAGGAGTTCTGGTAAGATGAGTATAGGGTACTATTAACAGCAGTAGTACTAGCATTCGTTACGAGTAAGGTGATATGATTGTTCTCATCAGAATCGAAGGCAAACCATCACCGACAACGTTAGTTCAGGTATACAGGCCGATGCTGAACGCCTAATTCAGTATGCTAAGAGAGACGAAAATCTAATAGTAATGCGCGACTGGACTGCGGCTGTAGGGAAGCAGTAGGAGAAACGTAGTAGGAATGAGAGAGGAGAAAGACTAACTGAATTCTGCAATAAATTTCTACTACTAATAGCGAATACTCTATTTTAAAATCACAAGCCGGAAGATATGAGAAGATTTCACTTAGATTACATCACGGTCAGGTAGAGATTCCGAAATCTGATACTGGATTGCAAGGAGTACCAAAGAGCAGATATAGACCCAGATCAGAATTAGTAGTGATGAAGAATAGGCTGAAGTTTGACCAATCAGGAGGAAGTGTGATACAGAATCACTAAGGCATGAAGAGGTACGCTTTTAGTTCTCTAATGCTGTAGATACTACGATAAGAAATAGCTCAATTGGTAGCTCAGTTTAAAAGGAATGGACATCTCTAAAAGGAGCTATCGAAGAAGTTGGAAATAACAACATAGATACAAAGAAGCTAACTGCGGAGAAACCATGGACAACAAAAGAAATACTTCAGTTGATCGATGAAAGTATGAACCTCAAAAATGTTTAGGGCAATTCAGGCATACAGAAATACAAGCCACTTAGGAATGACATAAATCGGACGTATAGGGAAGCTAAGGAGAAATGGCTGCATTAAAATGTGAAGAAATCGAAAAAGAAATGATGTGTGAAGCAATCGCCCAGCAAGCAGAAAAGTAAAAACAACCTTGGGTGAAGTTAAAAGTAAGGGTGGTAACATTAAGAGTGCAATGGGAAATCCACTATTAAATGCAGGGAAGTGAACAGATAGGCTGAATGAGTACACTGAAGGCCACTATAAGGGGGAAAACTTGTCAGATAACATACTAGAAGAAGAAAAGGGGGTCAATATAGAAGAGAAAGAGGATTCAAAAGAGCTTTGAATATAGATGAGATACAGGATTTAAAAGAGCTTTGGAAGACTTAAAATCGAATAAGGCAGAAGCGATCGATAACATTCCATTAGAATTTCTAAAATCATTAGGGGAAATGGTAACAAAATGGCAAACCAACTATTTAAGTTGGTGTGCGGAGTGTATGAAACTGGCGATATACCATCAGACTTTCGGAAAAAAAAAACATCCTACACAAAATTCCGAAGATCGCAAGAGCTGACAAGTGAGAGAATTATAGCAAAGTCACCTTAACAGCTCACGCATCCAGATTGCTGACAAGAATAATAGGCGGGCGAATGGAAAAGAAAACAGAGGCTGTGTTAGAAGACGATCAGTTTCGCTTTAGGAAATGAACCGGCAGCAGACGGACAGTTCTGTAGTTGCGGTTGATATAGGAAGCAAGACTAAAAAAAAAAATCAAAACACATTCATAGGATTTGTCGACCTGGAAAACGCATTCGACATTGTAGAATGGTGCAAGATGTTCGAAATTCTGAGAAAAATCTATAGGGAAAGACCGGTAATATAAAATTTGTGCAAAAGCGAAGAGGGAACAATTAGAGTGGAAGACCAAGAATGAAGTGCTCGGATTAAAAAGGGTGTAAGACAGGGATTAGTCTGCCACCCTCTAACATTCTGCGTAGTGTCTGTTTGTTCTAAGTCGTGTCTCCCTACCACTTTCGCGCAACGACGCTCTGAGTCTGTTTTTTAGGGAATTGACTAATTTGAACCTGGGACCTGTTGCTGCTAAGGAGATGCCAGACCACACATGACACGTAAAGTTCAGAAGAGTTCAGTGAGACTAGCGATGATATAATCAAATACTTAATGATTTCAGCATCAGCTCCACTGCACTCCCTGTAAAAGAATCTTAATACTAACTAAATTTAGTGGAAAGGATTCAAGGCTTTCCTATTTTTAGTTAGCTGGTAAAAGAACGTCGAAAAAGCAGTTAAGTTTACCATTGGAAATTTTATTCTACTCACAAAACATTGTTTATAAATTGCACTATTGATAAAAGGAAATATTTTAATACAGGATGATAAAAACCAACTGCGTTCAACAAAAATGTGAACGGATATTCCCTGAATGGGTTTCCAAGTTCTACAATGGATCGAAGGATGACCTATGCCATATCACATCTATAATCTAGATTTAAGTTAAGTTTCATAAAAGAGAAAACTATCAAAATGGTCTACAGTGATCCTCAATTATCTTCAATTACTTTTCTAACTGTCATAAATTACAGTGGCTGATGTGGCTTCTCAATAATTATTTGACAGGAAAATCATTGGATTTCAGATTTTAATTTCAAGTAGCAAATGTGAACACCATGAGATTTAATTGACGATCGACACTAGTATTATGTAAAAAGGGGATGTGACAGATGAGACTTCTGCAGTTCTGAGTGAAGCCTTATGTGCTCAAAAATGTGGCATCGCGTGCGTTTATTACCTTGTCAGTGTTTAGGCAGCGTCAGGGGGTGGCGGGTGGCACAGCTCCACGCACCTCGCCGTCTCGGAAGCAACTCTCCCTAACCTCTACTTACTACAATTTACCGAAGTAAAACTATTTGGCTGTGTTTTCAACTGACCAATCAGGGTCTCAATGTTAACCTTAAGCTCCGCCTACAAAAATTCTGTCTATCGAATGGGAAACGTTATACTTTTCGTGGTGGGGCAATGTTTTTAATGTTTGTAACGTATAAGAGATGCGAAAAAGTCTCACGCTAAAACTTGTAGCTGGTGTGGCCCTTTTAGTGTTATCGTAAGATCTATACTGTTCTTCTGGAGATCTTTTAACATGGGCTGGGGGGTGGTTTTGACAGTCGGCTGGCGACGTGGGTGTCCGTCCCTTATCGTAGGGCCTCCTAACCTACACGATTCTGCTCTCGGCTTCTGTTCTCGTTTCTTCCCTCGGAACTCCGTCTGTTTCATGGTGGGAAGGTATGACATGGATTTAAGCGTTCTCGTGTTAGTCTGTGGTATTCCATTTGCTCACTCGTTGATCGTATTACTTTGGTTAATTTAATGTCAGGATTTATTCGGAGCTATGTGACATACTGCCGGATTTGCTATCATGTCAGGGTTTTCATGGAAGGTGTTGGATTTGCCTGACACTTTACAAACCCTACTGTTCAATCTATACATCGACGAAGCAATGATGTACATAAAAGGAAAATTCGAGAGTGGAACTAAAATTCAAGGTGAAGGGATGTCGATTTCAAGATTCACTGATGACATCGGTATCCTCAGTGATAGTGAATAAGAATTATGGGATTCGGTGAATGGAATGAACAGTCTAATGAGTACAGCATATGGACTGAGAGTGAATCGAAGAAAGACGAAAGTAATAAGGAGCAGTAGAAATGAGAATAGCGAGGAACTTAACATCAGAACTGGTGCTCACGAAGTATATGAAGTTATGGAATTCTGCACCTAGGTATCAAAATAACCCATGACGGACAGAGCAGGGATGACATAAAAAGCAGAGTAGCACAGGCAGAAGAGGCATTCCTTGCAAAGAATGTTTACTAATATCAAATATAGGTCTGAATTTGAGGAAGAAATTTCTGATAATGTACGTTTGGAACACAACATTGTATGGCAATGAAACACGTGCTGTGGGAAAAGCAGAACAGAAGAGAATCGAAACATTTGAGATATGGTGCTACGGAAGAATGTAGAAAAGTAAGTGAACTGATTAGGTAAGCAATGAGGAAGCGCTCCCCAGAATCAGCAACGAAATCGAAAACACTGACAAGAAGAAAGAATAGAATGCTAGGGCATTTGTTAAGACATCAGAAGGGAATAACTTCCATGGTACTAGAGGGAGCTGCACAGGGTAAAAATTGTAGAGGAAGACAGAGATTGGGACACATCGAACAAATACCTGAGGAGGTAGCTTGCAAGTGCTACTCACAAATGAAGAGGTTGGCACAGGAGAGAAATTCGTGGCGGACAGCATTAAACTGATGACATAAAAAAATAAACACCTCCAGCCATCCTTTCGATAAACAGTCGCGTGGGATTAGCCGACAGTTCCGTTTCAGCCGCGCTCGCGAGTGGCCGCTGTTAACTGTTGCGCTGCGCTTCAGTGTTTACATCGCTGTACTTGTGCTTCGCCGAGTGCCGTCTGTCCGTTAATCTCCGTGTTCGTTCCTGTTCCTTGTGATCTGATCGCTCTTTCTGGTCTTGCTGCTGCTACTTGGAATTTCGGTTGTTTAACCGAAATTGCTTCGCTGGATTAACCATGGCTACAAACCTCAGGAAGAATACTCTGGTATTTGCTTTTGACAAAGAATCCCGTCCTGTTCAGCCGACATCCCTGGAAATTGATGACTGGATTACACAGGTAATTGGTCTAAATTCTGAAACCGTTCATACCTGGCAACTGGATCAGGAAAAATACTGTGTTTTTGTCAAGTTAATCAGTGCTTCGACTGTTGATAAAGTGTTACGAAAGTGGGGCTATGAAGTAGATTTTGTGCATAGAAATGGTTATAAAAGTAAGGTTTCCATCTATAGAGCGGACATTCATTACAAAACCGTTCGTGTCTTGAATCTCCCCATTGAAATTGAAAATGATAAGATTAAGGAAGCTCTTTCAAACTACGGAGACGTTAAATCAATTGCAAATGAAAGATGGTCGCCTCGCTTTAAACTGCAGTGTTTTAACGGGGTCCGCTGTGTAGAGATGGACGTTAAGACGAATATTCCGTCTCACATAACTGTTTGTGGGTATAAGGCACAAATTGTTTATACAGGTCAGGAAGCTACATGTCATATATGTAACGAAACCGGCCACTTCAGACAGGAATGTCCGCGGCGAACTGTTGTGCTTAAAAGTAATTTGATACAGCGTCAGAAGCTTACCTTAAATGATCTGTTACCAAAGAATAGCCCGGAACAACTGGTTGAGGATGTTTACGCAGCGGGACAAGCTGATGTCTCCCTTCACGATAACAGTCAATTTCCCCCGTTAACAACAAAAGGAAACCCCGTTGCCACTACTCGTGAAACTGAAATGCAACCGAAAAAACGACATCTGGAGCTAACTGATAGTTGCTAAGAGGACGAGCTGTCTTGTCCCACTCCCTCACTTCGCAAGCAAAAACAGTGCGATGAGAAGGCAGAGGAACCTGAAGGCAAAATGCGAATGGAAACTAATGAACAGAAAGATAATACACATACGGTACCAGAAAATGAAAGGGGTGTAAGTAGCATTAATTTGCAAGAAACAACAGGTGCAGTAGCCGATTGCAAAGATCAGAATCTATCTGTTAATAAACAACTTCAGGGAGAGGATGCAAAACTGCAGTCTCCATTTGTTTCCCTCGATCAGAAAGTGAGTGAAATTAATAAAGAACGAGGAAGTGGTGGCCAAACTGAAATCACGGTCAACACCTCAGGGCAGGCGCCGGCAACCGAAATTGCGAAAGCGTCTGCTGCTGCTCCAGATAAGCCGCGAAGTAAAATACCGACGCAACCAAATGAGAATGTAGCTCGTAACCAAGGGAAGGGAAAATCCAGTAGGGGCGACCCAAGCCCAAAGAATGTTCAGTCCGAAACGGTCGTACACGAATCACTGGAGGAAAAATCAGAAAGTTTACCAGGAAATCAGTCTGCTTGCGGTACAAGAGAAAACATCAGAAGTAGAAAAAAACGGGACAGTAACTAATAAACTGATTGAAGTGTTATTCCATGTTCAGCCTTCCGAGAAAACTGTTACAGCTTAACTGAACCCTGAACCACAGTAAACTAAATTAGTTCAACAAAACAACTACATAGTGACAGCACAATGACGCAATCTTATTCTGTCACCACTATAAACATAAATAAAATCACGACCGGTTTGAAATTATCGGCCCTTAAGGAATTTTTGTACGAATCCGCGACTGATATTGCCCTGTTACAAGAAGTTCTAATTTCGGATTTGGTAATTCCCGGTTTTGTCAGTTACATAAATGTGTCTCCCGAAACAAGTGTTGGAACAGCTATTTTGGTAAGGGAAGGGATTACAGTAAGCGAGTTGGAACGACTGGAATCCGGAAGGGGAATAGGACTAAACATCTATGATGTGACTATCATCAACTTGTACGCCCCTTCAGGAAGTTCTCATCGAGCTGACAGGGCACGTTTCTTCAAAGATGACCTGATATACTTGTTAAGGAAATCACCAAGACAGTTATTACTTGGAGGTGATTTTAATTGTGTTTTAAATCGAAAAGATCAGTTACCTAATTTTAATTTCTCAAGTGAACTAAAACAATTAGTTACTGGTTTAGAATTAAAGGATATATGGGAAATCAAATACCCCTCCACTGTTGAGTTCACTTATGTCACGGCAACATCACGTAGCAGGATTGATAGACTATATATTTCTAAAAATCTTGTAACTTCCGTGACAAAAGTAGAAACCGTTCCTACGTACTTTTCAGACCATTCAAGTGTCTTAGCTTGCATAAATCTAACAAGACAGCCGGTTCGCCGATTCAAGAATCAGTGGAATTTGAACACTTCCTTGTTAGTTAATCATGATTTAGAAGATCTGATTAAAGAAACATGGGCAATATGCCTGCGAGCCCGTAGTAGATATGCCACTGCTATTGACTGGTGGGTTAAAATGGCAAAGCCAAAGTTGAGGAAAGTTCTTATTCAATACAGTGCCCAGAGCGCAAGGGAAATGAAATGCACTATAGAGTATTACTATTCTGTTTTGAGAGATCTATATGATCAAGTCTCAGCAGGTTCCTCACTTCGGATAGCAGACATAAAAAAAGTCAAAGCCAAGTTACTTAATATCAAGAGAAGTCAAATGGAAGGGTTGAAGATAAAATCGAAGGCAAATTCGGTGTCAGCAGATGAAACTACTTCCCTATATCATTTAGTGAAGCATACGAAAAACGGGAGAAGGACTTTTATCGAAGAAATTCGAACAAAACACGGCACGATTCTCAGAACCCAGCAGGATATCATGGACGAGATTTATCGCTATTATTGCGAGCTATATTCTGTACATCAAAGTAGTGATACTTCCTTGGAAGAATTCCTTGACATCATAGCCCCACAGCTGACAGAAGATGACAACGAAAATTTTCTCGAGGTTGTCAGTGAAGAAGACGTGTATGAGACTCTGTGCGCCTCGCCACCAAAAAAATCCCCAGGACCGGATGGTCTGCCAGCAGAGTTTTACATCCGTTACTGGCCAATAGTAGGTGCGAAAATTACGGACATTGTAAATGAGGTTATTCAGGGTAAAATGATTCCGGCTGAGTTTAAGGAGAGTAAAATTGTTCTGGTGCCAAAAAATAATGGAAACAAAGATTTAAATAATTTTCGTCCAATTTCACTGCTGAATTCTGATTATAAATTAATAGCTAGAATAATAAACAAGAGAATTTCATGCCTTACAGATAAAATTATTAGTCAACATCAGAACTGTGCGCAAGGCAGAACCATTTTTCAAAATCTAGCGGAATTCAGGGATATCATTGCAATAACTTCTGTAACAAACATAAAGTGTGCTTTATTGTTTTTAGATTTTTATAAGGCGTTCGATGTAGTTAACCATGAATATCTTCTACAGACATTGAAGAAAATAGGTTTCAACGATAGGGTTATCCAGTTGATTAAGAACATAGCAACTGGAATAAATGCTAAAATAGCGGTGAATTGTCAACAATCCAGGCCGATGCAAATACAACGAGGTGTTCCTCAAGGAAGTCCTCTGTCCATGTCGCTCTTCGCAATTTCGCTGGAACCTTTCCTCCGACACGTCCATGCTACATTAAAAGGCTTAACATTATCAGGAAACAAAACAGTTATAAGAGCCTATGCTGACGATATAGGGGTCATTATAAGGAATAATGACGAGGTAACCACGCTAGCAACAGTGATTGATTCGTACTGTAGAGCATCTGGAGCCAATGCAAACGGAAAAAAAGTAAGATGTTAAATCTCAGAGGTTTTGCTAATATCAACGTCGAGTGGGCAAAATTAGTCGGACAACATAAAACACTTGGGATCACCCTGACAGCATGCCCTATGAAAATGACGGCTTTAAACTGGAAAGTTGCAGCAGATAAAGTGCAAGGAGCCATTGTAGAGAATTTAACTCGATATATGAACCAAGTTCAACGAACACAGTATACCAACTCATGCATCCTTGCTAAGGCTTATTATACTGCCCAGCTGTTTCCAATACCGAGAATGATAGCGAGAAGAATAATGTCCAAAATCACAAAATTTTTGTGGAGAGGTGAAGTGTTCAGAGTACCTGCTAAAGTAGCCACTTTAGATCCTAAAAATGGTGGACTAGGATTAACTGACATAACGGATAAAGCCTCTGCTCTTTTTATCAAAAGGCAAGTTAATTTAATAAGAGACTCGCGAGAAAGCATAACCAGCCAACTTTTCGAGATCATTAAACCTCCAAGCCTGCTTCCCCCGATTGACGTGCAGAATATCAACAGTCGCTTACAGCACGTGAGGATTTTCTATGTTGAGTTTAGTTATGTCAGTGTCGAACTCAGGCAGTCCCGACACTTAACATCGAGAGCCATAATGCGGGAACGAAAGAAAAGCGAAGGAAGAAACAAAATAGAACGACAGTTTCCAAACATTGAGTGGACTGAGATTTGGAAGAACATTAGTTCTAATGTGCTCACGTCTAACATAAAAACGTCATGGTACAAGACAGTTAACAACATAGTTAGCACCAATGAAAGACTGCACGCAATCGGACTCTGTGAAACAAATTTATGTCAACAATGCCATCTAGTTGACACAGTAATTCATAGATATACTTGCAGTGGTCACATGAATAGTTGGAAGTGGATCCGGGAGCAAATAGCTCTGATTACAAGAACATCCCCTGAGTATATATCGCTGTCATTGATAAACAGGCCTGAAGCACGCTATTTCCCAGAAGCAAAAAATAACGCTGTGTACTGGTTGCTGGGAAATTTTGTTAACTACGTCCTTAACAAATTAGGATCCGATAGCATCATAGAGTTCAAGGTACACATGCTGTGTGAGTTCCACAAAATTAGAAGCTATTCGAATCACAAGAAAAAGTTCGGTAATATGCTAAAAATTGTATTTGAAAGAATGGGCATTGGTTAATATAAAAAAGAAGACTGTGTTGACAGTGATGTATTATAGTTACCTTAAGGATACTATTTAAGGTTTTACAGTATATTTATTATGTGTGCTTTCTCTACTTCAGAGAGTAGTTTTTTGAAATTTATAAGCTAATGTACAGAACTTATGTGACATTGAGATTGTGTGTCTAATAGTGCCAAACACAAAACATGAAAGGTGCATTATTGGCTTATACTAGAAATTTGGAAACAGACAGTTTTTTATAGAAATTTCCTTATCGATTGGTTAAAACCATAAGATTCTATCCGATAAATGTAATATTCAATGGCTGGCACATTGCCCTGTTCATTTTTGCAGTGAAAGACTGATTATATAGATTTGATCACTTGAAATACTTAGATTCAATTAATGTCCAGAAAGTGTAGTTGGAAGGCTAGTCAACTTTATTATATATCTCCTTTCCGCCATTCTCAAGTATTTATGTTTAATTTAATTCTTTCTGGTGATTTAGTCAGTAACACAATCTTCTGTTGTCTTTCCTTAATGTCAGCGCAATTGAAATGATCAAACCGCTTTGTTTAAATAAATTCATGTATGTATAACTTAGTATGTATTTGCAATGTGTAACACTGTTTTTTTTAATAAAGGTTTTATAAAATAAAAAAAAAAAAGCGGTCTAAAGCGCTGCAGTCATGGACTGTGCGACTGCTCCCGGCGGAGGTTCGAGTCCTCCCTCGGGCATGGGTATGCCTGTTCGTCCTTAGGATAATTTAGGTTAAGTAGTGTGTAAGCTTAGGGACTGATGACCTCAGCAGTAAAGTCCCATAAGATTTCACACACATTTGAACATTTTTTTTCCATAAACATCTCCGGGAATTCGTGGCGGACCGCATTAAACTAATGACATAAAAAAAGTAATAAAACGAAACACCTCCAGCCATCCTTTCGATAAACACCTACAACAATCCTTTCGATGTTATTTTTTATATAGCAACCAATTTCCGTGACTCAATAAACCATGTTCAGGCCTGTGTGCATAAACAGAAATGATAGCATCTTGAGCTTACAACCTATGCAAATACACAGATTAAAAACAGAATAAGCATCTCGGACAACACTATACAAGTGAATTTACAGTAATCATTTCATAAACCAACAGATCCATTGTCACATACGTATCTAACGCCAAATTATATGCAGTATACCATAACGACTTTCCACTCTATACATTGAAAAAAATTACTCTGTATTAATGAAATCATTAACTAAATATTCCATGATTAAAACTGGTCTCTTGGATGATGCACTAAAGTGCAAAATCCTAAGGTAATCTACTAATCTACAAAAATAATTGTAGAAATTGATAGACACATAAAAGAAACTACAATATGAGAAATAACTAAACCAAAGAAATTTGCATCTATATGCAAGTAGCCCTTGCGCATGTAGAGCATCAACAATATCTAAGTGCCAATACAAGTACAGCTATCAAAATGATGGTATAAATACATGTATACGTCACGCCAAAGCTAAAAAAAGCTAAGGTAGGCATATTTACGTCAAAGCATAAAATATCCACCAAAGTGTCAGATCATTGTCATACAATACACAGAATATATGAAACACAATATAATGTTCAGGATGAAAAATATGTATGCATCTACACTGACGAGGCAAAACGTAATGACGAGCTACTAAATAGCTTGTGTGTCCATATTCGGAACGAAATACATCACTGATGCTACTTATCAGGGATCCGACAGTTTGTTGGTGGGTTTGTGGAGGTACGTGACATTAGATGTCTACGCACAGGTCAAGTAATTTGAGTAAATAACGGGCCGCTGATTTGCACATGCAATGATGGCGCTCGATGGATGGGTTGCATAGGATTTACACCAGGCGAATTTTGTCGCCGAGACATCTACGAGAGTTCAGTAAAATGCTCCTCAAATCACTGAGCACGTTTCTGCCTCCGAGACAGGGAGAATTATTCTGATGACGAATGACATCGCTGTCGGAGGAGACATCAAGCATGAAGGGATGCAGGCTGTTCCCAGTTGTCAGCATGTCGTCGATAACTACCACAGTGAAATGCCTCAATACAGGACGAGGTAAGAAAAGGAAAACATGGAAGGGCGAACACAAAACAACAGCTCCATTTTTCATTTGAATGGTTACATTTATTTAACCATCACAGCCGGCCGCAGTGGCCGAGCCGTTCTAGGCGCTACAGTCTGGAACCGCGCGACCGCTACGTTCCATGTTCGAATCCTGACTCGGGTTTGGATGTGTGTGATGTCCGTAGGTTAGTTAGGTTTAAGTAGTTCTAAGTTCTAGGGGACTGATGACCTCAGAAGTTAAGTCCCGTAGTGCTCAGAGCCATTTGAACCATTTTTAACCATCAGATAATAGCAGGCATAGACAAATACAATAAACACGAATAATTATGAGTGACAAGTTACGGGCGAGTATTTAAGTTCAGGACCTGCTTATCTGCTCGGAACAGAAGCTAGAGGGCGCCTTTCACCTAAACCTTCCTGTAAAAATACAGCAGAAATTTCGGCATTGGAAGCATTAGCCAGCACTATGAATCTCTTTCCGAAGTCTGAGATAGCGAATACGGGACGGTTGTTGAGTCTGGTCTTAACGGCTTCGAAGGCGGATTGCTTACTCTCTCCCAAAACAAAATTTTCTCACTTTTTACGCAGATTTTTTAAGGGGAGCAGCAAACTGGGCGAAATTAGGTGCCGACTTCCGAAAATAATTAGTCATAGAAATGAATCCGGTCACCCCTTTTGTTTCTTTGTGGAAGGAAATTTTCTCATATCGGAAGTACGTTCTTCATCAACCCTAATACCATCCCTGGAAGCCAGGTGACGCAAGAAAGAGATCTGCTGCCTAGTGAGAGTAAATTTCGATCACTTGACAGTTAATGCGACAGATCGAAGCTTTAACAATACCTGCTCAAGATGAGAAAGATGTTCATCAAAAGAGCGGTTATAGACCACTACACCATCAAGATAATTAAATATACAACCAAACTGAATACCACTAAAAACATGGTCTAAGGGTCGTGAAAGAACCACAGCCTCGCCAGCCAAGAGAAATGGTCCGTGGCACTCGATTCAATTAAAACACATTTCAATTTGTACATAGGCAGTACCGTGCTTTGACTCCTCACTTAATGGGATCTGGTAGTAAGCTTGATTTGGAAAGGCCAACCTACGTATCTAGCATTTGTAGACTTAGAGAAAGCTTTTGACAATGTTGACTGGAATACTCTCTTCCAAATTCTGAAGGTGGCAGGGGTAAAATACAGGGAGCGAAAGGCTATTTACAATTTGTACAGAAACCAGATGGCAGTTATAAGAGTCGAGGGGCATGAAAGGGAAGCAGTGGTTGGGAAGGGAGTGAGACAGGGTTGTAGCGTATCCCTGATGTTATTCAATCTGTATATTGAGCAAGCAGTAAATGAAACAAAAGAGAAATTCGGAGTAGGAATTAAAGTACACGGAGAAGAAATAAAAACTTTGAGGTTCGTCGATGACATTGTAATTCTGTCAGAGACAGCAAAAGACCTGGAAGAGCAGCTGAACGGAATGGACAGTGTCTTGAAAGGAGGATATAAGATGAACATCAACAAAAGCAAAACGAGGATAATGGAATGTAGTCGAATTAAATCGGGTGATGCTGAGGGAGTTAGATTAGGAACTGATACACTTAAAGTAGTAATGAGTTTTTCTATTTGGGGAGCAAAATAACTGATGATGGTCGAAGTAGAGAGGATACAAAATATAGACTGGCAATGGCAAGGAAAGCGTTTCTGAAGAAGAGAAATCTGTTAGCATCGAATATAAATTTAAGTGTCTGGAAGTCGTTTCTGAAAAATTTGTATGGAGTGTGGTCATGTATGGAAGTGAAACGTGGACGGTAAATAGTTTGGACAAGAAAATAGTAGAAGCTTTCGAAATGTGGTGCTACAGAAGAATGCTGAAGAATAGATGGGTAGATCACATAACTAATGAGGAGGTGCTGAATAGTATTAGGGAGAAATTTGTGGCACAACTTGACTAGAAGAAGGGATCGGTTGGTAGGACATGTTCTGAGGCATCAAGGGATCACCAGTTTAGTATTTGAGGGCAGCGTAGAGGGTAAAAGAGGGAGACCAAGAAATGAATACACTAAGCAGATTGAGAAGGTACTGGGAGATGAAGAAGCTTGCACAGGATAGAGCAGCATGGAGAGCTGCATCAAACCAGTCTCTGAAGACCACAACAACAAGAACGGTAAATTAGCAAGCACCTTGTGTAACAGCTTTGCAGATGAGGAAGGGGAACTGACTCCAAAACAACCTTCTCATTAAGGGCTTGATAATCGACCACCAGCCTATAATCCTCATCCTGCCCCTGAGGAACGAGAAATATAGGTGAAGCACACGGTGAAGTTTATGGTCTAATAATTCCATCACACAGCATATCATTAATGTTTTGTTTTAATATTCTCATCTTAGGGAGTGAGAGACGATACGGAGTATTGCTGTACCGGGATGTCGTCGGCCAGACGGGTTTTATATTGCATTTGATAGGTTACGCCCAACTTATTAGTCGATAAATCGGGAAACTGTTCTAGAAGAACCCACCAGAGGCAGCTCTTGTCCATTGGCCACACGACATCTCTGGGAAGAGGAGCATATAGGAGGCATCCTACACAAATTACGAATTTAAAATACCAGCTACAGTCGAGCAAGGAAACGGAACTTCTAGAATCCAGAATTACACAAACAGGTTCTCAGTTAAGCCACGTACAAACGTATGAAACAGCGGATTTATTAAGAGCATGAATACCCGCACACTGAGCGTGAAGTTTTCTTGGAAGAGTTTTATGCGGTACCCAGTGACGTCAGATATTAGGCCTAGGAGCATGTCTACCTGCGCACTCGCACACGAGATGACTACTGGCACCACTTCGAAAACAACGTTTACTGGCTAATGAATCAGAAGGCGACTGCTGATGAGTGCCATTTGGGATAAGAGTTTAAGATTGAAGACCATTACCTCGATCTCGTTGCTCGTCTGAAAATCTAAGTGCCTCGAAGAACCAAGTTACTCAGTGAACTCAGCGAAAGTCGTAGGTTTGCGCGCAAATACAAAACGCGTCCGATCTTCCGGCATCATGGCTTCTAAAATATTTGAGATTCAGTCCTGTTTGGTAACCTCCATATTCAAACCCGAGACAGCAATTTGAATACGCTCAGTATACTGACTCAAGGCCTCGGCAGATGCTTGTGCCTGCCAATAAGTGTACCCACTCAAGTTCGTTGCATGTACTTGGTGATAACGTTCTCTCTATTATATGAGTCCTGAGTCCACTTAGGTTAGCTTGCTTTTCTGAATATCTCAGACAACAAACTACTTAACAACCTCTTCGACAAAGGTCAAAGCAAGGCAAGTATCACAGAATGCGATATGTGCAAGGCATCAGCACGAAATTCAGATCGGACAAGTACCACAACAGTTGTCGAATTTGATCTAAGTGACCAATGAAGCCGGCCGGAGTGGCCGAGCGGTTCTAGGCGCTACAGTCTGGAACCGCGAGACCGCTACGGTCACAGGTTCGAATCCTGCCTCGGCCATGGATGTATGTGATGTCCGTAGGTTAGTTAGGTTTAAGTAGTTCTAAGTTCTAGGGGACTGATGACCTCAGAAGTTAAGTCCCACAGTGCTCAGAGCTATTTGAACCATTTGACCAATGAATATGTTGGAAATACCACTAAACAAATACACGATCGCGTTAGGTAATTTAGCAAATGCATCATAGCCCAAACAAATAAGATCTCGAGCACCGACCTGTTTTAAATCTAATAACTGACTGTTGGCCGAACTGCCCTGTTCCAAACTATCCACATCACTATCCAGACTCAATGATCCAGTCCTAGCTTGTCGATCCTTCACTTAATCCAGCAACTGCCTTAAAGGCTCCCTTTGCTGATCACTAAGCTCAAGACAATTTATATCAGCAAGACGGTTACTCCAGTGAGCCAAATGGGCTTGGACCCTACACAATTGCCCATAAGTAGGTTGACTGCCTTCCAAAAATTGCAGGTTACGAGCCACTTCTTCCGAAACTACAGAAGCAGCAGAAATAGCAGCACCTACCTCTCCAACGGTCTCACGGGAAATGTGAAGAGGGTTATCCTATGCTGCGAGCAACCCGGCTGGTTGTTCCGGAAAGCTAACTTCCATAAAATGCGCCATACCTATAATTCATACTCAAAATGTTCACGCTTGAGATACGATACGCCCAAACAACCTCTGGCCTTCATGACAATAAGCGGCTACCTGAAACAGCACAAAAAATTTAAGTAAAGAAATTCTCGAGTTTCAGACGACAAATGACGCTAATGGGGAAGGCAGTTCTAACCCTTTCCCCCTTCGCCTGAACAGAACGCAGCCAAGCTCTGCTACCACTGAAATCCCTAAAGACAGGATGAGATAGGACAATGAAGTTTGGAAGGGCGAACCCAGAATAGCACTGTCATTTGTTGTTTGAATGGTTACATTCATTTAATCCCTACGTAAAAGCATCAATAAACAAATAGAACAATCAAAAATAATTTTGAATCACAGGATACCCCATTACATTCGTGCAGATTCCAATCCGCACAAAATGCAGTAACATGTTTAGACTCCTCTCCAAAAAGGATCCAATAGTAAGCTTGATTAAAATCAAGTACGGTAAAATAGCAGGCACGAGCAAACCATGTATAACAATTATGGAGATGAGGAAGGGGAATTCAAAATAATCTTCTCATTAAGGGCTTGATAATCGACTAATGGCCTATAATCCTCACCCTTCTCCTTACGAACGAGAAATTTAGGTGAAGCATACGGGGTAATTGATGGTCTCATAACTCTATTCCACAGCATATTATTAATATTCTGTGTCAATATTCACATCTTAGGAGATGTGAGATGATACGTTTGCCGTACTGCCAGGTACGGCCAGGTGGATTTTGTACTGAACTCAACGTAGTAGTCGATACATCGGAATGCTGCTCTACAAGAACTGTTATCTGGTTAGCCTGATCACGACTGGGGTGACTAACCTCGAATTCCGGGGTCACTGCCTTCAAAGAATTGATGTTCTTGATAAAATGACAAGAACAAACGGCTATTTTCTCACAATCAGATGGACGGCTTATTGCCAAAACACTTTCCCATATCAATGGGAAAAAATAACATTACGGTGAACCACTGGATTGAGTATTTTACACCGCGTGTAGCCAAAACAAATACACAAAAATGAAGCTCTCAGTGGTACACAAAAATACCTAATACAGGTACAAATACATATTCAGTCAAATATTCGAATTTAGTCTTTCACACTGCGTGTAGCCAACACAGATACACTACAATGAAGCTCTCAGTGGTACATACAACTACTCAATACAGGAACAGTTACATAATCAGCCAAATATTCGACTGATCAGCAATAAAATAATCTGAAGCAACAGAGTCTTAGCTCAAATAATTAGGCTCAAACATATTTTTCAGTAAACTACCAAGCGCAGTCAATAGAGGTGGGCGAATCGTCGTAGGAGAAATACTGACCATAAACGCAAGATGTGACATACATTTGATAATCCTGGAAATATCCAATGCGGCTCCCAGCATCCAGTGCTCACAACATGGAGTATCAAAGCCGGACAAATCAGCGGACACTGGCTGAAAGATGCCGTACTCAGCTCAGTGTTGTAACTATGACTTCACTGGTTTCATCATGTCTTGATATAAACGGAGCTAACGGCCGACTGGCCCGCTATGTCCAGAACTTGGCCCGTGATGCCCTCTCGTCCGCTGTCAGTCGCTGCCTCTCTCTTCCTGCCCCCCACCAACGCTTCTCAAGGCCTACTTTAGGACTCGCTCTGCCGGAGATAATTAGCGACAAACTAAATAGATTCACACTGTCAATAGTAGCGCCACTGATAATGCCTGAAATCAAGGCATGCGAAATCGACTGCTAGCCCCCAACGGCTCACTCAGCTCCCTTGAAAGTGCAGGAGAACGTCTCCCATAGCATAATACCGTTCCCACCACCCTACGTCCGCGGCGCGCCGCACGTTTCGAGTCCCCGTTCATCTCGATAACGGCGTTTGCGGAGACGACAGTCGACCTAGTGTAGCAAAAATGTGATTCACCCAGAGATCCGACACGTTTCCCTTGATCGACGGTCCACTGCAATCGTAATTGACGATATCCTTGGGTCAACATGTGGACGCGTAGGGATCGTCTGCTGCAGAGTTCCATGTTCAACAACGTACGATGAAAAGTGTGCTCCGAAACACTTACGCGTGCACCAGTATTGTGCTTTTTCGACGGAATTGCGACACATCAACATCTATCCTACTTTACAGAGCAGACAAGCCTCCGAACCCCAAGTTTTATGAAGAGTCGTGGACGTCCAATTATTAGCGCCGAGTGGTAGTTCCACTATTCTTCTATCTCTTTCCGTAGTTGCTCACGACAGTAGCACTTGATCATTCGACTAGCTTCGCAGTTTTCGAGATACTCGTTCACAGGCTCTGCGTAATAATCAGCTCTTTGCCAAAGTCACTTATCTCCATGGATTTCCCTATTTGCAGAACATATGTTCGCTAGGGTGATCCCGCGATCGTGTCTGCTCCGCTTACATACTTCTGTTACTGAGTCACGTGCCCTCAACACCACTAGGTGGCATCTAACGTCGCGATGTGCAGTGTCTGTGCAAGTAGTCCTTGCACAAGGACAATATCAACAAAATCTAAGTGTAAATATACATAAGTCTATCACATTATAAATACTTCTATATGTCATGTCATAGTTACAAAATGCTGAGGTACAAACTGTAGAGGGTCATACTTGGGTCATATGCATAAAACGAGTGTCCAAAACTTGTCAAAAGACCAAATTCAGGAAACCACCTACATCATAATGCAGGCACAACATATGGAAATGTCCACAAGGTGATATTCAGGGTGACAACATTCACGAATGGATGCACCCATATACCATGCACTATCACAAAACAAATACCAAATATTTATCTAACTCGAGTAAATGTCAGTAACTAATAATATACATCCTCATAACTTATAGTATCCACAGGTCATATGCTACGTAATAAGTAACATCAAAGGTGAAAAAGCTAGGTATGTATCCAAGTTATAACAAAAAATTAGATATCGATGAAAAATTGTATTATACTCAGTTATTTTTATTATTATTATTTATTTTATGGCCTTCATTGGACCACTCTAGTCAAAAATACAAAGTTGTAAACAAGTTGTTACACAGGGATACAATTTGGCTCAACAATAACTTAATATGATATTTAGGTAATATTATTATTAGAGTCTATTCTTATATGAAAGGTGTTTTGCTCTTCTGTGTGCCCAATATTTCCTCATTCTTTCAGATATTTTCTTTCTTTCTTCATCTGAGACCACTCTTCCTGTACTCCTTTTATTGATTTTCATTTGTAGTCTGGTTTGCGGGTCTTGCAGTATTCTGGTATTCTCTGTCTTGTTTTTTAGGTCATCTACTGTAATTTGGAGTTCTTTTATATCTTCCTTAATTTCTGTGATCCATAATATGTTTGTAATCCACTATTCCTATCTAGACAAAGCGGCCGTTAAACACAAAAGACGAAAACTGCAAAAAATATGTATGACGTATCCATACACCTTGTATCGAATGTGGTAAACTATGGCCAGGATATTTGAAGGTAATATTTATGTCATAAAACAAATCATGGAATGCCTGTATACAACCAACGTACACTACTGGGTAATGTCGCAAATATTTGTAACGATGTAAGACAACCACTTACACCAACCTCCGTACAGCTTGTGTAACCAAGTAAAAGACCAGTCAATAATAGCCGGCCGCGGTGGTCTCGCGGTTCTAGGCGCGCAGTCCGGAACCGTGCGACTGCTACGGTCGCAGGTTCGAATCCTGTCTCGGGCATGGATGTGTGTGATGTCCTTAGTTTAGTTAGGTTTAAGTAGTTCTAAGTTCTAGGGGACTGATGACCACAGCAGTTGAGTCCCATAGTGCTCAGAGCCATTTGAACCAAGTCAATAATGTCAGAAAATGTCACAGGCATTGAGGCTTCAAGGATAATTAGAGGATAGACAAATGTTAAGGTAGCTACCCTGCGTCAGCTATACCAACTAGAAGTCACACCCTGACCATCTATATCATGTTGTTGTTGTTGTGGCCTTCAGTCCTGAGACTGGTTTGATGCAGCTCTCCATGCTACTCTATCCAGTGCAAGTTTCTTCATCTCCCAGTACCTGCTGCAGCCTACATCCTTCTGAATCTGCTTAGTGCATTCATCTCTTGGTCTCCCTCTACGATTTTTACCCTCCACGCTGCCCTCCAGTACCAAATTGGTGATCCCTTGATGCCTCAGAACATGTCCTACCAACCGATCCCTTCTTCTAGTCAAGTTGTGCCACAAACTCCTCCCCAATTCTGTTCAATACCTCCTCATTAGTTATGTGATCTACCCATCTAATCTTCAGCATTCTTCTGTAGCACCACATTTCGAAAGCTTCTATTCTCTTCTTGTCTAAACTATTTATCGTCCATGCTTCACTTCCATACATGGCTACACTCCATACAAATACTTTCAGAAACGACTTCCTGACACTTAAATCTATACTCGATGTTAACAAATTTCTCTTCTTCAGAAACGCTTTCCTTGCCATTGCCAGTCTACATTTTATATCCTCTCTACTTCGACCATCATCAGTTATTTTGCTCCCCAAATAGCAAAACTCCTTTACTACATTAAGTGTCTCATTTCCTAATCTAATTCCCTCAGCATCACCCGACTTCATTCGACTACATTCCATTATCCTCGTTTTGCTTTTGTTGATGTTCATTTTATACCCTCCTTTCAAGATACTGTCCATTCCGTTCAACTGCTCTTCCAAGTCCTATGCTGTCTCCGACAGAATTACAATGTCATCGGCAAACCTCAAAGTTTTCATTTCTTCTCCATGGATTTTAATACCTACTCCGAACTTTTCTTTTGTTTCGTTTACTGCTTGCTCAATATACAGATTGAATAGTATCGGGGAGAGGCTACAACTCTGTCTCACTCCCTTCCCAACCACTGCTTCCCTTTCATGCCCCTCGAATCTTATAACTGCCATCTGGTTTCTGTACAAATTGTAAATAGCCTTTCGCTCCCTGTATTTTACCCCTGCCACCTTCAGAATTTGAAAGAGAGTATTCCAGTCAACATTATCAAACGCTTTCTCTAAGTCTACAAATGCTAGAAATGTAGGTTTGCCTTTCCTTAATCTTTCTTCTAAGATAAGTCGTAGGGTCAGTATTGTCTCACGTGTTCCAACACTTCTACGGATTCCAAACTGATCTTCCCCGAGGCCAGCTTCTACCAGTTTTTCCATTCGTCTGTAAAGAATTTGTGTTAGTATTTTGCAGCTGTGACTTATTAAACTGATAGTTCGGTAATTTTCACATCTGTCAACACCTGCTTTCTTTGGGATTGGAATTACTACATTCTTCTTGAAGTCTGAGGGAATTTCGCCTGTCACATACATCTTACTCACCAGATGGTAGAGTTTTGTTAGGCCTGGCTCCCCCAAGGCTGTCAGTAGTTCTACTCCCGGGGCCTTGTTTCGACTCAGGTCTTTCAGTGCTCTGTCAAACTCTTCACGCAGTATCATATCTCCCATTTAATCTTCATCTACCTCCTCTTCCATTTCCATAATATTGTCTTCAAGAACATCGCCCCTGTATAGACCCTCTATATACTCCTCCCACCTTTCTGCTTTCTCTTCCTTGCTTAGAACTGGGTTTCTATCTGAGCTCTTGATATTCATGCAAGTGGTTCTCTTTTCTCCAAAGGTCTCTTTAATTTTCCTGTAGGCAGTATCTATCTTACCCCTCTTGGGATAAGCCTCTACATCCTTACATTTGTCCTCTAGCCATCCCTGCTTAGCCATTTTGCACTTCCTGTCGATCTCATTTTTGAGACGTTTGTATTCCTTTTTGCCTGCTTCACTTACTGCATTTTTGTATTTTATCCTTCAAGTAAATTCAGTATCTCTTCTGTTACCCAAGGATTTCTACTAGCCCTCGTGTTTTTACCTACTTGATCCTCTGCTGCCTTCACTATTTCATTCCTCAAAGCTACCCATTCTTCTTCTACTGTATTTCTTTCCCCCATTCCTGTCAATTGTTCCCTTATGCTCTCCCTGAAACTCTGTACAACCTCTGGTTTAGTCAGTGTATCCAGGTCCCATCTCCTTAAGTTCCCACCTTTTTGCAGTTTCTTCAGTTTTAATCTACAGGTCATAACCAATAGATTGTGGTCAGAGTCCACATCTGCCCCTGGAAATGTCTTACAATTTAAAATCTGGTTCCTAAATCTCTGTCTTACCATTATACAATCTATCTGAAACCTTTTAGAATCTCCAGGATTCTTCCATGTATACAACCCTCTTTCATGATTCCTGAACGAAGTGTTAGCTATGATTAAGTTATGCTCTGTGCAAAAAATCTATATCATACCATACCAAAAAGAGTAGCACTAGACAACGAATATGCAGTACAATATAAAGAATACCTCAAGAGTGCCAATCCATGAAGTAACAAAAAATATCTGAACTGTAAACCACATGGTAAGTTAATCATATGTATTGGATACACATAAAATACCGCATTCTCTCCTACAACATATACGTAACTCACTAACGCGTTCAATCCAGACACCGAGCGAGGTGGCGCTGTGGTTAGCACACTGGACTCTCATTTGGGTGGACGACGATTCAAACCCACGTCTGACCATCCAGATTTTTCTTTTCCCTGATACCCTAAATCACTCCAGGCAAATGCCGGAATGGTTCCTTTGAAAGCGTACGGACAGTTTCCTTCCGCACCCTTGACACAATCCGAGCTTGTGCTCCGTCTCTAATGACCTCGATGTCGACGGGACTTTAAACCAAATCTCCCTTCCTTCCTTCAAGCTAGACAAAGCGTATAACAGTTTTGTAAGCTAATGATTCTGTCATTATTGTTCATGCATACAAGCCTGAGGATGGTGTACTGAGTCACCGAAACTGGTTGATACGTAATAAATAACATCGAAAGGACAGCTGGAGGTATTTCATTTTATTACATAAGTGAACGGCCAAAGTCCCACAAAACTCCAATCAGAAGGCTGGACATATAAAAGAATGGTTTCATGTGACATACAGACACTTTATGAATTAGAGTGCGACACTTGGACACAATAAAAGATATATTTTTCATGAATAAGAGTCCGGCTACCGCCTGTATTTGTGTTTTCAGGTTTTATTTTAGTTATTTATCAGAAATGAAATCTAAACCCCGAAATAAAGACGCACTAGATTTTTGATTTATGAGAAATTACATCTAAAACCGCAATACAGAGTAGATTTCATTTCCGCTATGTATAAGTTATTAAAACTTAAAAACCGGAATAGACAGTCGAAACACTTTTATTTGTACTTGTTTCGTTGTTAGAAGTGTTAAAAAATCCAGCCAATGGCCGCACCTTCTGCTATGAAGAACAAAAATTATAATTATTACAGCCCTAATATTCGTCAAATGCTTCATTTATTGTGCATCTGTTGCTCTATTTATTACATGATACTGTCCGAAGCTCGTGGTCGTGCGGTAGCGTTCTCGCTTCCCACGCTCGGGTTCCCGGGTTCGATTCCCGGCGGGGTCAGGGGTTTTCTCTGCCTCGTGATGACAGGGTGTTGTGTGATGTCCTTAGGTTAGTTAGGTTTAAGTAGTTCTAAGTTCTAGGGAACTGATGACCATAGATGTTAAGTCCCATAGTGCTCAGAGCCATTTGAACCTTTACATGATATGTACCGTCACTGTTTGTAGTCTTTCATCTTCTAATGCGAAACGAGATTGTTAAACTTATAGGGACATCTTTTCTGCAATATACACAGATAAATTCATAAATTTTTCATGAACATAATTTGCTTTATGTTTTTTTAATTTAGCCTGATGTACTGTATCAAGCAATTGTAAATTATATTGCAGGTTTGAGGAACTATTTTAACTAATATTTCTGGTGATACAACTGCACTGAATTTGAGGCCTTGGGTACAAACCATAATGTAGCTAACAGCCTGTACTTGCAGCTTACAGGTTCTTTCATGACTTATTTTCCATCAAATATGGCTTTTATGGCGTTTTGGCGTTCTCCTGCTCTGAAATGCATGTTTTATCCATTCATAAATAATCACTAAATTCATCGGCTCGTAGCTCCGCAAGTCATCGAGCGTAGGTGAATTTCGTATATTACATTAGCCACTTCTTTAATCAGTGCTTTATCTAAGGTAATTTTGTTGTTGTTAGCTCTAAAACAGCTAGGGAAAAATGCCAGTTTTTGAGTGTGTAATACTAAGTGCCCCCTCGTGAAACACAACCTCAGTCAACACAGTAAAATCAGTTCGCAGCCAAGGATAGGAACAGGGAGGCGTAGCAATGGTTGAGTGCAGTCGATCGGGCAGTGTGTACGTTGCCACGAAATTGCGAGACCGTACTGCAAAGTAATGCCTCCGATTTTTTATGTGAAAACTTTAAGGCTTATTAAATGAAATAAACGTTATTAACATTCTTCATCTTAATTCTTCATGTCTAAATTCACACATCAAAAAAAGTTTTGCATCGCCTCGGTTCCCAGAGTTTCGGAACCTGTACAGAAAATTGGAGTAGAGATCAACATAAACGTCATTTCTGCCCTTTTTATCACTCATGAAAGCCACACATTGCATGTTGTACCACCATACAGCGAGACCCTGAGAGGTGGTGGTCCAAATTGCAGTACACACCGGTACCTCTAATACCCAATAGCACGTCCTCTTTCATTGATGCGTGCCTGTATTCGTCGTGGCGTACTACCCACAAGTTCATCAAGGCACTGTTGGTCCTGATTGTCCCACTCCTCAATGGCGCTTCAGCGTATATCCCTCAGATTGGTTGGTGGGTCATATCGTCCATAAATAGCCCTTTTCAATCCATCCCAGGTATTTTCGATAGGGTTCATGTCTGAAGAACATGCTGGCCACTCTAGTCGAGCGATGTCGTTATCCTGAAGGAAGTCACTCACAAGGTGTGCACGCTGGGGGCGCGAACTGTCGTACATGAAGACGAATGCCTCACCAATATGCTGCCGATATGGTTGCACTAACGATCGGAGGATGGCATTCACGTATCGTACAGCAGTTACGGCGCCTTCCATGACCACCAGCGGTGTACGTCGGCCCCACATAATATCACCCCAAAACAGCAGGGAAGCTCCACCTTGCTGCACTCGCTGGACAGTGTATCTAAGGCGTTCAGCCTGACCGGGTTGCCTCCAAACACATCCCCAAAGATTTTCTGGTTGAAGGCATATGAGACACTCATCGGTAAAGAGAACGTAATGCCAGTCCTGAGCGGTCCATTCGGCATGTTGTTGGGTCCATCTGTGCCGCGCTCCACGGTGTCGTGGTTGCAAAGATGGACCTCGTCATGGACGTCGGGAGTGAAGTTGCGCATCATGCAGCTATTGTGCGCAGTTTGAGTCTTAACACACGTCCTGTGGCTGCACGAAAAGCATTATTCAATATGGTGGCGTTGCTGTCAGGGTTCCTCCGAGCCATAATCCGTAGGTAGCGGTCATACACCGCAGTAGTAGCCCTTGGGTAGACTGAGCGAGTCATGTCATCGACAGTTCTTGTCTCTCTGTATCTCCTCCATGTCCGAACAACATCGCTTAGGTTCAATCCGAGACGCCAGGACACTTCCCTTGTTGAGAGCCCTTCCTGGCACAAAGTGACATTGCGGATGCGATTGAACTGCGGGATTGACTGTCTAGGCATGGTTAAACTACAGACAACACGAGCTGTGTACCTCCTTCCTGATGGAATGACTGGAACCGATCGGCTGTCGGACCTCCCTCTGTCTAATATGCGCCACTCAGGCATGGTTGTTTACATCTTTGGGTGAGTTTAGTGACATCTCTGAACAGTCAAAGGGATTGTCTCTGTGATAAAATATCCAGTCAACGTCTATCTTCAGGAGTTCTGATACCTGGGGTGATGCAAAACTTTTTTTATGTGTGTATTTGCAACACACTGCCTCTAGCAAACTGTAGCATGCAACATGGCGGTGTGTAACGTAACTATGTCGGTGCGAAAGAAACAGCGTTCTGTAATCGATTTTAGGATTAGAAAAGTCCATCCACAAAGTCTTTCAGCATGACAATGCCAGACAAGACACGAGCGCTGCGACTTTTTCAACAGTCCAAGCCTTGGGTTCACTGTCGCGATCATTCCTATGCAGTCCCGACTTGGACCCATCCGCTTTTCCCAGTCCCGACTTGGACCCATGCGCTTATCATTTTTTTTCCAAAACTTAAAGAACACCTTCGAGGACTTCACTTTGATAGTGATGAAGTCAAACATTCCGTAGTGACGGTATCAACAAACTGGTCTCAGGAGAAATGTGTTCATGCTAGGTTGACTATGTTGATAAATAAATATCTAGGCATTAGGAAGAAAGATATAGAATCTTAATGAAGCTTATTTTGTTTCAAAAGTTGTAACAGTTTTCACATAAAATTTGGATGCATTGCTTCTCAGCACCCCCCGTGTATTCGATCGGTCCATCGGCCGATAAATTGACACGTGTCCAGGGTCCTATACAACAAAAAATAAAAACTTGTCTCTGTGATATTCTTTGTATTGTATCCATTCTAGACTGACCTGTTTATAATTGCACCAGACTAGGGAAAGCTAATTTATCATTGGCTATTATTGAAGCTGTTACTGCAAGAAAATATTGTATGTTAAATAAGTGATTGGTGGTTCTCTTTAAAAGCTGAACCAATACGAAAATGTGACCATTTATTATTTGTAGCTTTTCGTAGTGTGCATGAAGCTGAGCCAAATAATTACATTTCAGAAATGCTAGAGTCCCTCGTAACGGCGCAGTACTTGACACAGGCAGATGGTGAATTTTGCGCCCTGGTAATAGTAAGATAAGTTTCCGAATTTTTTTGTTTAGGCTCCTTATTACGGCGAACAGTAGCTCTCGGTATTGGCAGCAATCTTAAAATTTAACTGAATGAAATCATCACTGTACAAAGGATGAGCTGCCACAGTATCCAAGAAGGAAGGAAGAAAAAACTTAACGTTCCGTCGACGACGAGGTCATTAAGGACGAAGAACAAGCTTACATTGGGTGAGAGTGGGGAAATAATCCGGTCGTAAGCTTTTCAAAGAAACCACCCGATCTGAAAAATCACTGAAAACGAAAATCTAGATGGCTGGACTGATATTCAAATCACCTCCCTTTTGAATCTGACAAATATGTCTTAGCCGCCTCGCTCTATCTCAGTATCCAAGGCGATTAAGCGAAGGTAAATGGAGAAGAAAGGTATGCTCTCTATTCTGTTTTAATCTCGTATTCAAAAATATTGTTCCAAAGGTTGCTTGTAATTCATTTGAACGTAGCTATTTAGATAATAAAAGCTCCAGGTTTCCTGTTATGTCCGCGGTACAAAGCATCGGAGGAGTCTGTGGAACTATCTGGTTCTTTAAATCAACAGGTCGGCCGGGAACTGAAATCTCGCCAGCAATGCTCTCAGCAGCTGATTTATCCACTCGCTGTTCTGCAGCTCCACCCTGCCTGTGTCTGACTCTGCCTCAGAGTAAAAGAGTTTTTCGAACAACAGACCTCTTCGTAAGCAGTGGAAAGATTACATTTGATTTGTCTGGCTGGCTCTGAGCACTATGGGACTTAACATCTATGGTCATCAGTCCCCTAGAACTTAGAACTACTTAAACCTAACTAACCTAAGGACAGCACACAACACCCAGCCATCACGAGGCAGAGAAAATCCCTGACCCCGCCGGGAATCGAACCCGGGAACCCGGGCGTGGGAAGCGAGAACGCTACCGCACGACCACGAGATGCGGGCTTTGATTTGTCTCTACTACTGTTTTATTTCATTGTAAGACCACAAAGAAATGATGCCAGTAAAACAGGAAGAGTATTTTGCTTGTCTGTTATAGTCGGAAGACCCAGAAGAGATGTTTCAGCAGACGGAAGATAGAAAGAACTATGAAACAGTTGACGTTACCGAAGAGGGTGTGAGAAAGCTAATAGACAGTCTGAAGTAGAGCAAGGCGTCAATAGAACATTAAACAACATCAGAGGTGATCAATGATGGACGTGGAGACCTCGTTAAAGATTTGACCCGATTAATCAAAATGATATGGGAGAAGGAACTGATACTAACACAATGGAAGTTAGCTGTCATTGTACTAATCTACAAGAAGAAAAGTAATAGAAACTGTAATAACTATAACGGAATCTGATTGCTTAATAACAGCTTCAGGGTCTTACCGTTGATAATAACGAAAAATCTTAAGCCATACTTCAAGGAAATAGCAGGGAATTACCTAGCAGGTTTAAGCGCTGAAAAATATACAACTGAATTCAGTTACTGTGGGACATGTACGGGGAACGTATTGGGAATTTAACAAACCAGTATTTGATTTTTCAAACGCATACATATTATCCATAGAGTGAAACCTAGCAACACACGTAGGAAGTTTGAAACAACTGAGTAATTGGAGCAACTAAGCAATTAGTCAACCTGGTAAAAGCGTGTACAAAAGAAACGAAAGCTAAAGTAAGATATCAAGGAGGAATGGCAAAGAAGTGGAGATACGAACTGGAGTACAACAAGGTGGATGTCAGAGTCAAGATAAGGAATGATACATCCAGTGGAGAACTTGAGCAGCAGCGCAGGAAAAGTGGGATTGAGACTGAACATATGAAAGGCAGAAGAGGTGGGACTAAGTAGAAGGCGGAACCTCAAAATGTCTGGGGCTGTACAGAGGTCTGATGAAGCTGAAGACAGTTGAGAATTTAAGATGCTTGGGGTGATACGTCAGTTGGAGAATTGACTCAAGGAACTGTTAATGCTTCCAGATCATGTAACAGATTAGAACCAATCATGAAATCAGAGGTAATTTCAACAGAAGTTGAAAGAAAACTTATAATAACTGCATCCGTGCTGTTACGTGGCGTAGAAATGCTGTATGCCACCAAGAGGAACAGAGAGAAACTGAAGGTGTTTGAGAGGAAGATGTTTGGGCCAGTGAAGGAAGAAACGGTGTGGAAGAAGCTGCAAAATGAAAAACACTCCTGATTTTTAAAAAATTTTTGTAAACTTTTGTAAAGAAGTTGGTTGAAAATGATGATACTGTTCATTTATTTCTCTAGACTAAGCCTTGCTCACACTACATAAACTCCCTCAGCTGCCGTGAAGATGATGTTTGGTTTCCATTTTTGTATCCCAACTTCCCATTTTATTACCTGTAGAACTGTATCACAATCTCTCAATAATGAGTGAGGTGTTGAGCTCAGAAAGAGGAAACGACGTCAGTATTATGGTACTTTTACAATCTGGACTTTAATAAAAATGGCAAGGTACTATTAATCAGAACACAGGAAGGAGTTGTGGTCTAAATAACAATAGATTTATTCATTCTCAACATCACAAGAAAAAAATTACTAAAGAAATGTCACACGAACATTTCGATTTGACAAATGCTTTCACTAATTTGGGGTCTATGGTGGACAAAGTGATCAGCTGGGGATCTACACACGACACTAATCAGAACACTGATCGCTCTATCTGACTTCATACACGTGAATCCGGGGAATGGCACAAAAACTACGTCACCATCAATCATCTATACTCTACTATTCCAAAAATAAAATTAGGTTTCGAAAGAACAGGACGCTGAGAAACATATATTGGAGCCCTACGCCGTACCAATCTGCTGGTCAGGGCGGCACACCACGATGCGTTCGGTGACTGCAAGTCACGGATGGCAGCAATCTGTTATTAATAGTGCGCGCCCGAAAAAAGCAAGTACGCGATATCGCGTTCGGCTAATTTGGAACACAGGTACTTCCCTATGAGCATCTGAAACCCTGGTGGATGCCAGTTGCAGGTGGACCCGCTTGCTGGTCTGCCAAACCAATCTGACTCCGTTCCACGACTATGTGTGACAGAATACATCAAATGTTTAGAAGGCCGACTCAAGACAAATAAGTACTCGTTGTGTGTGTGATGCTAGAAGCAGTAACTCTGATGGTTCAGAAGATGACTACCACAGGCTCTAAGTGGCACACTTGCGCAGGACACAAGTCTCACCGTTTAGGTAGAGACCTGCAGCTCTTTACTAGCGTAGCGCCAGTACAAGAGAGAGCTTTTCTCTTTTTCTCCGTTCTCCTCGCCAACTCGATAGCAAAGCCCATTTACATCGTAGACTACTCCCACTTTAGCACAAGCCAATCACGAGATGGAGCGCCGCGTTCGAAGATGGGAGACTGCTCCGTGCTCTGCATACACCGATTTGACCAATCAAATAGTTTAAAGTTAATTGGGAGAAAAGAAACAAAAAGATTCAGCTTCACGGCCTCTTTCTCAGGCATTTACGCCATGTCTTCTGCTAGCAACACGACCAGGATTGAACCACAGGCCTCCATAGAAAGATTGTTATCCCCCCTGTTGCGTCCATTTCGAAGTTTCCGAAGAACGGCCATAAACTCCCTAAAAGCCTCGTGCCTTCACAAATATGTTTCTGTAACAGAGTCTGCACGTCTGGGTGCCAGTGACCTGTCCCAAGGAAATTCGTAGAACACTCACAGTCGTCTCATCGACTTCCTGCCTAACAGGGGCCCATCCTCTGCTTTATTGCCAGTCTTCAATGCTTTGGCCATTGCAGTGGCGTCTCCTCGGCGCTAGTCAGCCTACCTGGACATGGATGCCGACCGACCGGCGCCATCCAAACGTGTCTGCACAATGAGACCGCGGGACTCAGCAATCCGGAAATGTTTTCACTCGGGTTCCGCAGAAAAAACGCGCTTCCCTCGGCCCTCGGTCGCCGTACTCTTTTACTACAGTCGTTTAAATTGGCAAAAAAAAAAAAAATGGTTAAATTGACTAAGCACTATGGGACTTAACATCTGAGGTCATCAGTCCCCTAGAGTTAGAATTACTTAAACCTTACTAATCTAAGGACATCACACACATCCATGCCCGAGGCAGTATTCGAACCTGCGACCGTAGCAGCAGTGCGGTTTCGGACTGAAGTGCCTAGAACCACTCGGCCACAGAGGCCGGCCATTAAATCGGCACCCTATTCCTTTGAACACAGGTAAAGCTTACTGATATTCCTTCACTAGAGCACACAAGCCAGAGCGTTAACTTCTCCCCACCATTTCATCATTATGTATGAAGTCAGATCGTAATAAAGGATCGTGATAAGATTACCTTCCCTAAGAACATTAAGCGGCATGACACTGAATCAGAAGTGAGAGAGTCCTGCAATCTCTCAGCTTTTTGCGAATGTTTCCCATTTTTAAGTGCGTTTTCTCTATGCTATGCCTTTTATTCGTGACGTATTCCATGTGTGAAGTGTTACATTATAGTGTTAGTGGCGAAATTTAGGAAGAACTATTTGCAGTTTTCTTGTGGTCGACGTGCGCAGAAACCCGCACATATTAAACGTCACACACAATATTCTGTGCTCAGTAGGCAATGAAAATAGGAAATGTACACATACTACACTACTATATAAATTCGTAGCGTTTTTCTGTAAGTTTAATAATGGCAACAGATACACATAACACACACCTTACTTATGAGTAATATATTCACCTTTACTATTTACAGCAGTCTGCCAACACTGGGTTAACTTTTCGATTCCGCGACTTAAGAAATCACGTGATTTTGAGGTGAAGAACGCGTCGAGCCATGTTCTGAGCTCATTTTCATCCAGAGTGGAGGTTTCGTGAGGGTTATTCGATAGAGATCAGAAAAGCTGAAAATCCTAGGGTGCAAGGTCAGGTGAATAAGGTCGGTGCGGAATGGCTTCCCAACCCATCTCCTGTATGGTGTTTTTTGTCAATCCAGCAAAATGCGGGCAGGCGCTTTCGTGGAATAGCATTACTTCATGCAGTCTTCCTGGTCGCTTAACTTGGGCTGCGCCTGCGAGATGTCTCTGTTGTTGACAATAAATGTCAGGAATGATTGTTACACTTTGTGGAAGCAATTCATAGTACTCCACACCGTTGCTCTTCCACCAGATGCGTAACATTATCTTTTGAGGATGCGCTCAGGTCTTTGTATTGGGAGTTGTTGAATTATTTGGGCTCAACCATTCCTTTCTTTTGCTTATGTTAGCGTAAAGACATGATTCTCCTCAAGAGTAACGAAACAGGATAGGAATGGTCGGTGTTGTTCACGTGCCAATTGATGACGAGGAAGCACAGATGCACGTGTGGCCACCAGCTGATTCTTTGATTTTGGCAAGAGCATGGTGTATCTATATATCCGATTTTCGAATTTTCTCCATTGCATGTAAATGTTACACGATGATGGACTAATTGCAGTTCATCACATTTGACAGTTCTCGAGTAGGCTCACGTGAATCATTGTAGATTAATTCACTTAAATCATCTTCATCAAACCCCAAAGGTCTTCCTGAACGTGGAAAGTCACTGTTGTCAGAACGATCTTCTTTAAAACGAGAAAACCAGTTTCTTGCCTCGCTTCGTCCAATGGCATTATTTCATATACGACGCAAATGTTTCTGGCTGCCTCTGTTACTCTCACCCGTCTACTGAACTCAAACAGAAGAATATGTCGGAAATGTTGCGATTTCTCCACTTAGCACCCCATTTTCTAGCCCCCACAGATCCACTCACGATCTCCAAATGACAAAATAACAATATTTGAACTCAAATAGCAACAGTGAATTACAAATAAAAATGACAATCGATAAATAAACCCATAGCCATCGGAATAACAACAAGAAAAACAAAAAAGCTAATAATTTATGCGCCAACCTAATAAAAACAGTTACGAAGAGATTTTAACATGAAGTCAACAGAGATAACGTGTAGCTCGTATTATTTGCTCATATGGTTTTTTACAATGGAATTTGTTTCTAAGTGTCACAGCCTTTGTTTAACTGTGCTTTCGAAGCATCTGCAGAGCTTCACTGATTCATTTTCCAGTTTTTATTTAGTATTTCATCCTCATATTTTTGAAATATAGATATATCTCCAGTCCTTCCAACAGATCACTTTATGGCCTTCATTTACTCGTTAGAGTACGACTTTTTGCTCCACTTTTCCAAATGGCTGTCTTGCGTCGTGGGTGTTTGTGCATGTGTGGTTATTGCTGAGGTTGTGTGTCCATTGTGGGTAGGCTTTAATGTGCTCTGTGTACCTGGTGTTGATATCTCGGCCTGTTTGTCCTAGGCAGAACTTGGAGCAACCCTGGGATGTAATTTTCTATCTCCCAGAGTCTGGACATGGGTCATTACTTCTCTTTGTGTTATGTCTTAATTATTGTTACAGTCCTTTAGATGTAGATAACCCAATAATCTCTTTATGGTTTTTGGAGATAAGATATTTGCAACCTTTGGTGACATATTAGCAATGTATGGGATTTTACATATACATTTGTCTTTGTCTTTAGCTTCTGTAGTGCGGTTTGTGTCACGAATAAACGGCGTAGTACACAGAATACGCACCTGAAATTCGGAATCACTTACCGGACCGGGTTGTGCAAAATATAAATAAAAGAAAATCATGGCTGGTAACAGAAATAAAAATATTTTGTAAAAAAAACCAACTGTTTTATAGCCGCAGGCTTTGACCAGCTATTTCTAACGGAACAAATCAAACTTGTGAAAATTTTTTTACCACGTCCCAACTCTGTGGTATTTACGTGGTCCTATATTGCACAAAATGTATTGCTTAACGAGCACTATATAACTGCCTTTTTAAATAATCTTCTGGGGTAAATTATTTTATAAGTTTATTCCTTCATAGAAATTACTGTTTTGAGTACCTATTTATTCATTCTTGGTAAATGATCGTTCGGACTGGATGTTGTCTACTGGATAATGTTTCATGGTCGTGAACAGAGTGGTTTATGTCGTAACTATCAATGTTTCTTTGATATACTTAACGGACTGGTAAATGCACTCTGATGATGTAAATAAAATATTCATTGTCTTGGACAGATCTTGATAATGAGGCCTATAACTATTTATGGTTACTGTTCTGGGAGCCTTTTTTTGTATCCTTCATATTTTGTGCATCTGTCCTCCACAAGGGAATTCTACGGCCAAGGACTGAGTATGCGTATAGACAGCATCTAAATAAGAGGCACTGGCAGCAGTACACTGATAAAAGGACTCTAAGGGCCTAACACCTCTGACGACATTGTAGCTGAAAGTATCTTTGTGTGGTCACACCACAACTGACAATTAATGTATTATTTTTCAAAATTTCTAAAATACATGAAGGGCGAGTTCGTCTTCGCTCCTACTGTAATAAAATCATGTCAGCATCAGAATAAAGACAGAAACATTTTCAGACGCCTATTTATGATTGAAGGGAAAGAAAAATTTGCTTTAGGTACAATTTATGTCGCTTATATCAAACAGAAACAGATTGTATAGTTTAATGTGCTATAGTATTCAAACAATTAAAAATTCACATTGAGTAGTACTGAAGAAACTGACCATGGTCTTCGATTTAAGAGGGAAACCACAGAGAAAGTTATTCAGGTTGGTTGGGGGGAGGGTGGCTGGTTCTGAGCCCTGTCCTCCAGTCTCAACCCCCAGATTACCTCATCCAGTGACACGCAACAACACTATTAAGTAACTCCTGTATTTTTTTCACGTTTTTACTAGTTAGTTATTCAGTTTTATGTCAAGTAAAAGACGCCTTTCACGCAATATTGTGAGGTATGGGTTACACGTACAAGCATCAGTGCCGTAGTAGCAACCGTGCTGTGGCATTCAGTAGATACAGTACGTATTAAGAGTCAAGATAAAACGAAACAAACATCCGGCGTATTAGCATCTGTATCTTTTGAGCACAAACATCTCCAAAAGCTACCATGTTTGGTATGCATGCACTAAGAGTGATGCATGACAAGGAAAGCGTTAGTGTATTCTAGGTCAACACCAAATTGCTGAATGTTTCGAGTTATAAATGAGAATATTCTACAGTAGGCGCACCATTTTAGGAAACTGAACAATAACCACTTTTCAGAAATTATCTGACGCCGTTAAACTATTTCTAGCAGTTTCTAATCACAAACACAATGTTTTAATCAAAAGGAGCTCCACGTCGTACCGTTTAGAAAATTCATACAAATTCATTGAAAATATGTGATCCACAATTGTGCTGCCATAAACGGTAGTCAATGTCTTGAAACCTGTTAATCTAACTGCTATAGACATTCTCGAACTGTTTACTTCCTATGTATTCGATGAGAGGTTATTTTATTTTATGTAGATTGCATAGGGTGGCCAAAATGAAAGAGGCCTTACACCTTGTAAACAACATACAGACTATTCGCTCATTTATTGTAAATACAGAATATAAAGTAGTAAATTATTATTATGAGAAACAACGTAATGAACATTCAGTAGGTCGGTAGTTCACAGTAGGTGCTGAAAATATTCATCATAAACCTCGATACACAACTCAGCACGTTTTGGAAACTTTTGTCAATTCATTTGGTCTAATTTCCGCAAACGCATTTCAGTGTTTGTTTTCAGATCTTCAATTGCACACGGGTTGTTACTATATAATTTACTCCTTAAATTACGCCACAGTTAAAAATCACAGATAGACAGATCGGGCCATCTGCCAGGCCATAAAACCTAAATAAACTGTTAAGTTCTTCTCCGAAAGCTTTATGGACGTATGACATTGAAAACCGTGGAGTATGGGTCGTAGCACCATCTTGCTGGAAAAACGCATCCCTTCTTTCTTCCTCAGTTACCTGTGCTATGAATGGTTGCAACAATTCCGTTACATGCACTTTAGAGTTGTTAAAGAAAATAGGGCAGACAATCCATTGCCCTAAAACTGTACTCCAAATGCGTGCCTTTAAATCATGCAGAGGCATCTAAAAATGCTCACTGGGATTGTCTCCTGACCACTAGCGTGTGTTTTGGGAGTTCACTTATCCGCCAAGGTGAAAACATGCTTCGTCTGAGCTGAAGTAAAGATTTGGATTAGATAACCATCAGCGACTTGAATGAGTAACCATTCACAAAACGTTGTGGTTCTGCGTAATTCGTAGCTTCTAATGCTTGCATCAGTTTACTTCGTATGCTGACATATTTGAAAGCTTCATGTTCTGACATGACGTTGGTTTGATATTAGTTGGGAGTACAGATGTCTAGTTGATTTCCGTGGACTTCTTATCATAATGTCGTTAACAAGTTAAATATTTTCTGGCGAACAAATTTTCTTTATACGGTTACGTTTTGCGTTAGCGACAGAACCTGTTGCTCCAAATTTAGGACTTATTTCTGCACAAAACTTTTTGCAGGAGCAGCTGCCTCTGGATATTTTATCGTGAACCTTTCATTTAAAACGATTTACATCCTAAAAAAGTTTCAACAATGGACACTCTTTGGCTCGACTGCTTTAAACTGACTACTGAGAACGTAGCAATAATCACTAAATCGCCACTCGACATCACGTGATCCCGCTCGAGCGCCGCCCTAGTACTCAGAAATAACAAACTCAGATAGCTTCAAATATCACGGTCAAAATAACAAGGGACCTCCTTGTCTTGGTCAACCAATACAGCGTCCGATAATTAAATTTAAGGACTGAGTCTGCATCCGTACATCCACAGACGCATTCTGAAATGAAAAGAAGAACAGGAAAACGGTTGATGAGCGCATCTATGACGACGAGGCCATTGGTGACGGTCGTTGGTGGTAATCTCGTATAGAACAAACGTCGGGAAGGAAATCAATCTCACTTTTTTCGAAGAAACTACCCCCGCATTAGCCTAAATCGATTCAACGTAACAACAGGAAACATAAGACTTGTTGTTCAGTTCAGGATTTGGAAATGAGTCCAGTGTCTTGAGCAATGTGCCGCTTATCTCGGCGGTGCATCTGAAGTCATTACGGTCATCGTCAGGCAATATGATGGAGACAGTTGAAACATAATTCGTTCACACTTGTTCTAAGTCCGATGCCCGACAGTCGTTAGACATATAGCTACTATACACTTCGTAGCTGAAAGTGCAAAGCCGTAACAAATACAGCGTGTTAAGCCTTTAAGTGTTTTATGCTTTCTACTAACAATCAATACAGACAGGGAAAAACTGTAAGCAGTTACTGTTTTTAATTGTTAACGTTTGCCTTTCATAACAACGCCTTTCAGAGGGAGAGTGCCAACGTCAGATGATGTCAGCCCACTAGACGTACAATTATAATGAGTAACTATGACACGTTTTCGTTTTCTTACTCAGCTGCATTATCAGTTAAAATCACAGAACTGCAGACAGGAATTTGGTTGTATTTGGAATTAACAGTAGCTCTCTTTCACCGGCATTTTTTTATTGGTCAGCACTGTAGCAGAAACTTTAATTTAAATTATTTTATTTCCTGGTCGTGTCTAACTCTCCTCACATGTCGGCGTGTGGTGGCAGGTCGACGAAAAGTGGACTGCACCAGTTCTAGTGCACTATAATTGTTACAGTGCACAAAGTATAACTCTCCTGTCCGGATTTACGTAGCTTGTAAAATCAAATACCAAGTTTGGTTTATTATGTACTATGCCCTAACAGAACAAATAGTCCTGTCACGGAAAAGCCACGTGTGACACTACCGTCCGCTACTGCTATACCATAACCTTAAAGTTGGAGGCAGTTTGTAAAATGGAACTACTTTGTTAGAGTAATTATGGTATAAAGCAACAGAGCAGTGTTACCCTCTGAGAGGAATTTTGTTATGTTGACCGTGATATACCTAACGGAGGTGGCGTATCGGAAGCGAAAGTCAAAAATACGTAAATATTTAAACAGTAATAAATAATATTTAACCTATCCACACTGTTTACAGGATAAAGAAAACTGTTTCCAGCCTAATTAGGCAAGAGAATGATTAACATTCTTGTTCAAGAAAATAGTTATTAATAACTTTAACGGACAAAGACAACCTATACTTTACCACACACGAGTGCAATGAACTCTGACACCTGCATATGTCAACGTTAAGATTGGAAGTAACAGCTAGACCAGCAAAAACTATTTGCAAAAATATAACAGATAACGAACGTTATGCAGTATGAGCACAATAGGCAAACTGTCGATCCTGTTACAACATTAATATGCACTTTTATTTCACAGAAGAAACAGAAGAAACAAGTACTTAGCAAGCATGAGTATATAACTTTAAACTATTGCAGTTTTCCACTTTTGCTTCAGTGAGACACAATGTTGACAAATTTGCAAGAAACTGACTCACCTTTTTAAAATTTACTACAGGCAGCACTATGATCATTAACTAAGCAAAACTTTATAAGCCTCAGTTTTAAGAACTTTTAATCTTTAAAAGAAACAGCAAATTGTCTTTATTACCACAGTCTTCTACTTTCAAGTAAATGATTAAATTGCCGACTTTGAAATTCCACAAAACTTTAAATTGGTCTGTTCCCATCACTGGGAGGCTTTCACAAAGCTACATTTACTACCTCCCACAATTTCACTAAATCCACAGTAAATCTGAACACTCCCTTCTTACCAAAGATCAAACAACATTATTTAATCAACTATTTGGCTTTGAAGTTTGCATGGGTGCATAATTAAATATAATGCAAATAATTTTGATCTTAGTAGCTGACTGTCCGGTTATGCAGTCTCGTAACAGGTTGGCCCTGACCAGTATTAGTACGCAATCTGACTGCATAGAATAACAACAAAGAATGAAAGAAAACTTCCGTTAACACAATTAATTAATTAAGTCCACAGCAACTATAAAAGCTACGAAACAACAAAGCACAAATGTAACTGTTCTGTGTGTGGAAGTGTGATTCAATGTACACATCTGGCACGGTTCTTCCTCAATACGACAAGATGCTTTAAAGCACCGTTTACACTGAAGTAATTAAAAGAACCAGTAATACTATAATTGCACATACAAACCAGAATTACACTCTAATACATGAACACAAGCCAGATGCTTTGTTGACTGAACCTGTGACAAGAGACATTGTTAGTTAGGACATTTGAAATGAAAAAATAAAAAAATGTTTTTTTTACTTTTGTATATATTGACTAAAAATCCACTCTTATCATTACAACATCTCCATTCAAACAACATCTGCTGCCTAGCCCATAAAAACAACTGCATACAACATGCTCACAACTAGTCACGGCTACATCAGAACTCCTACTGCCCACTTCTCAATAAGCACTCTCTCCACCACGACTTCTCGACAAGAACTCTCCACTACCACTTCTCAACAGACACTGCCAGTGGAGGTGGCTGAATAATACTCTTTGGCGCAATCTCTGGCGCTGTGACTCAGTGTAGCCACCTTTCATATGCCCCTCCTCCACGGGCTAGAATTTGATGGTATTTTTGCCAGCATTGGTGGTGAAAATACCACCAAATTCGTCCAAAAAATACAGACAAAAATTAAAAAGTAATATTAATAAGTAAATATCACATAACTAAATAAATTTTGGCTTTGCACTGACCCCTCAATAACCTAATATATAAAATACAGTAAGGAATACAAATGCTTGCATACATATGATTTTACATAATAGTTTACACAGGTATCATGTGGTTAAACAATTCAATCAATAGCGTCAGCCATGACGAATAGGTGCAGGTAAGAGTCTCATAACATCTCATAAACAGTAAACACACAAAAAATCAGTTCATACAAATATTCACATAAAATCCTTTCAATAGTTCAATAAACAAGTAGGACTCCTCAGAGTAGGTGACAGTTCCAACAGTAGCACCCAGCAATGATCAACAGGTGCAAATAGCAATCTCATAACATTTCATCAACAGTATTTAAACAGCTTCAACAGTGGCATCCAAAACTGGCGAGTAGGCGCAGACACCAACAAGTGACATTATCTCAGTAGAAGCAGTCCATTAGTGGCACCCAGTTATGTTGAATAGGTGAAGACACCAACAAGTGACATCATTTCAGCAGAAGCAGTCTCTCAGTGGCATCCATTATTGTTGAACAGGTGCAGACACCAACAAATGACATTATCTCAGTAGAAGCAGTCCATCAGTGGCACCAGCAATGTTGAACAGGTACAGACACCAACAAGTGACATCATTTCAGTACAAGCAGTTCCATCAGTGGCACCCAGCAATGTTGAGTAGGTGCAGACACCAATAAGTGACATTATGTCATTAGAAGCAGTTCCATCAGTGGCACCCAGCAATGTTGAGTAGGTGCAGACACCAATAAGTGACATTATGTCATTAGAAGCAGTTCCATCAGTGGCACCCAGCAATGTTGAACAGGTACACACAGCAACAAGTCACATTATTTCAGTAGAAGCAGTCCATCAGTGGCACCCAGTAATGTTGAACAGGTGCAGACACCAACAAGTGACATCATTTCAGTAGAAACAGTTCCATCAGTGGCACCCAGTAATGTTGAGCAGGTGCAGACACCAACAAATGACATTTCAGTAAAAGCAGTTCCATCAGTGGCACCCAGCAATGTTGAACAGGTGCAGAGACCAACAAGTGACATTTCAGTAGAAGCAGTTCCATCAGTGGCACCCAGCAATGTTGAACAGGTACAGAGACCAACAAGTGACATATCAGTAGAAGCAGTTCCATCAGTGGCACCCAGCAATGTTGAACAGGTGCAGACACCAACAAGTGACATTATTTCAGTAGAAGCAGTTTCATCAGTGGCACCCAGCAATGTTGAACAGGTGCAGGTAACAGTCCATAATATTCACTAATTAGACAGTTCATCAGAGCTCATCAGCAGAAATTAAACATCTCCAAGTGGCACCCATCATGTTGAGCAAGTGCAGGTAACAGTCCATAATATTCACTATCACTAATCAGACAGTTCATCAGAGTTCATTAGCAGAAATTAAACATTTTCAAGTGGCACCCACCAATGTTAAACAGGTGCAAGCACGAACAACAGTTTGAATGCACACGCAATTGCTTTTACAAAATTATTATCAATGCTCTTACACTAAACATACAAATTATAACAAACACACAAGTGATATCAGATAATTGTCATATTAACTATAACAAATAAACAAATATCAGTAAACCTATAATATTTATGGGTGTCAGTGCAAGCCACAACAAACAAGTAAAATAATATTTAGGAGATAGGTCAGTACCAATTATTTGGGGTTAGGAAAGGAAAACACACAAAACACACTCACTCATCTTTCATCCACATAGTAAGTACTACTGTGTAACTGAACAGTGTTAACTGTGTAAATGCAATTCTGTCAAAATTTGATGCTCAATATGTGTATCAAGTAGTAGTGGTAACAGTGTCTAACAGTCAATAATAGTTAGTCAACGTCATAGTCATCATGTCAAGACCAATGTTTGCCAAGCTAGATCAAAATGTACGGTTGCTGAACAACTGTCAGTGTGCCAAGGTATGCAAATACTTCCTCTCTCCAAAAAAAGGTATATACTGCTTATTGATTTAACAAAGTGTGTGTGTAGACAATCTTCTTTCCACTTGAGTGTTCTAGTCTGCCATCTTCATCCTCCTTGTTCCATATAAACCAACAAAAAAAAAAATTTGCTACTCACTTACTTTACCTGTTATCCACGAAAACTCCAATAATCATCATCATCACATAATCTTAATACTTCAATAATACCTCTTACGTCGATATATATAAACCTTATCATCAATATCATTTACCTTACCTCTTGTCCACCAAAACTCCAATAATCATCAACTTCATACAATCTCAATACCTCAATAATACCTCTTCAATACGTCGATGCATATAAACCTTATCACCAATATCATTTCACTTCCATAACAACTCTTTCCTCTAGTCAGTCTCCTCGAACAAGTACAGATAAAATCCTACTGCAAACTTCAATTCAACATCTCATACAATCCGAAGACACAATGTCCACACACAACCTCTGTGTAATCCATCTGACCCAAATCTTCTACTCATTATGAATCATAAAATACATTTTGATTACCTTGTCCATCGTTAAATAAAAGAAATGCCTACATGACCTCTAACAGCCTTTAGTTTGAATAACTTTCAGTAAGTAAGTACGAGTACAGAGTGTGAATGATAGTAATAATTCACAGTGTGTACACCACTTTAAGAATCATAGCAAAACAGAAGCAAACATGTGGAGTATTTCTTGTGTCAAGTGTCACTTGCTATTTCAATTGCTCACGAAGAATGCAGTGTAATAACTGTCAATGGTCTAAACCTACTGTTGGTATGTCATGTCGTTAGCTTCCTTCCTATTAGCATAAATTTATACAGCTTCCATAAAACCTCCAGCTCATGTGACTTCGATGAAGTTTCTTGTACCAATGTCGTTCGTAGAATTATAGCAGTTCATTTTCTTAACTTAAAATATAAGGCACTGAGCGTAAGCAAAACATGCAATAACGAGTAAATATACCAGTAGAGAACAGAATGTCAAGCACAATCCCTACAACGAGGCTCTGCCAAGCGAACAATCTATAATTAATAGTATAGTGTGACCTAAACTCAATGTTTGTACACCGTATATCAGCATTTCTATATACCAAATTAAAGACTAGTTATGACAACAAACATAAATGTATAAATATGCAATCCATACGCAAAGCAGCAAATATGTATCTTACATAATAAACAGGTCATTAGCATGATATCAGCATAAGCAAATAAATGTTAATATGTAATCTTAATACTGGAACCGCGCGACCGCTACTGTCGCAGGTTCGAATCCTGCCTCGGGCATGGATGTTTGTGATGTCCTTAGGTTAGTTAGGTTTAAGTAGTTCTAAGTTCTAGGGGACTGATGACCTTAGAAGTTAAGTCCCATAGTGCTCAGAGCCATTTGAACCATTTTTTTTGTAATCTTAATAAGTAAACATGAAGGCGCAAGCAGATAAATCACAAAGTATAACTTACATACCTAACCACATCAGCACAATTAATGAGGTGACAATTATAATTTAAATAAATAAGCACAGCAGGCACATAATTAAAAAAAATGACATCAGTGAAAAAGCAGTGCAGCCAAGCGATGCATAATATACATAAGTAACAACCCTGCTCATTAAAAAATCATTGTCAAAATCAGTTAACACAAAGTATAAATCACGTAACCGCGAGCAGCAAATTACATCTAAAGTACGTACCTAAGTGGAAATATGTTACCTGAAAAATAAACTCAATTAATAGTTACCTTTTTGTTTATTAGTTTCTTCTTCGAAATTACATTCTTCCTGAAAATTTCTCGATAGCAAGTCCTCTTAACGTCGGACACACACAGAATTTACCTGAAGTTCTTAAATATTTTATACAACCGTATCCTGAAAAATACTGAACGTTAATAACATAATTTATCAAGTCACTATAGCTTTATACTGAATTTATTCGGAGAAATTAGACTGTGTATTTGTTTACGGCTGTCAGTGCACTCGCACTGAGCGCTCGATCAGCTGTAGGTACACGTGACGTAGGAAGTAATTGTTAGCGGTCATCGATTGCCTTGTGCGCCGCGCAGGCTTGACTGTTGCTTTGAGTATGTGCCACCGCCAGAACACGGCGCGGTATCCTTGTACTCTCCGTGTGTTTACGTATAACTGTTAGTTTCTCAAAAGAATGTCATTCCACAAAAATTTTAACGTTCGATATATGATGTATTCCCTTAGAGCGCCGAGATTTAAGAGTTTCTACTTCGACAGTGTTATCATGAATGATTTTGCGAACCCTATAAAGACCGTTATAAAGCAGAAAAAATTTGCGACACAAGCCTTTTCCTTTGTGAGACAAACGGTGAGATTTAATTAACACCTTTTGACCAACTGACAAGGTTTTTAAACGACCAGGACGTTTAGCTGATTTCTCTCTTCCAGCAGCCGCAGGTGCAATATTTCGTAGAGCCAGGTTCACAACTTCAGAATGCCGCAGTTTCCGTGTAGGCGGAAAAGGAACGATTTCAGAAATGCGATTTGTCGGTGCTTTGTTTTTTAATATCAATATAGGCGGTAAAGAAGTTGAGTCATTAGGGAGTTCATTCAGAATGTTTTGAAAAAGATGAAGATACTGATCCCACATTCTGTGATTCTGATGACAATAAAGTCGACACAATTTATTAATTTCCTTCATCCATCTCTCTGAAGCATTAGACTGAGGGCGAAAAAGTGAAATGAAAATTGGTTTAATCTTACGATGCCGTAGAGTACGAAGCCAAATTTTAGAGCGAAACTGTGATTCATTATCTGATATAACCTTATCAACATGACCCACTTCTTTAAGAAAATGTTTGATGAAAGCATTAGATACTGAACGAGCTGTTGCTTTACGTAAAGGTGTAAAACACACATATTTTGATGTCAATTCCACTGTTACCAAAATATACGCAAAACCATTAGTAGAACGAACCACAGGATCGAACAAATCGACTGCAGCCATCTCCTTTAATTTCGCTGGAATGATAGGAAACAACGGTGCTCTGTGAGAAATAGTTGGCGGCTTAGCCTTTTGACATAATTTGCATTTGACAAGAACAGATCGAATACGTTTTTCCATAATACTGAAGTAGCAATTTTCTCGTAATTTATGAAAGCATTTTCTGGGACCAAAGTGTGCATAACTGAAATGTGTATACCAAATCAATTTATTAACCCACTCATCAGGAATGCAAACTAACCAAAAAGAGTTGTCAACCGATTTTCGTTTAAAAAGAACTTTCCAGATAGTTCGCAAAAACGAGGTGTGGCCAGATTGTCCAATCTAACGAGGCGTCTAAGAAAATTAGAGATACCAAGGAAACTACGAACATCACGTTTTGTAGTAGGAACAGCATAATTACAAATAGCGTCTAGTTTCTCTGGATCAGGAAGAATACCTTCTGTAGAAATAATATGACCAAGAAATTTCACCTGAGAACGACCAAATTCAGATTTTTCTAAGTTCACTGTAATGCCAACTCTTGCAAAAATACGTAATAATGAATCCTAAATTTTGTTATGCTCACTCCAAGAACATTTAGCAATAAGAAAATCGTCAACATATGAAGTAATATTGTCACGAAGATAAACAGGTAAAATTTCGTTTAAACTACGAATGAATGCTGCTGAAGATACAGTAAGTCCAAATGGTACTTCCCGAAATCACTTTTGGGTAAAATAGTCATATCCGGTTATTCCTTACCGACTCTCTAGATAGACTGATAGTTGAAGAGTTGTTCTGATAGATACAAAGAATAGTAAAAGAGTAGGCAGCGGTGCAGAAAACTAAAAGGGAAATAGCACCACTACAGCTTGGGGCCCTGTGCACGCTACGGCACATATCCACTTAGTGTAGTGAATCCCCTGAGGACTTTTATAGCCGCACATAAATTCCAGTTTGTGACTTAGTGGCAAACTTGGTGGAAGTGCGTGCATAAATTGATCTAACCATGAACATGGATGTATGTCATTCTTAGAATTGCGAAAGATCTTAAATTTCCGAACAGTTAAGAAGTGTTTATAGTCAAAGTTTTCTCCTCGTGGCGACAAAGACCTACCGCGTCTGTCCCAGTCCCAATGTCGATTATTGTCAAGTTCGCGCGCCTGGCGCTCTCTTGTTGCATCTCATAAATGAAACAAATTATTTTCTTCAAACCCCTCTGCTATCTGTGATTCTAAATTTCTTCTACTGTCTTTTCCTACGATTTCACTCTCAATATGTTTGACTTGCTTTCGTAACGCCTCAAATTCCCTTTTAACGCGTTCATTAAATTTTCCCTGATTTTCAACATGTTTATTTATGTTCTGGTACTCTTCTGTTTCTGCAAATGGCAATGGAGCTGTATCATCTGAATCTCTGTTCCATTTAAACTAAGACTTGTCAATTTATCTGCAATCTCCTCAACTCTTTCCGATAAGTCACGTATTTGTTCTTTCTGTTTATTTACGTCTCCCGTAAGTGTCGCGACTCGGGTTTCAGTATTGACACATTTAGTAGTTAGTTGTTCATACTGTTGTGTTAGGTTATTTATTCTGTCATTTGGTACGGATTCCTCGATTCTTTCAAATATTTCTTCCTTATCGTGTGCACGTTGTAAATTTAACTCTGAAAATTTTTGTACTAGCGCGCGATCTCTTTCTTCCTGTTCTCTATCCTGTTCCTTTTGTCTGATTTCTATTGAAATTAATCTATTATTGTGAGCATTCAAAATCGGTTGTACTTCTTCTCTAATTTCTTTTTGTAATTCATCTTTCATGTTTTTGAAACGTCCCCTATCCGTGAGTCTAACCGTGTTTCCATTGTTCCCATATCTGTTTTTAATTCAGATCGTAACTGTGATCCCACTGTTTTTAATTCAGATCTTAACTGTGTTTCCATTGTTCCCATATCAGTTTCTAACCGTGTTGCCACTGTTTTTAATTCAGATCCTAACTGTCATCCCAAATTTAATATTGCACTCATTAACTGCTCCATATTAATTGGTTCGAAATTCTTTACGCCCCTAACATTTCCCGCTAAACCAGCTTCCTTCGTCATAGCTGTAAAGCTAACTGTGTTCGATACAATTCCAGAATCTTCTGTCGTTAATCTCGTATTCTGAAAATTTTTTGATTGTGAAAAGTTTTGAAATGGTTCCGGACTATTTTCCCGACTTATTAAATTGTTTTCCACTTCATTATTCATCATTCTGATCTCCTGTGTTGGCGAGTTCGCCATGTCAACAATTTCCTCATTCTGACTATCCATCATTTTCGCCTTTTTCATCGATTGCGTAATCATTTACAAAAAATACAAAACTCGTCACTATACGAAAATTACACACAATGACACTTTATCTCCAACAATACCATTCACACGAAAGGCTTCCCGACAGACACGATTAATGAACAATTGAAATCTTCATATTTGCACAAATTGTCAAACCCGTATACGAGTCATCAAAAATTAAATTCTGCAAAAATACCATTAGAAGAAAGACAAGACAACTACAAATGTTCATTACCAAATCTACACATGCAATATAGACTACAATTACTAAACTACAAATTACTTCAACAAACTACTGTTTGCTATTTTTACTATCAGAAGATTCCAAGGGACGATCCGAAGCAGCGGTCGCCACGTGCATGGGGGTTTAATTAAATATAATGCAAATAATTTTGATCTTAGTAGCTGACTGTCCGGTTACGCAGTCTCGTAACCGGTTGGCCATGACCAGTATTAGTACGCAATCTGACTGCATAGAATAACAACAAAGAATGAAAGAAAACTTCCGTTACCACAATTAACTAATTAAGTCCACAGCAACTATAAAAGCTACGAAACAACAAAGCACAAATGTAACTGTTCTGTGTGTGGAAGTGTGATTCAACGTACACATCTGGCACGGTTCTTCCTCAATACGACAAGATGCTTTAAAGCACCATTTACACTGAAGTAATTAAAAAAACCAGTAATACTATAATTGCACACACAAACCAGAATTACACTCTAATACATGAACACAAGCCAGATGCTTTGTTGACTGAACCTGTGACAAGAGAAATTGTTAGTTAGGACACTTGAAATGAAAAAATAAAAAAAATGTTTTTATTACCTTCATATATATTGACTAAAAATCCACTCTGATCATTACAACATCTCCATTCGAACAACATCTGCTGTCTAGCCCATCAAAACAACTGCATACAACATGCTCACAACTAGTCACGGCTACATCAGAACTCCTACTGCCCACTTCTCAATAAGCACTCTCCACCACGACTTCTCGACAAGAACTCTCCACTACCACTTCTCAACAGACACTGCCAGTGGAGGCGGCTGAATAATACTCTTTGGCGCAATCTCTGGCGCTGTGACTCAGTGTAGCCACCTTTCAAGCTTTCATTTTTTCCACAAACTAGGACACTCGGTAATCATAGTTCAAATGGAGAGGAACCTGAGAGATGTTGTGATACAGAAAAAAATCAAGGTAGGTACATAAATTCAGTTATAAGTTACCTTATATTTGTGCACACTAACACATCCAATAAGATGATCCTTCACTGTACATTATTATAGTGTTCCGTTGCAATGACTGCGCAATGTGGTCGCGGTTGCATGTTACTAGGTGGATTTGCAGGTATAATTGCTGGACTCTGTCATTTCTTGGTGGCGATGATAATTCCAGAATATTTCCAGCTCTTCATCCATCCATCCGAGGAATTGGAAAGCGTCAGGAAAAGCCTCTCTCGGAACCAGCACAATATTCAACTTTTACATGGGCAGTTCACAGTTTGGTAGCTCGTCCCCGACTGATTCTTTGTTCCACCTTTCTATCCATCCCAACCACATTTTGCGCGCTCTACACAGTTCCGTTCCCGAGGGGAACCACACTATCTTTTACATATACCATAACTAAGAATCCTAAGTGAAGGTCAGCAGTTTACATAACAACAAACAAACATTTTAAACAAAACAGAACCTTTGCACATATTAACATTTCTAAAAATCTCGTGGGGCTGGAAGCTCTTGACATTTTCTCAGTTTTTGAAAATTAATACAGTAAGTTTTGTCTCCCGCCAAATGAGACAAAGAATTTAAATGATAGATACACTACATTGCATAGAGGCAAACCATGACATCAATTTTTTTTTACACAGGAAAGAATAAACACTCTCATGATATCGATTCAACCCAACAACATTTACACATACTCAATGTTATAACATTAAACCAAAACAAAAGGTAACATAAATCCGTGCAGCATTAGAGCTATGGTGTTACAAACGGAAGAACGTTTTCTTCATAAGCTGCTTCCGAGTGCATCAGCACCAATTCTACACTGCCAGTTAACCTACTTGTTTTGGAAATTCGACTTAGTTCACAACCGACTCTGCATGCTTTACTAGTGTAAACGACGAACATTGCACTCTCGAGTCACATCGTTGTCGCCATCTCCTGGTTTGCGAGACTTACGGTCGGAATAACATTTTCTCGAAATTTTACAGATTCATTTACCCATGTATGAGCAACTTCTATAAATCCATCCTCAGAAATCACGTTGAGTGCTATGTGATGAGTATTTAGCATGTGGATGCTGGGATCTCAGAGTGAAGCATTGTTTGAGGGTAAATCAATAAATGAAACTGTATATTCTAAACTCACAAATGTTTACATTGAGAAAAATGCGAAACTCGAAATCACATGTTGAAAACTTAAATGTCTAACCATTGCAAGTTTGGATTTAGTGACAAAATCAGATTTATAGACGAGAATGTAAAAACGTGGACTTCCTCTTTCTGTTTTCGTTCACTAATGTATGATGTATTCTTGGGTAAATCATCATTGAGAAAGAAAGTGTCAGTTGCACACAAGCGTATAATAACGATAACATGTGGTGTCCTCTCTAGAAGCTCTTCTAGACACACTTTAAACAGGTCGACACTTTGACAACTCCCTCATAGCATACTTAACCCATTATACAATCCGTTATCAACAATCACTTACTTTTAGGAAACAATAGTAACATTCATAAATATAATAAATGAAGGAGAAATGAATTACATTACTATTCTCTCAGTCTTAATGCCGTATAGAAAGGAGTGAGCTATTCAACCTAAAATACCTTTGAAGACGAGCTTACAGATGTAGGGAATGTAATAGATAACAGAATTAACTTCAAACAGAAACTGAAATCACGTTTTCTGGACAAGTCCTCCGCGCGCGCGCGCGCTCGTGCGTGTGTGTGTATGCGTGTGTGATGTTAAGAGAGAGAGGGACAGAGGTTAAACTTACGTAATTACGATCTCGTGGGGCTGGAAGCTCTTGACATTTTCTCAGTTTTTGAAAATTAAATTTGGATTTTTAAGAACTTCGCCTTTTACTGCAACACTCAACATATTTCTGTTTCTTTGTTCTTTAACAATGGAAGCATGCTAAACTACACAAATACATCATTCCGACTGAAACAATTTAAAGGCAGCAGTAACAACAAAATACAAACGCAGATATTGTAGTGTCTAGGTAACAGATAAGAAACCCCTATCCCTGTATATTATTTTACGGAATCTTATTGAGACCCACTGAAAATGACAACATGTCTGAGTAAAAAATAGAAAAAATACATTGTATTTTGTAGACAATGGAGCTTTTAAACACTTAAATTTTATACTTAGTTATAAATCACTGTCTGTTGATAAAACCATAGGCTGAGTTAATCGTGTAAATGGTCAGCATGCTGCCATATTTTTTTAGTGAGCAAATGTACTATAATCGTAAAACTGACATGTTCCACATCACAGCAGGAGGTCGCAGTCATGAGACGTTTATTATGACAGTAAAGCTAGAAGTATCCGAAAGGGCTGCAAGAGAACGATGAAGTTTTCTAAATACAATCTTGCCGTCCACGTATGCCAGATGATAACCGAATGCTCATCTGTGGGCAACTTCAGACGCTGGGTGATCATTCTGCTAAACGTCTTTCAATAGCAGTGGGTAGCACGTCAGAGAGCATCAATCCAGGTACGTGTGGAAGTGGCTGACTCACTGCCAGCTCATCTGTCTGTTGCGTGTGCTGCAGGCGGCGACTGCACGAAACGCTGGAACGCTGCCATAACGATGTGACGCAACTGTGTACAGATATTTCATTTCCCACTCCGCAGCCTCTACAAATTGTATACATTTCTTTTGTCATATTTGTACACGGTTATTACAATATTGACCATGAGGCCGTTGCGCGCGCAATTCCAAGCGCCCCGCCAAAGACGGTGTCGTCAAACGTGTCTTCCGTTTGGTTTCCTAAAACTGAACACAATAGCGATGCAAAAATCCGACGTGGGACAGTAGAAAGGATCGAGCCCGAGCCAAAGGCTAAGCGGTATCGTGCACTATGAGAACAATTGATACTGCAGTTAAAATCTTCTGGGTTATTAGGCCTCGTCATATTTCTACTAAAATGGTCGACGTTTCGACCCCTCTGGTGCGATCTTCCTCAGGATCTTCTGGTGTCCACTACTGCTAGTGGATCCCAGCAGAGGGGTCGAAACGTCGATCATTTTAGTAGAAATATGACGCGGCCTAATAACCCAGAAGATTTCAACTTCAGTGACAACGGCCATCGTCCGGAACCACGTGACAGCTGCGGTCGCAGGTTCGAATCCTGCCTCGGGCATGGTTGTGTGTGATGTCCTTAGTTTAGTTAGGTTTAAGTAGTTATAACTTCTAGGGGACTGATGAAAAAAATGGTGCAAATAGCTCTGAGTACTATGGGACTTAGCATCTGAGGTCATCAGTCCCCTTGAACTTATAACTACTTGAACCTGAGTAACCTAAGGACATCATACACATACCTGCCCGAGACAGGATTCGAACCTGCGACCGTAGCGAACGCGCGGTTCCAGACTGAAGCGCCTAGAACCGCTCGGCCACCATGGCCGGCGGGACTGATGACCTCAGATGTTAAGTCCCATAGTGCTCAGAGCCATTTGAACCATTTTTTTGCTCAGGGCCATTTGAACCATTTTTTGACAACGGCCACGAAAGCCTGCAGAATTGCATAACTGATACTGCGTCCAGCGGGCCGCTTGAATTTGCGCACACAACGACCCGATTGGCTAATTTCAATGTTAATTAACTCGTATCGATTTTTTTTCTGAACAATTATTTTTCCGCATAACCTACCCTGCAATATCCTTGGAAGCTTTTCAGACAGTTTCTGACCTTAATTTTATATAACCTTTTCGAGAACAGCGACCTTATTGTGATAAAATCATTTAAAAGCAGTCTTGACGGCAAATAATGGAGAAGTGTTATGAGTGGAACAGGGAATTGTAGCTATGCTTTATAGATCTAGAAAAGGCACATGACCAGGTTCGTAGGAGGAAGTTATTGTCTGTTCTACGAGATTATGGAATAGGAGGCAAATTCTTGCAAGCAATTAAAGGTCTTTACATGGATAGTCAGGCAGCAGTTAGAGTTGACGGTAAATTGAGTTCATGGTTCAGAGTAGTTTGAGGGGTAAGACAAGGCTGCAACCTGACTCCACTGTTGTCATATTATTTATGGATCATATGTTGAAAACAATAGACTGGCTGGGTGAGATTAAGATATGTGAACACAAAATAAGCAGTCTTGCATATGCGGATGACTTAGTTGTGATGGCAGATTCGATTGAAAGTTTGCAAAGTAATATTTCAGAGCTAAATCAGAAATGTAAGGACTATGGTATGAAGATTAGCATCTCCAAAACGGAAGTAATGTCAGTGGGAAAGATATATAAACGGATTGAGTGCCAAATAGGAGGAACAAAGTTAGAACAGGTGGACGGTTTCAAGTACTTAGGATGCATATTCTCACAGGATGGCAACATAGTGAAAGAACTGGAAGCGAGGTGTAGCGAAGCTAATGCAGTGAGCGCTCAGCTATGATCTACTCTCTTCTGCAAGAAGGAAGTCAGTACCAAGCCTAAGTTATCTGTGCATCGTTCAATCTTTCGACCAACTTTGTTGTATGGGAGCGAAAGCTGGGTGGATTCAGGTTACCTTATCAATAAGGTTGAGGTTACGGATATGAAAGTAGCTAGGATGATTGCAGGTACTAGTAGATGGGAACAATGGCAGGAGGGTATCCACAATGAGTAAATCAAAGAAAAACTGGGAATGAACTCTATAGATGTGGCAGTCAGGGCGAACAGGCTTAGATGGTGTGGTCATGTTACACGCATGGGAGAAGCAAGGTTACCCAAGAGACTCATGGGTTCAGCAGTAGAGGGTAGGAGGAGTCGGGGCAGACCAAGAAGAAGGTACCTGGATTCGGTTAAGAATGATTTTGAAGTAATAGGCTTAACATCAGAAGAGGCACCGATGTTAGCACTGAATAGGGGATCGTGGAGGAATTTTATAAGGCGGACTATGCTCCAGACTGAACGCTGAAAGGCATAACCAGTCTTAAACGATGATGATGATGATGATGATGAGTCTTGATGGCAGCCGATGTTAACTTCTGGCCGGTTTCGGCCTTTAAATTACAGGCCATCATCAGAGTTTTCACTGTAATAATAAAAGTAACAGTGCTATATTACACAGAGGCCAATGTTATAAAAGTATACTCTAAACCGATGTATCATTACCAATCTGGATGACGGCGATGGCGCCTAACCCGCTATGCATGGCTCAGTCACTGTAACTGATGCTGATGGCTAGGCAGCCACGAGTTTTGCAGGGAAGACAGAGGGCGCTCCGGAGCTTAAGGCATCGCCGTCGGCCAATGAGGAACTATTTCCGTGTAATTTGAGTCTTCATTCTCAAATATTTATCATTTAAATTTAATTAATCAAGAAATGACTTTGTATTCATTTATGGTTCATAATTCTTGTTACAGCCAGTCTCACACAGTGGCTGACAATCTAGTGTAATTCGTTAACCGAGGTCTAGATCGTCGTCTGGATGAAATAATTAGCACTATAATATAGTTAGCTCTATAGGTACTGCTACTTATTCATAATGAAACAAAATGCATGGCGTATTAAAACGAAATGTATAGCCGGCCGGTGTGGCCGAGCGGTTCTAGGCGCTACAGTCAGGAACCGCTACGGTCGCAGGATCGAATCCTGCCTCGGGCATGGATGTGTGTGATGTCCTTAGGTTAGTTAGGTTTAAGTGGTTCTAAGTTCTAGGGGACTGATGACCACAGCAGTTAAGTCCCATAGGGCTCAGAGCCATTTGAACCATTTTTGAACGAAATTTATACATATTGACTTATTTGTATTAGTAGCCAGTTGTTAACATGAAGTCTTCTCAACACACTAGAAAGAACTAAATACATTGTTGTATATGTGCCATAGTTTGTGCCTATAATAACATATTGCGACGCCGTTTCCATGGAGACATCCAGGTTGATATGTCAGTCAGTTGGCAAAGATGTACTTGACACTTGTATAACACTGGAGGTCGATATCTCTCCTCAAAGATAAAAGGGCCGTTGTTTACAGAATCGGCACCGGTTTAGTCACATTATGTTACTGTGGATAATCTGCAATACATCACTGTTCACAAGAGGGAACGCTTTATAACGAATAATTTAGGAACATTTGGGGCTTAGTATGAAAATGTATCTTAAAAAGCACAGCAAAATTGTGCAATTTATGTATATATGTCATTTGTAAAATAGTTGACCTTACTGATATTATAAATTAATATTTCTGCGACTGTTTCACGTTTTATATCAGGAGAGAGCGACAACTATTAGAATAATGGGGTAAGTTTGTAAGATAACATTGGTTTCTATATCTAGTATAGAACTGTTACTTTTGTTATTACAGTGGAAACTATGGCCCGTAGTTAAAAGGCAGAAACCGGTAAGGAGTCAACATCGGTTGCGATCAAGACTGCTTTGAAATAATGTTTCTGATCAAAGTGTATATCTGTCACCACATACACCACTGGACATGAAAATTGCTACACCACGAAGATGAAGTGCTACAGACGCGAAATTTAACGCACAAAAGGCGAAGATGCTGTGATATGCAATTGATTAGCATTTCCGAGCATTCACACTAGGTTGGCGCCGTTGGCGACACCTACAACGTGCTGACATGAGGAAAGTTTCCAATCGATTTCTCATACACAAATTGCAGTTGATCGGCGTTGCCTGGTGAAACGTTGTTGTGATGCCTCGTGTAAGGAGGAGAAATGCGTACCATCACGTTTCCGACTTTGATAAAGGTCGGATTGTAGCCTATCACGATAGCAGTTTATCGTATGGCGACATTGCTGCTCGCGTTGGTCGAGATCCAATGACTGTTAGCAGAATATGAAGTCGGTGGGTTCAGGAGGGTAATACGGAACGCCGTGCTGGATACCAACGGCCTCGTATCACTAGCAAGTCGAGATGACAGGCATCTTATCCGCATGGCTGTAACGGATCGTGCAGCCACGTCTCGATCCCTCAGTCAACAGATGGGGACGTTTGCAAGACAACAATTATCTACACGAACAGTTCGACGACATTTGCAGCATCATGGACTATCAGCTCGGAGACCATGGCTGCGGTTACCCTTGACGCTGCATCACAGACAGGAACGCCTGCGATGGTGTACTCGACAACGAACCTGGGTGCACGAATGGCAAAACGTCATTTTTTCGGATGAATCCAGGTTCTGTTTACAGCATCATGATTCCGCATCCGTGTTTGGCGACATCGCGGTGAACGCACATTGGAAACGTGTATTCGTCATCGCCATACTGGCGTATCACCCGGCGTGATTGTATGGAGTGCTATTGGTTACACGTCTCGGTCATCTCTTCTTCGCATTGACGGCGCTTCGAACAGTGGACGTTACATTTCAGATGTGTTACGACCCGTGGCTCTACCCTTCATTCGATCCCTGCGAAACCCTACATGTCAGCAGGATAATGAACGACCGCATGTTGCAGGTCCTGTACGGGCCTTTCTGGATACAGAAAATGTTCGACTGCTGCCCTGGCCAGCACATTCTCCAGATCTTTCACCAACTGAAAACGTCTGGTCAATGGCGGCCGAGCAACTGGCTCGTCGCAATACGCCAGTCGCTACTCTTGATGAACTGTGGTATCGTGTTTAAGCTGCATGGGCAGCTGTACCTTTACACGCCATCGAAGCTCTGTTTGACTCAATGCCCAGGCGTATCAAGTGCGTTATTACGGCCAGAGGTGGTTGTTGTGGGTACTGATTTCTCAGGATGTATCCATCCAAATAGCGTGAAAATGTAATCACATATCTGTTCTAGTATAATCTATTTGTCCAAGGAATACCCGTTTATCATCTGCATTTCTTCTTGGTGTAGCAATTTTAATGGCCAGTAGTGTATTAGTGTATTATGAAATGAAGTCCCTCGCTGTGTTTTTCTGTTTCTTTGTGAAGGCTGATCTCAGGAACTACTACAGAGATCTTGATACGGTTCACGAGGACAGTTTGTGTATATAATTTGTTACCTCTATACAAGACAAGTCGTTCAACCAAAGATATTTGTTGCTACTCGAGTGGAGCCGAGGCAGGTCGCTTGTAGACTAAAATAACGTAAGAATTATTATTTGCTTTCTAGACCTTGAATTTATTGGCTAATTGGCCACCCTGGATTGGGCACTAGGTTACTGCCCAGTAAAAACTGATAATTTTTCTTCTACATTTAATCTGTCTTACAACTGATCTCCATTGGATGCTCTCCACTTTCCTCTACACTGTCCCATTAACTTAAGAAGTGAAGTACCTGAGCCGGCCGGAGTGGCCGTGCGTTTCTAGGCGCTACAGTCTGGAGCCGAGCGACCGCTACGGTCGCAGGTTCGAATCCTGCCTCGGGCATGGATGTATGTGATGTTCTTAGGTTAGTTGAGTTTTATTAGTTCTAAGTTCTAGGCGACTGATGACCTCAGAAGTTAAGTCGCATAGTGCTCAGTGCCATTTTAACCATTTTTGAAGTACCTGAAATCGTATGAAAAGCATAATGTATGCAACAACTAATTGATGTTAGTGTTAAATGACAAGATGCAACTTCACCCACACGAGACACATAAATATAGTATCGTGTTCTAGATTGCCTTGCAGTGGGACACGACATTTAGCACGAGTTGCCACGCTTTTATACATAAAGCATTGGCAGTAGGTGAGATGACTTGTTACCGTCCTATGCCGCATAATGTGGGGGCGGTAGTTAGAAGGCAGTGAGGTTCTATTGAGCAGCAACATTTCTGAGGAAGAAGCTTCTTTGTTAACAAAGACCAGCTGCTGCAGTATATGCTGTGGTCTCGTTTCAGCTTGTTTCGGGAATACATGAATATTGATGCAAGGCATTTGCTTCTCGTGGTAGGATATCATTGGAGGTCCAGAGATTGACGAAATTCTATATCGACAGGAAAACTTGACTGCCTAGCGAACGTGCACACTACATACTGGACTTTCTGTCATTCTACCAATGCTATTGTCAACAGCGTTTGAAAAAGTTTTCACATTGTTCAGGAGGGGAAAATGATTGAAATTTACGGGTTTATCCTCGCGTTAGGACGACAAAAAGCAACAAGGTCTCTTCAAATAGCAGTCTAATAGAACTCAGATCGCTCTCTTGGTTGAAAGTATCCAGACAGCACTAAAGGTCGGCGCCCAGGTCCATGTGGTATTAGTTGGAATGGTTCTATTATATAAGGGCATGCTTTTAGAACAGATATGGAGATGGAATTTGCTGATCGAAGCCGATAGTCTGACCACCTACAAGTTTGTGATCACAGACGTGAAATAAAGAAACTTATTCTACACTTTCTGTATCACCGTTCCATTCGCGACCATGTCGCAGCTTGTTACTTGACAATGCCAGAAAAGTGTCGTGAAATGCTAGACGACCTGCAGAGGAACGATGTTGGGTGTAAGGTCTTGCAGCTGCCTTTCAACTTAAATAAATTGTAGTAGGTGTACGTAAATAGATGGAAAGACCTACTGCTGTTCGATTACACTATTGGCGATGAATTAATGGAGACGGTGACAACCGTAAAATACCTAGAAGTAGCCATCCGGAGGAACGAAAAGTAGAACGAACACATAGAACTAATTATAAGCAAAGCAGATACAAAGCTGAGAGTCACTGCAATAGTCCTAAGGAAATGTAACCCATCCACAAAAGAAGTTGCTAGCAAAACATTATACCCATTCTTGAAAATTGCTGTTTAGTCTGGGACACATACCAAGTAACATTAACAGCGAAAATAGAGATAAAATCCTTAAAAGAGCACCACTTTTCGTGAATGGTTAGTTTAGTATGTCCGAGAGTGTTTCGAGAAAGCGTTTCGACAATGCGCAAAAAGCTCCAGTGGCAGACGCTTCAAGAGAGGTTTCCTGAACCATCGAAAGGTTTACTGTTAAAAGTCACAGAACTTACGTTAGAGGAAGAGTAAGGCAGAATATTACTGCCTTTCAGATACATCTCGCAATTTGACGGCCATGGGAAATTCTGAGACATTAGAGCTACGGAAGTTTATCGACAATCAATCTTTTCATGCACTATTTGAATATAGAACAGGGAAGGAGGAAAATGATAATGATTCTAGAATTACCCTCCATCACTCACCATAAGGTATTTTTTGGGGTATAGATGTAGGTATGTGAACCCCTTTCGGTTTTCTGGTGACAGTTTACTCTTTGCCTCCGGTGCAAGTAAATTTCGACAACATACGGAAGGACTTACAGGACAAGTTTCAGAGTAAAACTGTGAATCATTTACAATAAGCCTGAAATTACAACGAATATATAGGAAAGAAAACTGTACGAATTAACAATGAAGACATATAACCAGCTGGTGAGTCTTTCTAATTAGTGTAACTCAAGACAACGACGGCTCGAACGCAAAAGAAATAAACCAAAGGGTAAAAATGCTCTGCAGTGCTTTTTATAAACTAAATGCAATTTTCAAAACAAAGCTTTTAGTATGTGTGAAACAGAAAGTTTTAAATCTATGCACTAAAGCAGTCTGACTTATGGAATTAAGTCACAGACTCTGATTCGGAAAACCATTCAAAAACTGAGAATTATGCAGCGAGCAACTGAGAAGTAGAACTGTGTTGGAGACTTATTTTTTTTGTTGAGTCATCATTGTTCTGACTGGTTTGAAGCGGCTCACCACTAATTCCTCTTCTGTACCAACCTTTTCATCTCAGAATGACACTTGCAACCTACGTCCTTAATTATTTGCTGGATGTATCCCAAGCTTGTCTTCCTCTACAGTTTTTACCCTCTGTAGCTCCCTCTAGTACCAAGGAAGTTATTCTCTTACCTGCTAAAAGATGTCCTGTTATCCTGTCCCTTCTTGTTGTCAGTGTTTTCTATATATTCCTTTCCTCACTGTTTCTACGGAAACCTCTAGCCTATCAGTCTACCTAATTTTCAACAATCTTCTGCCTCAGCACATCTCAAATGCATTTAGAGTCTCTTCTCTTCCTGCTTTCCCACAGTCCATCTCTCACTGTCATACAATACTGTGCTCCAGAGGCACATTCTCAGAAATTTCTTCCTCAAATTGATACTATATGACTTATCTTGGCCAAGAATGTCCTTTTTGCCAGTGCTAGTGTGCTTTCATGTCGTCCTTACTCCGTCCGTCGTGGGTTATTTTGCTATCTAGGTAGCAGAATTCCTTAACCTCATCTACGTCGTGATCACCAGTCATGTTGTTAAGTTTCTCGCTGTTCTTATTTCTGCTACTTTTCATTACTTTCGTCTTTCTTCGATTTACTCTTAGTTCTTATTCTGTACTCACTAGACTATTCATGTCACTCAAGAGATCCTGTAATTCTTCTTCACTGCGCTGAGCATAGGAATGCCATCAGCGAACCTTAACATTGATATCATTTCACCTTGACTTTTAATCCCACCCGTGAATCTTTCTTTTATTTCCATCATTGCTTCTTCGACATATATTGAACAGTAGGCGAGAAGGACTACATCCCTGTCTTACACGCTTCTTAACCCGAGCACCTCGTTCTTGGTGTTCCACTCTTATTGTTTCCTCTTTGTTCTTGTGCATATTGTATATTACCATTCTTTCCCTATAGCTTACGTCTATTTTTCTAAGGATTTCGAACATCTTACACCATTTTACATTGTCGCGCGCTTTTTCCTCGATCGAAAAATCCTATGAACATGTCTTGATTTTTCTTCAGTTTTGCTTCCATTATCAATCACAATGTCAGAATTGCTTCTGTGGTGCCTTGATCTTAACTAACCTAAACAGATCCTCAATTTTCTTTTTGATTCTTCGGTTTACCATTGTTGGAAATTGAGAATCTGTGGTAAGATGTTTTGGGACCAAACTGCGGAGGTCATAGGTCCCTAAGCTTACACACTATTTAATATAACTGAAATTAACTTACGCTAAGGACAACACACACACACCCATGCCCGAGGAAGAACTCTAACCTCTGACGGGAGGAGCCGCACGAACCGTGACAGGACGCCGAAGACCTCGCGGCTACCCCGCGCGGCTACCATTCTTGTCAGCAACTTAGAAGCAGTAGCTGTTAAGCCGACTGTGCGATAATTCTCGCACTTGTTGGCTATTGAAATCTTGGTAATTGAATCGACAAGTTTTTTCCGAAAGCCTCAAGGTATGTAGCCAGTCTCACTAACGTGAACAATCGTCTTGTTGCCACTTCCCCCAAAGATTTTAGAAACTCCTATAGTATGTTATCTATTCTTTCTGTCTTATTTGATTTTGAGTCTTCCAGAGCTATCCTAATACTGGATCCTCTAATTCTTCTCTATCGACTCATGTTTCTCCTTCTATCACGTCATCAGATAAGTCCTCCTTGTCATTGAGACCCTCATTGTACTCTTTCCACCCATCCGCTCTCTCCTTTGCATTTAATAGTAGAATTCCTACTGCATTCGTATGTGTTTATTTATCAGTTTCTTCATATTTTTCATTCAGCTTCCCTGCACTTCCTGTTTACTTCATTCCTAATTGACTTGTATTTCCGTATTGCTGAATTTCCCGGATCTTCCTTGTTTCGTCGATCAAGCTACCTTTCTTGTACCTACATATTTCTCTCCAACTTCTGCGACTGCCCTTTCTTCGATATGTCCATTCCTCTTCAACTGATCTGCCTACTGAGCTATTCCTTATTGCAGAATCTATAGCCTCAGACAACTGTGAGCATAAGACTTCATTCCTCATTACTTCTGCATCCCACTTCTTTGGTAACTGATTCTTCCTGATTAGTCTCTTAAACATCTTCCACTTCTTCGTCATTACTAAATTGTGATCTGACTCTATATCTGCCCCTAGGTACACCTTACAATCCGATGGCTGTTTCAGAGTCTCTGCATGACCGTGGTGTAATCTAAGAGAAATCTTACCGTATCTCTCTGCCTTTTCCAAGTATACCTTCTCCTATTGTGATTCTTGAACAGAGTATCCTCTATTACCACCTGAAATTTATTGCAGCACTCAATTAGTCTTTTTCCTTTCTCATTCCTAACACCAAGCCCATATTTTCCCGTACCTTTTTCTTCTACTCTTTCCCCTACAACCGTATTCCAGTCCCGCCTACCATTAGAGATACTAAAACAATCAAATGGATAGAGGAACAGTCAGGTGAAAGTATGGATAAGAAGTTCTCGGGCCATTTCAAGTGACTGAAATTTCACGGGATTTCGGCCAAACAATCCTTCGCTATTTTCAAGCCGTATTACTGCCAGTGGGCTGCTGGTACGCCCTTATATACACTAGGTGACAGATGTGACGTCTCTGGCGCTCGCGGCACCGTCATAAATGTTCATACGGTATCTCGGCGTGTTTCACACATCTAAATGCCTAATTCAACCCATAATCTGCTGCGCAAATATTGCATGGATCTCCGCTCCACCAAAGTTCTCGAACTCTTCAAAATCCACGAACGTCATGAACTCCGCATCCGTTTACCGTCCTGCACATTTATTCTCTACCAGCCTATGAATTGCCTATCCTTCATCCACATCCACATCTCCAATACCCCCTCTGATCACCAACCCTGGTATGCTGCCGCGTCTTTAAAAACACGCCCCACCGTCCCTACACCTACACACCTACCATAACCCATCCCAACGCAACTGCAACCAACTCCATCTTTCAGACAACGAGATCTGCATCAGTTTTTATCCCTCCTACCAACTTTAACTCTCCTCATATCAGGACTCCTTTACCCTTTTCCCTCTCCATGCATCCTGATCCCCTTTCTCCTATTACCACTACCCAACCTACACACCAAAATCCTCCCCACCCTCTATATTTCCCACCTTCTGTCTTCCCAATATCCACCCTAACACCTGCTTTTATCTCCGTAGTGTCCCTACCTAACAGACTTCTAGCTTTTCTACCCGCACTCCTCAACGCTATGGGACATATTCTCCCTTCCCAATATACACTCACGTTCAGAAAAGAACGGAACACCTTGAACGACTAGATATAGGACGTTCATTTTCACAGGGTACGTACATGAATATGTTCTGCAGAAATGATTAGCATCTGAACCTAATCGACCCACGAGTTCAAGGTTAACATCGATATCGCGGTGAAACACCGCCTACCGGGAAAATGTGCCAGCGGCTCTCGTTGTCGCTATAAACGGAAGGTAACGGATCAGTGTGACATGCAGGATGTCTCGTAGACGTACGCACGGACCGTACCGTCAAACCACTGAATTTGAAAGAGGGCGCGTTATTCACATGAGATAATGTGACGCATCGATCCGGGAAATTGCTGCTAGTGTGTGTTTCGGCAGTGCAACGGGTGTGCGCAGAATAGTTCACGGAAGGCCGTAGAACAAGACGAGATGTTTCAGGTCGTGTCACCCATCCCACCCCCTAGAAGATCGACACCTCATCCGAGTGGCATTACAGGACAGATCTGCGTCCTCCTCGCAGCAGCGGAACAGTGTAAAACATCGTACACTATCAGGGGTAACTGTCCGTCGCCGTTTATTGCGACATGCGTTACGGGCGCATACGTTAGACGAATGTAGAGAAACATGGTAGACGGCAATGGAACGACGTCACTAGGGACAGGAATGGCATCAGACAGTGTTTTCGGACGAATACAGGTTCCGTTTACTTGAAACTGATGGCGGCATTATTGTTCACGGCAGACAGGGGGAGTGGCATCACAGTAACTGCATTCGCACAACACATACAGCGTCAACTCGAGGCCTTATGGTGTGGGGTGCTGCTGGGTACAACAACAAATCACATTCCGTGACCAGTGCACCGTGACCAGTCTGAGTTTTTTCATTTTTTATTCACATGTCAAGTTCCGTAGGACCAAATTGAGGAACAAATCTCCAAGGGCATGGAACGTGCGAAACATGAAGTTACAACATAAAAGTAATAACAGATGCAAATAAAATGCTTATAAACTCAAAAAAGTCTAGCCATAAGTTTAAGTAAACGCAATCAACAATATAACATAAGAATCAGCTTAAGTTTTCGAGGAACTCCTCAACAGAATAGATGGAGTGACCCATGAGGAAGCTCTTCAGTTTCGATTTGTAAGTACGTGGATTGCTGCTAAGATTTTGGAATTCTTGTGGTAGCTTATTGAAAATGGATGCAGCAGTATACTGCACACCTTTCTGCACAAGAGTTAAGGAAGTCTGATACAAATGCAGGTTGGATTTCTGCCGAGCATTAACTGAGTGAAAGCGGCTTATTTTTGGAAATAAGCTGATATTATTAACAAGGAACGACAGTAAAGTATATATTTGTAGTATCGTAGTATTACTTTACATCTTGAGTTATTGCGATACAGAGCAGTGTTTTCTAGTGGTGACTTGTTGGAACCATTTTCAATAGTCAAACGACTGTACCAAGGAGCGATTAGAGGACCTGCTAGACAGCTGCGTTATGTGGGTTGCATGCGATTCAGGCGAAATGCAATTCAGGTCGTTCGGATACTTTTGAGCACGACTGTACATATTCAAGATTTAGCTTCACAAGTCAATAACGCGTTGGTCCACCTCTGGTCCTTATGCAAGCAGTTATTCGGCTTGGCATTGGTTGATAGCGTTGTTGGATGTTATTTTGTGGGATATCGTGCCAGATTCTCTCCAATTTGCGCGTCAGAGCGTCAAAATTTCAGGTTGGTTGGAGGACCATGCCCATAATGCTTTCAACGTTCTGAATTGGGGAGAGATCCGGTGACCTTGCTGACCGAGGTAGGGATTTGGAAGCACAAAGAAAAGCAGAAGTAGAAATTCTCACCGCATGTGGGCGGGCATTATCTTGCTGAATTGTAAGCCCAGGATGATTTGCCATGAAGGGGGCGTAAAATATTGTCAACGTACCACAGAGTCGTTAGTGTGCCATGGGATCCTGCTACGTAAAGAAACGACACATCAGACCATGACTCCTGGTTGTCGGACCCTATGGTGGGCGACAGTCATGTTGGTATCCTGTCGTTGTCTCTTCCCTTGTCATCGGAGCTCAGTTCGTAGTGGGATTCATCACTGAATACAATTCTACTCAATGAAATTCTAGGCCGAAGCGGTGTCTGGAGACGTCCAGGACAGTTGAGGAATGGCAACCTGACTGTCCCCAGTAGTGGTGATACGGCGAGAATTACTACGGTTTGTCTTCGTGCTTGTCAAATCCTACCATGATCACCAATGTCTCCCGATCTCTTCCTAATTGAAAACGTTTGGAGCATTATGGGCAGTGCCCTTGAATTAGCTCGGGATTTTGACCATCTAAAAAGCCAATTGGAAAGAATATCCTTCAGAAGGACATACAACAACTTTATCAATCAATGTAAAGTCGAATAATTGCTTGCATAAGAGCCAGTGGTGGACCAGCTCGTTACTGACATGCTCAATTTGTAAAGCTTGTTCTCCTGAAATATCATCCAATATTTCTCAACTTGTAATCTTTTGCTTATCTGTAAAAGTACCTCACATCTACCGATTTCCGTTCCATTCGGGTAATTCCTTTGGGGTGCGTCGATTTTTTTGTCTTAGAGTGTATACATGCGAAGTTTAAGTGCAAATTTATCGGATGGTACTCATGTTGTAAGACAATGTATTGAATAAAGTAGTAGTCATTTGACTGGGGATTTAAACAAGCAAGCAGACCAGAGTTACAGGTCTTTTGTCGGGTTTTCTTCAGTTTGGTAAGGTTTCGTATCATGATGTGAAGCCATGGCGCCGCTGGTTAATCAGACAGAGTTAATGGGATTTAGGGTATTTGATGATGGTGAGTTCAACACTTAGATATATTCCGGGACTTTGAATCTGGATGGCACTTAGAAATTTCTATTTGATTTTAGTGAAATTTATCGCGATTTAGCTGTTTATAAGCAGCTGTGAACTTTGGTGGTTCTGGTGCGTTATAACAATTTGATTTAATTGTGTCACGAACTTTTAAAATTCCGCTACCGATTCTTTCTGAATTAAAAGGAGGCGTCAAGCATCTATTCTACACTGACGACATGTCTGTAAATGCTCCATTTGCAATATGTAGTTAGATTTCTCCTTGATGTTTTAAGTTAGTATTCAGTTCGTTTATCAGTTAGATACGAGGGCACTATTCACATATGTGAGCTTATTATGAATAAAGATATGGTCAAAAGTCCAAACAACTAGTTGTTTGGACATCTCTATCCTGAGGGATCGTTCTCATATATTTACACTTCATTTATTTATTTGTTATTTTTTCTTTTATACCGATATTGTCTATAGTGGGAAAAAGAGATTAAGGATTATTTAGTATTTCTATTTAGGTTAAAAAGTAACGATGTACAACCAACCCTCGACTCAGTGACCGTTACTGATATATGAGGTCGAAAATTGTCCACAGAAGGCTATTTATCAGTCGCTGTTGAGTTGTGCCTAATAGTGGCATCAAACAGTCATGTTCCAAGAAGTATTCTTTCTCACAGATCCTGGGGCCTCTTTCTCGAAGGTAAAACAACACGACATCTGTGGCGTAACTACACTCATGAAGGCCCAGGGCAAGTTCATAAAATGGGTCACCCTCCTCCTCCTACATGTCTAGTCCTACTCGTCCGCATTCCCATCGCAACAAAACGTCGGCCACACATCGTCCCTCGCAGTCACTCACCAACTCCCTTCACCTACACACACACACACACACACACACACACACACACACACACACACACACACACATCCTTCATTACACCAGTATCCCAGCTGCCATCCTCCAATTTGAGTCAAAAGAGAATTACGCAACAAAACTTTAAAAAGTCTGTTTTATTTCAAAAATTTTGAAGTGAAATACAAAAGCGCTTAAATTGTTTTGCAAAAAGCATTAACTACAATTACATAAATATAAGTGGGTCATGCAAAAAGTCCACCAATGGATAATCGACAAGTATGTAGTTATAATCCACTTAATACAAAGCTAAATTTAGTTTAAGCAAAGTTATCTTACACCAAAACAGAAATAATAATTCTGCTGGCTCAAAAGTAATTTACAGGTCTAAGAACGTGAAAGTAAAACAAAAGTATTTTGGAATCAGAAGAACAAACTAGTATTTCATTGCAGAGCTACTCACCTACTTGGCACTGAATCTACATACTTTTGGGACTAGGTTATATTGTTGTTTCGATCATTAGTCCAATAAAGCAGCAGTAAATTAATACTTGTTTGAGTATGCATCCCAGAGGTATTCAATTAGGTTTAGGTCCGGGCTGTCGCTTGGCCCCTCCAAAAGTTCAATTTTCATTGAAAAAGTTTTTTTTTTTTTTTTTTAAATGGCTTGAGGTATGTTTTGAATCACTGTCCTGCTGAAATATCCAGTTACGCGGCATACGTATCCGTTCTCCATCCCATGTGGAACCGTATTCTGTTCTAAAATCTAGTTACGCAGAAAACAATCCATTTTGCCCTCCTATTTTTTGCATTTATGGGTAGTTTTCATGATGGTCATCTTCTTTTTAAATTACCAGCAACTAGGCGACGTTTTACAATAGAAACATGTACGTTCATCCGCAATGCTGCTCCAGATCATCCCTAATTTTTCAAGCCGATTTCACTGGTTCAGAAATTAACTGCTTACTAATCTTCTGACCTTCCTTCTTTTTTTTCCAGGACGAACTGACCTTAACTGACCGGCTACTGTTCCTTCCTGTTTTCGCCGTCTATTCCACACGCTTATTAGTTGTTGGTATACGCCATAGTCTCTAGCAAAATTAGACTGCGACATTCCCTTCTTCGAAGCATGCTAAACAGCTTGTTTCAAATCAACCGAGAATTCCTTGCGTTTTGCCATGCATTTAGTTGTCTCTACAAGTAAACAAACACAGGCAGGATACCTGCGCTACGACAGTTAATCAATACCGTACCACTAACGCAAATCACAAAATATTTTTCGAATGGTTCAAATGGCTCTATGCGCTAAGGGACTTAACACCTGTGGTCATCAGTCCCCTAGACTTAGAACTACTTAAACCTAAGTAACCTAACCACATCACACACATCCATGCCCGAGGCAGGATTCGAATCTGCGACCGCAGCAGCAGCGCGGTTCCAGTCAGAAGCGCCTAGAACCGCTCGGTAACAGCAAAATATTTTTGAGCCAAAGGAATAAATACTTACGTTGTTATTGTATGTTCTTGCTTGTTTACTAGATGTGTAACCACAGTGGCATGAAGTTCCTGACGGAGTGAAACAGTTATATGTGTTGCTCTGTTGCGACTGCATCCAAACAATACCGATAACAGCGTAAGCACAAAGTACTTTTGAGTGCTACTGTGTAATATTAACAATTTTCCCCGATTTGTCCATACACGAAACAACCATCTGTCTCTCCATCATTGCACATAATAAATCTTTTGCACTACACAAGGTACATTTTAATACAAAGCCAAACTCTTTCTTACGAATATGTTTATTTAATTAGTATGACATCTTCTTAAGTTGAGATTAAAATATGAATAAAATGCCGCGTGCGATTAGCCGAGCGGTCTAGGGCGCTGCAGTCATCGACTGTGCGGCTGGTCCCGGCGGAGGTTCGAGTCCTCCCTTGGGCATGGTTGTGTGTGTTTGTCCATAGGATAATTTAGGTTAAGTAATGTGCAAGCTTAGGGACTCATGACCTTAGCAGTTAAGTCCCATAAGATATCATTCACTCACTCAGTTATGAATAAAACAATTAATTAAAACCTTAATAATTTCAGAAAAATTGGAATAGTACATAATACGCTACTGCAACACAAAACAAAAATGAATAGATAATTTTAGAGGAGTACATAAGTTTTCATATAATGTAAACTATTAATGACATGTATTTGATTAGTGACATAAATTTTTGTCTTCTTAAATGAAATTGTCCTTGTTGCAGTATGTGCAAAATCGTCCATTACTTTAGAAAAGACGGCCGGAGTGGCCGTGCGGTTCTAGGCGCTACAGTCTGGAACCGAGCGACCGCTACGGTCTCAGGTTCGAATCCTGCCTCGGGCATGGATGTGTGTGATGTCCTTAGGTTAGTTAGGTTTAATTAGTTCTAAGTTCTAGGCGACTGATGGCCTCAGAAGTTAAGTCGCATAGTGCTCAGAGCCATCTGAACCTTTTGAACTTTAGAAAAATCAGTAGGCCCTATTTTATTTCATGCTTTAATTTTCTACGTAACTTATACATATTCATAGCAATCTATGCCCAGCGAATCATTATAAATTGCCTGGCAGAGGAAACTCCTTACTGAATCGTAGGTTAAAGTTTTTTCCTCTGCCATTCGCAGCTGGAGCATGGGACAAAAAATGACACTCAGCGTTTGTGCGAGCTTTCATTTCTATAAATCTATCTGCAAAATCTCTACAGGCCACACACATAAGGGGCTGTACAACAACTTTGGTTTCTCCGATAAAAGACAAGTCTTGGAATTTTCCAAGCAGGTTCTTGATGGATATGCAGTGTAATGCTTATTTTTTCCCCAGTTTTAGATTATCAATATCTCAGTTTCACTCCCTCGCCAGTCAAACAAGCCTCTGACTATTTGCACCACCTATCTCTTACTGGTAGTATTTACAAACCAGATTACCATTTACAACTCACTGTAGAACGAAAGCAATTTCAAATATGTTTAGCTTGGAAACCTTTTGCAACAGACTTGGGTTCTGTCAGACAAGTCAGTATGGCTTTAAATTAAGTTCTTATCGACATTAGCTCTACTAGAAACAGAAGAGGAAGTGTAACGTCACGAGGAAATAGCGCTAAAAAACTAAAGTCCCTCATTTTTAAGATTTTTGTCACAGGTGGTAGGTTATATTGCTAGTTATGCATCTGCCACCTACTCCATTTCTTAAATCAAGTTATTTAATTGCGAATAAGAGTTGTCAATCAATGGCTAAAAAATGCTAATTTAACCCTCGTACATGCAACAAATTAAAAAAAACGCACCTTCTGGTTTTTCGTATAATAGCTATTACTATGATAAATCACTAAATTTGTTATATAATGTGCTACCTATTGCACCTTGCCATATGTTGTGTAGGTGGAAAATACTTAGTAATAAAGCACTAAGTCTGTATCACTTCAACCCTAAGGAGACCGCTCTTCGTCCAACGTAAATGAGCTACGAGGGAAAGTAAATTATTATGCGCAAAGTAGTTATAAAATTTTATTTTAATCAAATATTAAACTTACAAGAACATCATTTTTCGACATAGGTCTCCTTGCTTTTCAACGCACTTGGTCCATCGTTGTACAAGCTTCGTGATGCCCTCATAAAGGAAGGTTCTCGGTTGAGCTGCGAGCCAGGAATGCACCGCTTCATTCCCTGCTTCGTCCGAGGCAAATCGACGGCCCCTTAATGCCTGTTTGAGTGGACCAAACAAGTGATAGTCAGAAGGGGCAAGATCGGGACTATATGGAGGATGATACAGTACTTCAAATTTGAGTTTCTGGAGCGTTTCAGCAGTGTGGGCAGAAGTATGCGGAGGGCATTGTGCAACAACGCAACACCTTTTGACAGCAATCTTCGGCGTTTGCTTCGAATTGCAGGCTTTAGCCTGGGAGTAAGCATCTCACTGTAACGTACACTGTTTATTATTGTGCCCCTTTCGCCATAATGTTCCAGTACTGGACCTTGTGCGTCCCAAAAAAACGTAAGCATCAGTTTTCCTGCGGACGGTTGGGTCTTGAACGTTCCCTTGCACGGCGAATTTGGATGTTTTCATTCCATACTCTGCCGTTTACTCTCCGGCTCGTAATGATGGATCCATGTTTCGTCACCAGTATTGATCCTGTCTAAGAAGTTGTCCCCTTCGTTACCATAGCCATCCAAATGTTTTTTGGAGACGTCCAAGTGCGTTGGTTTATGCAACTGTGTGAGTTGTTTTGGGATCCATCTTGCACCCATCTTGTACAGACTTAATGGAACCCAGTGCTGGTGTGGATGATTTCGTAGGTAGAACCGTGACTACTTTGCAGACGATGTGCAACTTCGTCAATAGTTAATCGTCTCTCTAAGAGAATCATTTCACGTGAATGCTCAATGGTTTCTTCATTTGTGGCTGTAAACGGTTGTCCGGCTCCTTCATTGTGCGTAACAGTTGTGCAACCATTTCGGAATTTTTCAATCCACTCGTAGACCCTCCGTTGTGGCAAAGCACTGTTCCCGTACTATACTGAAAGTCTTCGATGAATTTCGGCCCCTGATACGCCTTCCGACCACAAAAAACGGATCACTGAATGTTGCTCTTCTTTAGTGCAAATAGACAGCGGAGCAGCCATGATTAACAGCACGGCAGCGATAACGAAACTAACCTAGCAGCTTGAAAATTACAAAAATATAACTAAATTGCGGATAATAATTGACTTACCCTCGTACATGGCGCCCACATTTTTATATCAGAATGACTTACAAAACGATCTTTCATTATTTGAACGTTGAGAAAGATTTATTTTCACTCTTCAATTTCATATAATTTTCCATATTTCCTTCTCAATTTAATTTTTCATTATTTTTTCTACTCCTTTTTAATTCTAAAAGCACCTTATCTTTGGGGCCAATGCCCCCCTAGCTACGTCCCTACTATTAGCATTGGTTTGTTGCCTTAATTGTGCAGTGCTTATTTTCCGCATTTTCTGTTAGAGTGAACAACACATCACATTGTGACTCAGTTTTCAACAATAGAGGCGTCTCTGCACCAGACTGTGAAAAGCAGTAACAACATCTTCGTATATTCATTGCTTACTATGATGATAAATGTCAGTTTTGTGAAACATTTCAAAATTTTTTTTATATTATTATGACTCAAACGGTTAAAGAGAGACCTATAGTTGACTCTGCAACGCGACGTAGCTTGGCGTTTTCGCATCATTAACGGAAGCGACTGAGGACTGAATACTGTAAATTCGGATTGGTAGTATGATCCTTAACCATTCTGTCAACGTGTAAAATCACACACTGCCTGGTTTTTGAAGTGAGAAGGTAAATTCCAGTTTTAGTTAGTAACTTACCAGTCCTATAATTTTAATTTTTTCTGTTGGCTCAAACCCAATTGTTTTGTTGTCATTAAAAGCTGACAAGTGGGCTATGCCAGTTAGTACTTGAGTCAGTTGGTACGTATCTCTACTTACCTTAGACATCAGTTACTTCCCATTTATTTTATTTTACTTTATTTTATTTTATTTTATTTTATATTGCATACTACAGACTCTTCACAAATTTAGAATGGAGAACCGATGTCACCCCCCCCCCCCCCCAACCTCCCTCCCTTCCCGTGTTGCTGCAGCATATGACACTGTTTGAGCGCTAGAAGTTACAGTCATTACTGTGATCCCTATTAATACTGTCGGCCTTCAGATGGAAAGTTATGCTGTCTTCTGGTCAGCTATCACCTTGTCGTCTACAGGGCGTTAAATCTTGATCTTCATTCTTTATTTTTTTTTTTTCAAAATGTAAGCAGTAAATGTGCTAACACTGGTCCAGCATTCTTATCTTTGGTTGTGAGATGTTAAGTAATATTGTATACTGTATCACGCTAGTTCTTTATTTTAGAACACCATTTAAACTACAACGTTAAATTCGCCACAGGTAGAGTCACCATATTATTCATATGACTAGTGAGGCTGAATTGATTTCTGTATATTGGGCGACAAAACAACGATTCTCTCAGCGTGTGTTATTTCGCATGTACATCTGGAATATCTGGAGCTCTGGGGGGAATTACGTTGTTGTCCTGTTTTTCCTTTTGTCCTCTGTGTTGAACATTAATGGTTTGTCGCCTGTCCAGTAATTACACAACAGATGGAACATTCGGGTGGTCCAGATTAAGTGTTTAGACAGCTGTTGTGCTGTACTTGTTTTGACTGTGGGAACCGACAATTGTCAATTCATCCGAGCGAGCGAGGAAAATTAACTTCTCATTTATCGCGAGAGGGATACCAATAATGTGGATGTCAAGACGAATTGTCATGATATAAATTACACAGTGACTCGCTCTTTTTACCGTTATCAGTTAACCTTAAATATATCCGCCAGCACAGCTATACAGGGTTTCAGCTGAACGTCATTAAACTTAATGCATTTCATACGGACAGATATTGTAGATAACCGTTGCCCTCCTACCTCCCCATACTAAGAAAATTACGCTTTTCAAAGTCCCCGCCCCTCCAAAAAAATCACTTCGAATATTATTCTCAGTAAAATAGTTTTTGATATCATCGATATATTGCACCTTGGACGTACCTCTGTTTCTGCGTGCTCTTCCAAATCTGGTCTATTAATGCTGGATACGTTACGTCTACAGTAGCATAACAACAGTAAGAGGTATTCGAATTTTATTGAACGTCTTAAAAAATGAAATGTACTTTCTGGTGGATGTTATGATCAACAATCAGGAAACTGACACCACAGGTGCTCTTTGGATTTACATATGCAAAACCACATTCATACTTTATAAGGTCCTAGCATCTCAAAGAAGTAACTAATATTAATGTGAAGGCCTTCTATTAATATGATGCACTGTAAAATACAGTGCATTCTGTAATACATTCACAGTCGACTTGGAACGTGTTGTTCCAATAGCACTTCGCACTGGACGCTGAGGACAAGAGGGGCCATTTAAGCCGCAACCTGTGCATGAGACAGTCCAAGACCTCGCTCAAAGATGGCTTCTCAAGTGGTTTGCTGCGAAAAGTACAACAGAGAAGAGAGATGCTGCTAAGCCAAGAGCCACTGCACATATATGAACGGAGCACAGTATTTCCTGTTAGATGCAAGTGGGTTTGTTGTTGTAGCGTTGGTTCGCTGGCAACTCAGCAATGCAGCTAAACATTTGAACAATTCGCTGGGGAGACCGCAGCAAGCGCTGGGAACTGACACACTTTACAAGTGAGAACAAAATGGGATTGCTCGGATCTCATACTAGCCACCGCAAGATTAGAAATTTTCACGACGCACGAATAATAAGAGGCTTGATCATGAAACGTCAGTCAGCCATTGGATGGAATTGCAAAGCTGTCCCGCCATTGACAACATTGATACATCGGAAACTCGGGCACTATGTGAGCTATGTAAGTAGCCGGGGGAGGTTCAGAGTGATTCCTTCCATCAGAGCTTGAAGTCAATCGGATATTCGGACAGTCGGCTGGAAAGATAAGAGTCAGTTTGCGTTCTGGAAGGATATCAGCCAGTTGCCAACTGAATCTTCGGACTGACTGCCAGTCAGATCCCTACTACTTTGTGACATATTTTATTTTCGCTCCACCTTAAATGGACGAATCCCCACAGTCAGGGGCTTCAGTTTTTAAGCATCCTACTGCATGTTGCAACATCGTTGTCTGACCTTAGCCTCCATAAAACACTTCCGCGAGACGATTACTGCGGAAAGCAGTCGTTCGCTGGGAGCGAGAGCTCAGTAGCACAGCGTCTGATTTCGAGGAGCGACAAACTTGGGCGGTGGTTGGAGGGAGGGGGGTGGGGGTGAGGTCGAAGTTTGCCGTCAGTGCGAAAGGCGGAATCACTTGCCGACTTTGGCCGTCACCTTCAAGCCGCTTCACACCAAATATGAAAGCTGCCGGCTGTCAACTGTGACGTCCGTGAATAAAAGAATAAGAACAGATATTATAAATTAGAAATCTCAAAATTAATTTGAAAAGTGTATGAGCTGCGGATTATTTAAAAAAAGTTTCCATTCATTTGAAATAGCGTTAAAAATGTCAGTTGGACCCTGCTTTGATTTCTCTACAGGGTGTGTGAGGTATTATGAGCAGATATTGTGATCATTGGTACCTTAATATGTACCCACTTCAGCGTCTTAATCGTTTTTTCTGTGTCTAACAGTCTTTTTGCAAAGACATCGAATAATTTACTACCTAATGTTTCCTACGTGGTCGTAACTGCGTCACTAAGTGGTCTACATCTGTCAGTATAGAATGAGCGCTTCACCTCCAGGCTCCCACAATTCAACACCTGATCTGCAGCTCAAGGGAAAATAAGTATTATTGGTTTGCTCTTGTCACATGTACTTTGAGGTACCAACCAACCTGAAACATACTACTACTAATAGCTATAATTATTAGTCTGCAGATGAAGTAAATACTGATGTAATGTTGTTCGGTTATAATGTCCTCAGATACCAACGAAAATATCTGCACTTATACCCGAACACCCTGTACAGGCAAATAATGATCACTGTGCTCACTGACTCTGCAGAACGTATGTGCTAGGAGAAATATTCCCGTTACTGTTACCTTAGCCTTGCTCTCTCTCTCTCGCAGCAGTGCCATATGTGGACAGCCACATAACATTTAGACACCGCAATGGCTGAAAGCTTGCCATTCGCTCGTACGTCTAAGCCAGAAGAAAAAATGAGTACAGAGGCTAAAATATCTGCACATCAGTTAAGATAAACAGCTGAGAATCGAAATTGAGGCAGTAATGATTAAACTGTCTGTCCCGCCTCTGAACGTCAAAGATATCTTCCTGACCTGAAATTAAATATTACACTCCTGGAAATTGAAATAAGAACACCGTGAATTCATTGTCGCAGGAAGGGGAAACTTTATTGACACATTCCTGGGGTCAGATACATCACATGATCACACTGACAGAACCACAGGCACATAGACACAGGCAACAGAGCATGCACAATGTCGGCACTAGTACAGTGTATATCCACCTTTCGCAGCAATGCAGGCTGCTATTCTCCCATGGAGACGATCGTAGAGATGCTGGATGTAGTCCTGTGGAACGGCTTGCCATGCCATTTCCACCTGGCGCCTCAGTTGGACCAGCGTTCGTGCTGGACGTGCAGACCGCGTGAGACGACGCTTCATCCAGTCCCAAACATGCTCGATGGGGGACAGATCCGGAGATCTTGCTGGCCAGGGTAGTTGACTTACACCTTCTAGAGCACGTTGGGTGGCACGGGATACATGCGGACGTGCATTGTCCTGTTGGAACAGCAAGTTCCCTTGCCGGTCTAGGAATGGTAGAACGATGGGTTCGATGACGGTTTGGATGTACCGTGCACTATTCAGTGTCCCCTCGACGATCACCAGTGGTGTACGGCCAGTGTAGGAGATCGCTCCCCACACCATGATGCCGGGTGTTGGCCCTGTGTGCCTCGGTCGTATGCAGTCCTGATTGTGGCGCTCACCTGCACGGCGCCAAACACGCATACGACCATCATTGGCACCAAGGCAGAAGCGACTCTCATCGCTGAAGACGACACGTCTCCATTCGTCCCTCCATTCACGCCTGTCGCGACACTACTGGAGGCGGGCTGCACGATGTTGGGGCGTGAGCGGAAGACGGCCTAACGGTGTGCGGGACCGTAGCCCAGCTTCATGGAGACGGTTGCGAATGGTCCTCGCCGATACCCCAGGAGCAACAGTGTCCCTAATTTGCTGGGAAGTGGCGGTGCGGTCCCCTACGGCACTGCGTAGGATCCTACGGTCTTGGCGTGCATCCGTGCGTCGCTGCGGTCCGGTCCCAGGTCGACGGGCACGTGCACCTTCCGCCGACCACTGGCGACAACATCGATGTACTGTGGAGACCTCACGCCCCACGTGTTGAGCAATTCGGCGGTACGTCCACCCGGCCTCCCGCATGCCCACTATACGCCCTCGCTCAAAGTCCGTCAACTGCACATATGGTTCACGTCCACGCTGTCGCGGCATGCTACCAGTGTTAAAGACTGCGATGGAGCTCCGTATGCCACGGCAAACTGGCTGACACTGACGGCGGCGGTGCACAAATGCTGCGCAGCTAGCGCCATTCGACGGCCAACACCGCGGTTCCTGGTGTGTCCGCTGTGCCGTGCGTGTGATCATTGCTTGTACAGCCCTCTCGCAGTGTCCGGAGCAAGTATGGTGGGTCTGACACACCGGTGTGAATGTGTTCTTTTTTCCATTTCCAGGAGTGTATTTCGTAAAAAATGGTGGTTGTTTGAGTACTGATATTACATAACTCACTGCCGCACAACAATGAGATTTTCGATTTGTCGCAAGGACCCTACATCTACCCCAGACGCCTTCACGTAAAAATTGAAACTGTTGAGTGGCGAGGTGGTCCATTCCACCCTTCTACATGGCAATTAACAACTCGTGCCTATAATCAGTTAAATAGGTCCTGGGAATTATATTTGTATTAGTGATATGGTAATGAACGTAGATGTTTACATTTTTAATCCTTTAATTAATTTGTTTGATCTGCACATCAATTGCCTGTACGACTTTTGAAATGAATACCTTTTGGCGCCCGTTACAGGATCTCTTATTTGTCAGTTCTCTGACTAATTTTCAATTTTCTACAGTAAGCCAATTAATTTTCTCAAATCCCAGAGTACAAATCAGAATATTAAGCAAAACACAATGAAAACTTTATTGATCACTGAGTGACACAGATGATGACATGGTGAAACCACCTTACTACACTGTGTTTTAAAATCTTAAGTGATGTAGTCAGAGCTACTTCCAAGAAAAACTCATTTTCTTCAGGAACAAGATGAAAATTACCTGAAATATAGGAGAAAATGAGGTTGGAAAACGAACCACAGAAAGAACGGAATTTCTTTTAAGGCATATAATTAACTGATCAAAGATGATCACAAAGTTGCAGATATTTTGTTAGTGCATATAATTCAGGACTGAACATGTCCTTTGTAAACAGTTTCTTAAGGAAAGTGATTCGAAACATGTCTGACGAAATTTAGCTACATTCTACATCTGCAAAACAAGGGTTCATTGTTATCAACTCTTTTAAAAACAGATCTTCAAGTGGTTACAATGAAATGAGTAATAAAATAATCAAATGTTGATCTGAGCTTTATAATACTGAAGTTAATAATGTAACGAATCTTTTAGTAGTGATACTTTCCTAGCACATAAAAATGTTCTGTTGCAAAGCTACTGCACCAGAATCGTATTCATTATTGTCAGTATTTTCAATAAGTTTTTAAAATATCATGCAGAATAAAATTTATAAACTGTTAGTATAGAAAAAATATACTCAGTAACACAGTCAAGATCTCAAAAAGAACAGCCAACGAACCAACTACTGACTAACCATGGCAGATGATATGCTAGAATCAATGAACCGAAAGTTGTCCCACTGGGCATATATTATCACTTGTCTTTTGAGCCGGCCGTAGTGGCCGAGTGATTCTAGGCGCTACAGTCTGGAGCTTGCGTGACCGCTACGGTCGCAGGTTCGAAGCCTGCCTCGGGCATGGATGTGCGTGATGTCCTTAGGTTAGTTAGGTTTAAGCAGCTCTAAGTTCTAGGGAACTGATGACCTCAGAAGTTAAGTCCCATAGTGCTCAGAGCCATTTGAACCATTTTTTTTGTCTTTTGACTGTATGAATCAGAGATTCTCAAGGAATGTTTAAAAAATTTATATTTGCATGAGAGAAAGTTAAGTTCAAAGTGAGTTATATGGCACTCACAATTTGAAGCACTCAGACATGTTGTAGAGCAGACCTGTAGTTTTGAGTCGTCTGCTGTTTCTTCCTTAAATATATGATCTTCCACTTACAGCGTCAGATGAGGCAAATTTCGTCCTCTCTGTACATGATATTAGAGCAGAAATAATCAGCAATACCATTCGTCATTATGAGAAGGTAGCTTATAACAAATTTGAAAACATCAACAGATGGTTCAGGGAAAATGGATTCTCCTTAAATTTTGACAAGACTCAGCACATACATTTTATTACTTGTAACAAAATGCACACGCTATAGAAATAAGTTTATCAAACAATCAATTACAAGAGATAGAAACTCTTAGGTATTTGGGATGATCGATACACCACAAACTCAAATAGAAAACACATTTCCTAGAATGAAACCTTGGTTTTATAGTATTTCTGCAAGCATGATTAATGATAAAGGTGATTAAAAAATGAACAAACTAGTTTATTCTGCTGATTTCCATTCTCTAATGTGTCATGGAATCTTTTCTGAGGAAAATCGAGTTGCAGGGATAGTGTTTGCAGAAAACGGAAAACCATTATAAGAATTATACCTGGGAGTGTTATGACAACTACTTCACAAAAGATGAATTTATTAATGCCGTTCGTCATCATCAATATTTAACGATTCACAAAAGTAGTGACAAGCAGGACTATAACACTAGGAACAAAAACAATCTCTACAAAGTCGTCAAGGACCTATCATTAATGCAGGAAAGAGTCAGGTTTACACATGTATTCAACAATACATCAGAGCACATTAAATGTCATGTTGATAGTGTGGTGGGGCTTAAGACAGATTAGTTCAACATAGGCACTTTAATACAATACTTTTTCATGATATTACATCATTTCATTGAATTGTACTTTAATAAAATGTACCTACTTGACTTCTTTCTACATTCCAGAAACCCTTCCGTGGGGTATCCATGAAATCCGAGTAATGTAATGAAACGCTGTCTACTGTCTCTTTGGCAGAAGTCTTAGTCGGAGATCTGGAACGTACCACACCTACAGTGGTCGTACAAACACGTTTAAATTAAGATATTAACAATCGCCATGCTCCCTTCAAGTCAGTCTGTATTTGAACAAAAGAACACTTTTATTTCTTCATGGCAGAATACTCATTATAATCAACTTGTGCGATACTTCAACACCGATCACTGAAGTAACTTACGATTACAACAACAGAGGTTTTATGTTTCAAACACATTGTTACAAATCTCATATTAGTAAGGCCGTTTAACTAAATTTCTTATTATTTTTTTGCCAGCGTAGGTTTGATTTAGTATCTCATGTGACTATACACCAGGCAATTTTTCGACTGAGGTCAAACTTCTAGAACGATTATTGACAGCACAAATCTGTGTCGATCATCTAGTATCCGGGCAAAGACACATATTGAACCCCTGTACGATCGTGTCAGTGACTTTCAGAGAGGAGGGGAGGATGAGCAGGTTGAATATTAACTGAAGTAGATAAGCAAGGGCCGATAAGTTAGACACCCCTAAGTGCTGTAAATAGTTGAAGTATTGCTATACATACACTATCTCAGAGTTCGTGATCCGTTCGTTTTAACTATTAAAGAAAAAACAATAGTTGGATATGTTTCAGCTTACATACTTGTTTTAAAAAATCAACTAATCCGCACCTCGTGGTCTCGCGGTAGCTTTCTCCCTTCCCGAGTACGAGGTTCCGGGCTCGATTCCCGGCGGGGTCAGTGATTTTAACCTGCCCCAAGATGACTGGGTGCTGTTGTGTCGTCATCATCATTCGTCTTCATTACGGTCGGAAAAAGGCAAGGGCAAACCACCTCCATTAGGACCTTGCCTAGTACGGCTGTGCAGGTTTCCCGCACAGTTCCCCTACGCTCTGTCAAGAAGCATGGGACTTCATTTCCAACACCATAATGAATTCCAGCATTACCGATGGCGGGCGCCACGAACTAGTAAGTCATTTTCAGCCAGGTGTTCTACCTTTGATCACATAATGTATATTGTGTTCGAACATTGTGATTTTCCACGAATCTGGAAAACATCGTTTTCGTAAAACACAAATAGCGCTTCACTCATGCTAAGTAAAAAGGATTTTAAATTGATTCCGCATTTCTAGATTTCCAAAAGTCTTTTGAAACTATACTCCAGAAGCGGTTTGTAATCGAAGTGCGTGCATATTGAATATCGTTTCAGTTACGCGACTGCATTCGGGATTTCCTGTCAGAGAGGTCCCAGTTCGCAGTAACTGACGGAAAGTCATCGAGTAAAGCAGAAGCGATTTCTGGCTTTCCACAAGGTAGTGTCATAGGCGCTCTGCTCTTCCTTATCTATATAAACGACTTAGGAGACAATCTGAGCAGCCGTCTTAGGTTGTTTACAACTTATGCTGTCGTTTATCGTCTAGTAAAGTCATTAGAAGATCAAAACAAATTCCAGAACGATGTAGAAAAGATATCTGTATGGTGAGAAAATTGGGAATTTATCCTAAATAATAAAAAATTTGAGGTCATGCACGTGAGTACTAAAAGAAAACCGTTATACTTCGGTTACACTATAAATCCGTTAAATCTAAAGACCGGGAATTCAACTAATACCTAGGAATTACGATTACGAACAACTTATGTAGAAAATTTTGTGTGGAAGGCAAACGAAAGACTGCGTTTTATTAGCAGAACCCTTGGAAAATGTAAGAGATCTGATAATGAGACTGCCTACACTACGTTTGTCCGTCCTCTTTTGGAGCACTACTGGGTACTCTGGGATCCTTACCGGATAGGGTTTACAGAGTACATAGAGAAAGTTCAAAGAAGAGTAGCACGTTTTTTATTATCGAGTAGTAGGGGAGAGAATATTACTGACATGATATAGGATTTGGAGTGGAAATAATTTTTTAAGAAGGCGTTTTTCGTTGCGGCGGGATCTTCTGACGAAATTTCGATCACCAACTTTCTACTCCGAATGCGAAAATATTTTGATGACGTCGACCTACATAGGGACAAACGATCATCATAAAAAAGTAAGGGAAATCAGAGGCTGCACGGAAGAATAAAGGTGTTCGTTTCTTTCGCGCGCTGTTCGAGAGTGGAATATTAGAGAATTACTGTGAAATTGGTTCGAAGAACCCTCTGCCAGGCACTTAAGTGTGATGTGTAGAGTATCCATGTAGTGGTAGATGTAGATGCAGATGTAGACCCCTTGGTTACGAAAGCATCCACCATACGAGCACTAATAATCGTTCACATTCGAATTCGCTTAGTTCCGACATAATGCATTTACAACCACACAGAACGCTCTTCTGACCACGACAGACACTGGCAACGTATTGTGGACATTACATGGGCGTCGATCGTGGTCAACTAGAGGAGCAAAATCTGCAGCCTTAGTTGGAATCTGCATTTATGCTCAAACATGTGTTTCTCGCGGTATTTCCATATTTTTGTCTAATCCCTATAGGCCTTCTTCAATACATGTGAATCAATGGTATGAGTCGGGTTAAAACAGGAAAAGAAACTGACGAACGGTATTACACAGCGATACAGGTTATAGATCAAGGGTCATACCTACCTCTTCAGGGAAAATAGGACTCTGTGCGACTGCTTTATGTGTTACACTTTACATCGAGCATCTTTTAATCTGTAATTCATGTTATTTGGTAATGAAAATTATTATAGCTGTTTCCTTCTTTTAAATATCGTACGTCTGTTCATGAAGCGTTTACTAATTTGTCACATTTACAAATAATAAAGCCGAGAAAATCTTATCCTTGTATTTTAAGTGCACTGGATTGTTTATGTCTGTTTAAGCGCAGTTAACAAAAACATTTCAATTCATACATTATTAGTTTTAAATGGCTCACGCAGTGAAACTTCCTGGCAGATTAAAACTGTGTGCCCGACCGAGACTCGAACTCGGGACCTTTGCCTTTGGAAGGTAGGAGACGAGGTACTGGCAGAAGTAAACCTGTGAGTACCAAGCGTGAGTCGTGCTTCGGTAGCTCAGATGATAGAGCACTTGCCCGCGAAAGGCGAAGGTCCCGAGTTCGAGTCTCGGTCGGGCACACAGTTTTAATCTGCCAGGAAGTTTCATATCAGCGCACACTCCGCTGCAGAGTGAAAATCTCATTCTGGCTCACGCAGTAATTGGAAACGAAATTCATTGCGATGATATCTTGCGGTAAAATATTCTCGGTCTTCTTGCAGCTTTCGAAAGTAGCCTCCATCTGTTACTTCTGACTTAGTTGCTGCTGATGAAGACCACTGTGATTATCGTCGAAGCTCGAGTTTTATCTTGCATTTGACAAAGCAAGAAAACCATCAGGTATTGATTGTTTGTTCGTTGCCGTATTTCATTCGGTTAATAATCGTTGATGGCGAGGCTAAACGTGCTGCTACAGCTAAAGCCACCTTTTACTTTCTGTTTTCAGATAGTTTGTCTCTTTTTTTTCTACAGAATCTTCCACTGACCGAGAGTAAGAGAAAGCGAAACTATGACAGAATCAATGAACGTTAGTGAAAGGGAAAAATGGCATGAAAATTATCAATGTACTCTATAAGAAGGTAGGGAAACAAAATTTCACAAGAAATCGGGAGGGACGAAAATATCTGATATAATATCTGATGAGGTCATTGGAGGCACAAAGTGAAACATTGTTATATAAGAAAATGATTATTTGCCAGTTATTTCATTAATTATTTATTTTTTCGACCTAGATTTCAGGTTATTTGTTCAGCGTCGAGCGCATCTAACAAAGATATTCTCGAATCGTATAACATGTGGACGTACCATTCCTGTAACATACTGGCGAGCATGGGAAAAAAGTGACAAAAATGAATTTTTCTTTATATATCAGAAGTGAACTGTCGCTGGCGAAGAAAAACTTTTTCCGACAAAGAACTTCACTGTTAAGGAACATTGGAAGAATAAAAGATAAGGCTTTAACATCATTAGAGGCAGTGCGTGTTCAGATATGAAATGGATGGGAAAGGATTTCGGCCCTGTCCTTTTAAAGGAAACCATGCCGACATTTGCATTAAGCTTATCCGGAAACCGCAGAAAACCAAATTCCGGACAACAGATGGGGAATGAACCACGGCGTACGACATCTTAACCATTACAGTAAGTTGCTCAGTGGTGTCAGAAATGGACAGGCATATGTCAAAAAAGTTTCCTGAAATTGTACGTCTTAAGAAAGGGAAAATGATGATCCGTGGAAATACTGGAGAAAAAGAAATTGAAGTAAATGAAAAATGGTGCCACAGACAAATGTTGAAACTCAAACGCACATATGCCGTATGAAGTAAAAGGTACCTGAAAAAATATACGAAAAAAGAAATGTATCAAAAGAATTTCCAGAAAGGTTAGGATTAGTGGGATATCTTCTGGGGCATCCAAATGTAAACTTGGCTCTATAAAAAGCGGCATAGGAGAAAATAACAGCGACAGACAGAGACTAACTTATACTATAGATTATCGTTGATGATGTATTTATTGCTATACATGTTATAAGTTGAATACGCCTCTGTTGCTGAGTGGTCAACCATGCAGAAGCTCAGGTTCGATTTCCGGTACCGTCAACGAGTTTTCCTTGACGGGAGGACTGCTAAGGGGTGATGCCAATTGAGTACGGTGGAGCCGCTATTTCTCAATCAAGTAGTGGCTCCTCCGTCTGGAAAGTCTGCAAAACAGCCTGGAGGGCAAGGAACATATTATAAATTAAATTCGTCAACCGCATTTTTCTGTCCGTATTCGAAGGCTAATCTCAGGAACCAATGTAGGAGCTTTGATACGGTTTTTCCTAAAAGAGAGTGATTCACGAGGAAGGCTTGTGCATACAACTTATAAAAATGGTTCAAATGGCTCTGAGCACTATGGGACTTAACATCTGAGGTCATCGGTCCCCTAGAACTAACCTAAGGACAACACACACATCCATGCCCGAGGCAGGATCCGAACCTGCGACCGTAGCGGTCGCGCGGTTCCAGACTGAAGCGCCTAGAACCGCTCGGCCACCCCGCCGGCGACAACTTACAATTATAGTAATTATGAGTGTATGGTAATATACTGTTATGTACTCCATATTTAACTGGCATCTGCAGTGTCATGTCGTGGCAAGGATGGAAGTTACGAGCTGGTCATCGACAGAAGAGGCGGTAGCTGGCGGCAAAAGCAGTAACAGCCACCAGAACTCGAGAAATCAGCGAAGGTTGACCCGGATCTGTATGTCTATATTTCTCTTCTACGACATACTCGTATTATAAATTAAAGTCTTCTGCCACGTTTTTCTATCCAGTTTTGAACGCCAGTTTCAGGAAATGATTAACGTTTTTCTTTCCAGTACGCCAGCAAGTTTTGTGCCGTAATTGCCCATCTCAAGTACGGGCGGCTCGTTAGTTTACGTCAAATGAATCTTATCTCACGCATCCCAGAAAGAAATTCGCTAGCATTTGGTTCCTACATATACATCTACATCCATACTCCGCAAGCCACCTGATTGTGTGTGGCGGAGGGTACCTTGAGTACCTCTGTCGGTTCTCCCTTCTATTCCAGTCTCGTATTATTCGCGGAAAGGTAGATTGTCGGTATGCCTCTGTGTGGCCTCTAATCTGATGTTATCCTCATGGTCTCTTCGCCAGATATACGTAGGAGGGAGCAATATACTGCTTGGCTCCTCGGTGAACGTATGTTCTCGATACTTCAACAAAAGCCCGTACCGAGCTACTGAGCGTCTCCCTTGCAGTCTTCCACTGGAGTTTACCTATCATCTCCGTAACGCTTTCGCGACTACTAAATGATCCTGTAACGAAGCGCGTTGCTCTCCGTTGGATCTTCTCTATCTCTTCTATCAACCCTATCTGGTACGGATACCACACCGGTAAGCAGTATTCAAGCAGTGGGCGAACAAGTGTACAGTAACCCACTTCCTTTGTTTTCGGACTGCATTTCCTTAGGATTATTCCAGTGAATCTCAGTCTGGCATCTGCTTTACCGACGATTAATTTTATATGGTCATTCCATTTTAAATCACTCCTAATGCTTACTCCCAGACAGTTTAAGGAATTAACTGCTTCCAGTTGCTGACCTGCTATATTGTAGCTAAATGATAAAGGATCTTTCTTTCTATGTATTCGCAGCACTTGTCTACATTGAGAATGAATTGCCATTCCCTGCACGATGCGTCAATTCCTTGCAGATCTTCCTGCATTTCAGTACAATTTTCCATTGTTAAAACCTCTCGATATACTACTGCATCATCCGCAAAAGCCTCAGTGAACTTCCAATGTTATCCACAAGGTCGTTTATATATATTGTGAAAAGCAACGGTCCTACGACACTCCCCTGCGGCTCACTGGAAATCACTCTTACTTCTGAAGACTTCTCTCCATTGAGAATGACATGCTGCGTTCTGTTATCTAGGAACTCTTCAATATAGTCACACAATTGGTCTTATAGTCCATAAGCTCTTACTTTGTTCATCAAACGACTGCGGGGGAACTGTATCAAACGCCTTGCGGAAGTCAAGAAACACGGAATCTCCCTGGGAACCCGTCTCTATGGCCCTCTGAGTCTCGTGGACGAATAGCGCGAGCTGGGTTTCAGACGATCGTCTTTTTCGAAACCCATGCTGATTCCTACAGTCTCCAGTTTCTAGTCTCCAGAAAAGTTATTATACTGGAACATAATAAGTTTTCCAAAATTCTACAACTGATCGACGTTAGAGATATAGGTCTATAGTTGTGCACATCTGTTCGACGTCCCTTCTTGAAAACGGGGATGACCTGTGCCCTTTACCAATCTTTTGGAACGCTACGCTCTTCTAGAGACCTACGGTACATCGCTGCAAGAAGGGGGGCAAGTTCCTTCACGTACTATGTGTAAAATCGAACTGGTATCCCATCAGGTCCAGCGGCCTTTCTTCTTCTGAGCGATTTTAATTGTTTTTCTATCCCTCTGTCATCTATTTCGATATCTACCGTTTTGTCATCTGTGCGACAATGTAAAGAAGGAGCTACAGTGCAGTCTACCTCTGAGGAACAGCTTTGGAAAAAGGCATTTAGTATTTCGGCCTTTAGTCTGTCATCCTCTGTTTCAGTACCATTTTGGTCACAGAGTGTCTGGACATTTTGTTTTGATCTACCTACCGCTTTGACATAAGACCAAAATTTCTTAGGATTTTCTGCCAAGTCAGTACATAGAACTTTACTTTCGAATTCGTTGAACGCCTCTCGCATAGCCCTCTTCACACTACATTTCGCTTCGTGTAATTTTTGTTTGTCTGCAAGGCTTTGGCTATGTTTATGTTTGCTGTGAAGTTCCCTTTGCTTCTGTAGCGGTTTTCTAACTCGGTTGTTGTACCACGGTGGCATTACAATCTTGCTTGGCACATACTCATCTAATGCATATTGTACGATGGTTTTGAACTTTGTCCACTGATCCTCAACACTACCTGTACTTGAGATAAAACTTTTGTGTTGAGCCGTCAAGTACTCTGAAATCTGCTTTTTATCACTTTTTCTAAACAGAAAAATCTTCCTACCTTTTTTAATATTTCTATTTACAGTTGAAATTACCGATGCTGTAATCACTTTATGATCGCTGATTCCGTTCTGCGATAATTGTTTCAAATAGTTCTGGTCTGTTTGTCACCAGAATGTCTAATAGACTGTTATAGCCAAGAGTCGGTTCACTGTTTAACTGCTCAAGGTAGTTTTCAGATAATGTACTTAAAACAATTTCACTGGATTCTTTGTCCCTGCCACCCGTTACAAACGTCTGAGTCTCCCAGTCTACATATGGTAAATTAAAATCTCTACCCAAAACTATAACATGGTCGAGAAATCTACTCGAAATATTTTCCAAATTTAAAGAAACCTGAAGGGAAGTTGTACACATGGAAGAGACCTGGAGACGCCAGACTGCTTCAGACAGATTAAACAATGGCAAGACAGTGGTTTCGGAATCAGATTTTAAACAATATGACATTTCCAGTGGCAGTAGTGGACTCTGACCACATTTTATTGGTTATGAAATGTAGATCAAAACTGTTGGAGCACAGAAATGTAGAAAGTTAGGGAGACAGGACCTGGAGAAGTTGAAAGAACCGAAGATTTTTGAGACTTTCAAATGGGTCATTGAACAACGATTGACTGGAACAGAGGAAAGGATAACAGTAGAAGACCAATGGGTAGCTTTCAGAGATGAAATAGTGAAGGCAGTAGAGGATCAAATAGGTAAAAAGTGAAGGTCTGATAGAAACTGTACGGTGCCACTGTGAGTGACCCACATGGGCACAGTACATACATGGCGACCCTGTATAGCCCAGGATGTATTCTAGTAAAGGAGCCCATTCTGGGAACTGAAAGATGGAGACTAAACAAAGTTCAACAAAACCATAATTAGGAAGGGATCATTGTGTATGGTAAACTTTACATCCAAAATACTAAACAGTTTTTAAGAAAAATTAGCAATAGAAGTAATACACAGCCTAGTGGAGCTAAAAGGAATATTAGTATAATACAAGTTCTGACGTAAGTAAGTACTCAAAGTTAGATAATAAGTGTGCGCAGAGTGGCGAAAGCAAAGCAGTGCTGAGACCTCTCTTAGAAGGACGGTGTGACAGACAAAGAGATGCTGCATTCCCGAGCATAGAAGCCTAGAGGAAGATTCTAGAACTTCACTCAGGTTGAAATACGAGTAAGGAAAAACTTTAACACTATATATTTTTTGTGTTTCATGTTTGTGTGTGTTGTATAGTGACAGTCAATGGCCTTGCCGCGTGGTAACAGATCACCATATTTAAGCACTGTTGTGCTTGGCTAGTACTTGGAGGGGTGACTGTCCGGGTCTGCCAAGCGCTGGTGGCAAGCAGGGTGCATCCAGCCCTTGTGAGGAGAGCTGAGGAGCTACTTGACTGAGAAGTAGCGGCTCCGGTCACGAAAACTGACAACGGCTGGGAGAGCGGTGTGCTGACCACATGCCCCTCCATATACGTTTCAAGTGACACCTATCGGCCGAGCATGACACGGCGGTTGGTCGGTGCCCTAGCACCTTCCGAGGCCTATTCAGACGAAGTATAGCGACAGATAATTGTCTGCCTTGTGTTGGAGAATTATGAGGAACGTTTTCTTGGTAGTTGTTAGATGTTGTAATAATCTATGTATTAAGTAAGGAGCATTTTTAGATACAAGTTGATTAGTAAGTGAAAATGTGAAAGAGTAACTGGAACAGCTATTCGCTGGAACAAAAGGGATTTGAAGATGTTAAGAAATACAGGGAACGGTTGGACTGTAAGTTAGGGGTTTATCTTCTACGATGAATACTGGCCTGGAGGAGGCAAGACAAGATACATAAAACCTACAATCAGAGTTTAATCCGAAATTTGATGAAGAAGGCAATAACGTAATGGCTGTGGAATCTCAGCTAGTAGATCCGATGGCCCTTCCTAATGGAGTTAAGGACGTTAAAAATTCACAGGCGGTGTCCATGGGATAATTATTAAAAGAATTTAAGAAAAACAAATAATCTGAAGCTCAACCTAAAACTTTAAGTAATGATGTAAGTTCGGATAAAGTTGCAAGATTGAAGACAGTACGTAGCAGCATCTAATGGAAATAAAGTTATTGGTGGAACGAGCTAATATAGTGAATTCCTCGAAAACCTTTTTTAGAGAAATCACTAAGTTCACAGTGGATAATAATCCACAAGAATATGAAAAACTGGTTGAGATTTGGGAGACTAGGGAAAGAGAATCTATAACAATTACTACTGAAGAGCTTGGGCATAACAGAGATGTCCTGGCACTGTGAGAAAAAAATTCTGAGAAGTTACACCATTTCATAACAGTAAAAAATCGCACAGTTCAGGGGCTAATAAAGACCTAGCTGAAAAATTATCACTAAAGGGACTGACTTACAGAAAGCCTTGTAAGAAGAAGAATTTGAAATAGGTCGGAGACCGAGAGCATATGAGAAGGTTGTTCTTTACGGTGTTTCTATGAGGATGGCCGTTAGACAGTCTTGTCTCCTCATGGAAGTCGCAGAACTACAGAGGAATAGTTAAGGTTTAGACAAAAATGCTATAATTTATAAGAATTTATGTCTTTAAGTTAAATGCTATTTCTGTGTGTTAATTAATCCTGATAGTGTTAGTTAATGAAAGACGTGGTAGTTTTTCTTGAGCAACATATAGTCGACTGGAGTGTTGAAAAAGCAGGTATGGATGAGATTGATCTTGAAGGGAACAGATTTTCATTGAGGTTTAGGAAGTATACGTCTGTGTCTCTAGAGATACATCAAGGTGTTTCAAGTAAAGGTAGCGATGACATTTTAGATGCAGAAAAAAGTACCTCAGTTTCAATAACGTTTGTGGAAATGATAAAGGAACATAGTGACGAGGGTAACAAGGTTAAGGTACCAAAAAAGTTAAGAAAACTAGAAAGCTTCTGACTATGGTGAAATCACTTGGTATTGAAAGAATATGATATGCTATCCAATTAGTGAATAAACAGTCAGAAAATACGATAAGGCATAAGAAGATTATTAACCGACAGCTTATGGAATTTAAGTGCACTGTAGTGATAAGAAGAAGAGGTGACAATTTAACGGAGAACGGATATAAAAAATGGCGAAGGACAATACGGAAGTATGAAGCAGAAGGCCATAGGCATCGGGCTGATTTAAAAAATTAGAATTAATGCAGTGACTCAATAAAGTGATGTCCCGTTATTGAAACCTCATGATATAGGGAAGTATCTTAGTGACTAGTAGTATATGTATTATTGCCTTGATGGTAACTGTGGTTTTAATACTAGTCTTAAGGTATATGTTCTGTCTTGTTGGTAGACGAGTAGTATGATTTTTTTTTTTTTTGTAGTTTAGTGTAATGTATGTGGGTGCTTAACTTGGTACGAAATACTATCGATTTAATGAATTATGGCCCAGAATAGTTTAAGATGCGATTATTTAGTGAGAAGGTCCTTGACAGTAAAGGTGTGTTACAATTTTAAAGGAAGATGGTAAGTTTGGAGCAGGCGGAACCGAATCTCAAGCAATCAGTATTTGGCTCACTCTTACGACGGAATGAGGAAAATGTTCGGTAATAGAAGTATAGTGGTGGAACGAAGTTATGGGTTTTGGACCTGTCTGAATAAGATTAAAGCATAATAAGTAATTTGACTGGATGTCTTTGGAGAATGAAGTTTAAATAATATGTCTGAAATGTTAATAATGACCTGATTAAATCAGTGAGAATCTAAATGAAACTAACGCAATGTAAAGGAAGATTTGGTATAAAAAAGTTGAATTTATTTCGTAAGGATTGGAATTTAGAATGAGTTCAGTTCAAACAATTTTAATAAGTTTTACACAGGTAAAGTAGGATTCAAAAGTAATGGATTAAATAGTGTGTAAAGAGATAACGAAATGAGTTCTCAAAAGAATGCCTTCATAAGATATTAAGGTGTGAAACTGTAATACACTAAAGTGAGGAGGAGGCTCTGTAATATGCCGGTTTGAAATGTAGGACGCATTACGGATTTATTTCGCTTTTTATTACTATGTGGAATGGTAATTATAAGTGTGTTAGTGTGAAGATGTTATATGTTTGTCATATTTATAATGGTGTAGAAAGAATAAGATGTGAGAGATTACGTCGCGACAGTGGACGAGACCAAAGATAATCACACGCCGCAGTGCCGTACGGGAAAGATGCTAGGGGCAGTCAATGAAGCGGCTGCTATCCAACGACAAAATGGCCACGAAAAGAAATACATTATCTGTTAAAAGTGTTGTTAATGATGTTCATTTACTAGTGTAAATGGTTCCAAATGGTGTTATGTTTCTACACAGTAATCTGGTTTTAACTGCGTTACGAATAGGAGTCACTGCTACCCTAAGTAAAGTTACAGCTATCGTAAGGAATCCTCAGGTATCTAATTCGACGCATGTTTCCCGTGGAAAATTTTGGATGCTAATTTTTGGAGGGAATATGAATTTTTGGTCGTCATAATTTGGTTTCATCATTGACTTTGAGAGTTTAGTGACTGAACTAGTCGTAAAGCCGACTCTTACGGAAGTTCCTTAGCATTATTTGTAAGCTACTGAGTAGCTGATCTCAGAAAGCCTATAGAAGAAAAACTGGTTTGTTGTCAGTAGAAATAGAAAAGTGTTGGTCTAAGAAAATGAGTAATTACGAAAGACTTAAAGCGAAGCATATTGTGTAGGTCCATTGAAGTATTATCGGTAAGAGTCTGATTTGTCCAGACATGCATTTGACTATTGTTTGACGTACTCGTGAGGCTAGAGGCGTCGTATGGGCTTGAAGTTGTAGTGAGAGACTCTCTGGAGTACGAGATTACTCGCAGAGTATACTATTAGATATAACAGAGTCAAGGTGAATGATACTGGGCTTCTAATTTTGTACGTAATTATCCGCATTTTAACAGAGATCCATTTTGTGATGAGATCATTTGCTACATAGGAATTTATAATTTTATTTGGAACCACTGTGACGGCTGGTTAACAAAATTTAACAAGTGACCACTGGGATTAATTTTCGAGAAAGAGTCGTCGTAGTTAGAAGACAACGCCTATACAGGTCCAGCTTCGTGAGATCACTAATTAAGTTTAAGCGGCGGTGGTAACTTAGTTATTCCTCTTCTTTTATTTTTAATTGAACCTGATTAGACTCCTATCCAGTTTTTTGAGATATGAGTCACTCGTTGTTAGCTGTATACCGTTAACCGTAACCATGAAGAATCAATAGCTGAGAAGGTGGATATGTTAAAAATCAATACCTGTTGAGAGGTTCATTTGGTAATTGAGTTGTAAGTGAGAGAAGGAAATAACGTTGAAAAGTGTTACTAACAGAAAAAGTAAAAAGTACAAGTAAAGAGAATACGAAAGTATTTCATGTATAAATAAAGAAACTATGGTTAGATTGATAAGTAAGGCTATTACACAGAAAGATCACAAATTAGTATTCATGAACTTGGTGTGACTTGGGTAGAGAAGCAAGTTTCAGTAACGAGAAGATAGAAGAAAAGAAAAGAAAGAAAGCGAGAGTAACGCTACAATTTAGTATTACAAGCTTTGAGATAAAGTAGAGGATGATAAGTATTATAAGTGTCGGCAAATGATAATCCTATCAAAGACCATTAACTACGGAGATAGAGCCTGCAATACAAAAAGTCGTTAGATAAACATTAATTTATTGTCGAGAAGTGTCGTACCCTTGTAAACATTGACATGTAGATACTGACATTATCTTGACAACCGGAGTAATATCGCTGACAGTGTTAGTAATGGTCTTTGATTAAAAGTAGCTAGACAAAAGAGTAAAGCTTGTACACGCATTTTGCAGTGTAAAATTTTTAAAAAACTCGGAGGTGAATACTGATTAAACGGTTTTGTAAGGTCCATTGATATATGATTGAGGAAATATTTGCGGCAAATGGATGTAAGGTAAGAGAGAAGTTTGCTTCTTTGAACTTTGCTGCGAGCGATATACCAAACTATTGTCGAGTGGTAAACTGAGTTTTTTTGTCTAGAATAAAAAAATATTTTAGCTTGATTAATGATGGTTATTCTAATTTATTAGTTATAAGATCAAGTGTGGCAAACTTCTAAGAAAAGATTTTATGAAGCCATTGTGTAGTTAATTAATATTGGCGTGACATACTGAAACGTACGCCTCGCTAGTGTTGATTACTTTGTGGTGTCTTAAAATTATATAGTAATCCCAAGCAATAGTAATAAACGGATTTTCCCCAAACGAGTAAATAATAAGTAACTTCCGTACTTTATCCGAACCTTGTCTTCTTAGAAAGAATTAACTCTTTGTTGTCAAATTACTTCTTATGATTGTGTTGTAGTTACGTTCTCTATCGTTTGTAGTATGTTGCGTAGAGTGGTCAAGGTAGTTTTAATACAGGGAACGAAAATTTATTTGATATCTGTTACCAAATTGGTGTCTAGTTTAATCGACGACTGACATTCAATAGTACTAGAGCTTACATCAGTCTAACCTACGGGCTGACGCTAACATCCACCCACAAGTCGCATACTAGAGAGGAAATAGTAACGCCTAGCTTCCTAATCCACACTGACCTGTAGTGAAACCTCAAATGAATGCTTGCTGAGCATTAATTTATTTCATTAACATGTTAATCTGGGTAAGTCCTTCTGTGTAAGATACCGAATCTAGTTTGGATTCTCAAGTGGTATCATTGAGAGAGCGAGCAATGACAAAACTATCCATCCGATATGCAAGATGTATGAGACAGGCGACATACCTTCAGACTAATAATTACGATGCCAAAGAAAATAGGTGCAGACAGTTGTGAACATTAACGAACTATGGGCTTAATAGGTAATGGTTACCAAATGCTAATATGAAATACTTACAGAACAATGGAAAAACTGCCACTATCATAGTTTAGATTTCAGCGAAATGTAGGAACACGCGGAGCAATACTGACCCTACGACTAAGAAGATAGGCCAAGGAAAAGAAAACCTACGTTTATAGCTTTATAGATCTGGGGAAAGCTTTTGGAAAAGTCGACTAGAATATTTTCTGGAATTCCAAAGGTAGCAGGAAAATAATACAGAGAATGGAAGATCGTATACAACTTGTAAGGAAACCAGACGGCAGTTATAAGAGTCGAGGACCACAGAAGGAAAACAGTATTTGAGAAGGGAGTGAGGCAGAGTTGTAGCCTATCTCAGTTTGTACATCGAGCAAGCAGTAAAGCAAACCAAAGAAAAATTTGGAGAGGGAATTAAAGTTCAGGGAGAAGAAATAAAAACTTATGGTTTATCGATGACATTGTAATTTTTTTGGAGAGAGCAAGGGACTTTGATGAACAATTGAACGAAATGCATGCTGCCTTGAACGGAGAAGGTAAGATCGACAGAAAAAAAACCAGGGTAGTGAAATATAGTCGAATTAGATCAGGTAACGCAGAGGAAATTACATTAAGAAACAAGATACTGAAATTAAAGCATGAGTTTCTGTTTGGGTAGAAAAATAACTGATGATAGTCGATGTAGAGAAGATATAAAATTTAGACTGGCAATGGAAAGAAAAGAGTTGTGACAAAGAGAAAATTTTAACATACAGTATAGATTTACGTTTCAGGAAGCGTTTTCTGAAGTTGGATGTGGACGATTAACAGTTCAGACAAGAAGAGAATAGAACTTTTTGATGATGATTTGTGGATGACAGCGCTAAACAACACGGTCATCAGCGCTTAGAAGCTTTTGAAATGTGGTACTAGAGAATAACGCTGGAAATTAGATTGACGTATAGCATAGCTAATGGGGAGGTCCTGAATAGTATTGGGGGAAAAAGAAATTTTTGGCATAACTTCAGCAAAAAAGGGATCGATCGAAAGGACACCATCTGGGAGATCACAGATTACCAGTTTAGTACTGGGAACATGTGTGTGTGTGTGTGTGTGTATGTGGGTGGGGGGGGGGGGAGGGAGGGAAAGGGGGTTCAAATGGCTGTGAGCACTATGGGACTTAACTTCTGAGGTCATCCCTAGAACTTAGAACTACTTAAACCTAACTAACCTAAGGACATCACACACATCCATGCCCGAGGCAGGATTCGAACCTGCGACCATAGCGGTCACGCGGTTCCAGACTGTAGCGCCTAGAACCGCTCGGCCACTCCGGCAGGCTCGGGGGGGGGGGGGGGGGGGGTAAAAATTGTAGAGGGCAACCGAGGGATGAATACAGTAAGCAGGTTCAAAATTATTCGCAGTTGAAGAAACTTGCACAGGATAGACCAGTGTGGAGGACCAAATCAGACAAGTCTTCGGACTGAAGAGTACAACAACAAGAACGACTTTCAGGCCTCCTAACTGCACAAGGAATAATGATCTGTGAATTGGAAGAAGTTTTACAAAAGTACATTGTAACGTATATTTAACTAATACGTGTGTAGCTACAACAAATATGCCTATGTTCGTTAGTGAAACTGGTCTCAATAAGCAACTGGAGTTATCAGTAAACGGAATCTAACCTGCATAGCACTGTGTGCGTGTTGTATGAGTTTCAGTTTTACTGTTCTTTAAGCCCTCAACAGGTCGATACAACAAAAGCTTAAAACTAACATTTGGATAAGCTATCTGATTGCATATTTGAATAAGAATTTTCAGTTGATATAGAATCTGACTTGTGCAACGGAATATACTTGATTAGAGTACATGTCATGTTGTGGTGTGGCAGTGTCTCTGTTTTGGCACTAAGTTTGCACTCACCTCTTTATATGATTGCGTTTCTCCATGTGTTTTACAGCAATTCACAGCAGCATACAGCAGCAGCGGCTAAAGCTTGTTGTTACTAAGAATGAATGTAATAAAAAGGAGTTTGCTTGGGTCCTGTTAACTACTAACAAGGGAACCTCCCCATTGCACCCCCCTCAATTTAGTTATAAGTTGGCACAGTGGATAGGCCTTGAAAATCTGAACACAGATCAATCGAGAAAACAGGAAGAAGTTGTGTGGAACTATGAAAAAAATAAGCAAAATATACAAACTGAGTAGTCCATGCGAAACATAGGCAACATCAAGGATAATGTGAGCTCAGGTGCGCCGTGGTCCCGTGGTTAGCATGAGCAACTGCGGAACGAGACGTCCTTGGTTCAAGTTCTCCCTCGAGTAAAGAGTTTAATTTTTTATTTTCGGACAATTATTATCTGTCCGTCCGATGCGAGGTAACTGCGCCGTAGTATGGGGACGCTACACCTAAACAAACATCGAAACACACGACGTCAGTCGACTACAGCGCACGGAAGAGAGAGTATTCCTGCTAACGAGGCTCCCTGGCTGGCAGGTGGCTGTTCGCTACTTTGGACGAGAGTGCATTAAATACGTGAGATGTATTCCGTGGCAATATGAATTCAGCAAATATAGCTCGCGACTTCAATAACAAGGTCAATGAACGAACGGACAGATCATAACTATGCGAAAATAAAGAAAGTAAACTTCACTCGAGGGAAGACTTGAACCAAGGATCTTGCTTATTTTTTTCGTAGTTCCACACAACTTCTTCCTGTTTTCTCGATTGATCTGTGTTCAGTTTTTCAAGGGCTATCCACTGTGCCAACTTATAACTAAATCTGAGGGGGGTGCGATGGGGAGGTTCCCTTGCAAGTAACTTGTGAGAAGGGATTTCATGAATTAAGTCTATTTAAAACTTCAGAATCATCATGACAATGACATGGGTATCAATAATGGCTGAGTGCCAGATTAACAAATTGTTTCAATTTCAGAGTTACATTAACATTTATTTATTAATTATATGTGGAGCATATTATTATTATTTGGAGCATAAGGGGGCTTCTTTAGCTGACAAGCAAAACATGGGATTTGAATTTTAAAATTTTCCCGGCGAATTGACTGTTCAAACAAATTTCGGGCTTGCAGCCGGTCGTCGTTCAATACTTCGCACGATATTTCAACTGGGCACCTGCCAGTTATTTTCAGGTGAGCCGTCGCAGACTGGCGAAAACGTCCTCCGTTCCGCAATATATAGCGTACTGTAACTATTCTGCGCATGCGTCGAAAACTTCACCATCAAGAGGTTAACACCACATGGTTGTGTACCTCCAAGACTGTATGGCCTTCCAAAGATTCATAAAGAGGGTCTTCCTCTGCGTCCAATAGTGAGCAACATTGGAGCTCCTGCATATGATTTAGCTAAACATCTCGCTTCCTTACTGAGACCTTTCGTAGGCAAGTGCTCACATCACAAATAAACTCAGCTGATATTATCAATAGACTGGGGACTCTTCGTCTTAGCAGTGTAGACCTTCTAGTAAGTTTTGATGTGGTCTCACTCTTTACAAAAGTTCCTCTTGCAGATTCTTTGACACTGATTGGTAACATGTTTCCCGTTGATATCACTGTTTTGTTCAGGCACGCTCTTTCCTCAACTTATTTTATGTTTAATCAAGAATATTTTGAACAGACTGACGGTGTCGCCATGGGTAGTCCCCTGTCTCCTTTGGTGGCCAACCTTTTTATGGAGGATTTTGAAGAGAGAGCGCTTGAATCAGCTGCCCTGAAGCCAACAGTTTTTTGGCGGTATGTGGATGACACATTCATAGTGTGGCCTCATGGAGAAGATAAATTAATGGAGTTTCTACATCACCTCAAATCCATTCATAGCAACATCCTGTTCACCATGGAAATAGAGAAGGATGGTTGTTTGCCTTTCTCGGATGTCCTGGTTCGAAGGAAGAATGATGGTTCTCTAGGGCATTCAGTTTACCGGAAACCCACTCATACTGATTTGTACCTGCAAGCATCGAGTTGCCATCACCCATCGCAAACTATGAGTTTGCTTAAAACACTTGTTCATAGAGCTCATACTGTCTCAGATCTAGATAGCTTACCTCAAGAACTCGCCCCTCTAAAGACAGTATTCAGCGAAAATGGGTATTCCATCGGTAGATTAACAGGGCACTAACAGTTAAAACTAAGAGGCAGGAAGTGAATAAAGAGGAGAACATGTCGGAACAATCTTTAGCTTTTCTTCCTTTCGTTGGTAACACTTCGTTTAAAATAGCAAGAATCCTCCGAAAATTTCAGGTAAAAGTGGTTTTCCGCCCACCATCGAAGATTGCGGACCTTGTGGGATCAGTTAAGGACAATCTGTTACTACGAAAGGCCGGAATTTACAAGATACCGTGCCAATGTGGTATAGGTCAAACCACACGCACCGTAAAAGAACGCTGCACTGAACATCAACGTTACACCAGCCTTTTGCAGCCAAGCAAGTCCGCTATTGCTGAACATTGTATTTCTACTGGACATTCAATGGAGTATGAGAAAACAATGATTTTGTCCACAGCAACGTCTTTCTGGGACTCCATTATTAAAGAATCCGTAGAAATACGACTGGCGGAAAATCTGTTAAACCGTGACAGCGGCTACCAGCTGGACAGTGCATGGAATCCCATCATCTCCATGATTTGCTCTAATCGAAGACGACAGAGTGCGTCGACGGCCGTGGCAAACAGCAACGCACAGGGCGACTGAGTTCCGCTATTTCACCAGCGAGGGCGCTGCCGGCGGTCAGTGTGGTTCAACTATCAAGTTTTCGACGCATGCGCAGAATAGTTACAGTACGCTATATATTCCAGAATGAAATTTTCACTCTGCAGCGGAGTGTGCGCTGATATGAAACTTCCTGGCAGATTAAAACTGTGTGCCCGACCGAGACTCGAACTCGGTACCTTTGCCTTCCGCGGGCAAGTGCTCTACCATCTGAGCTACCGAAGCACGACTCACGCCCGGTACTCACAGCTTTACTTCTGCCAGTATCTCGTCTCCTACCTTCCAAACTTTACAGAAGCTCTCCTGCGAACCTTGCAAAGGTCCTGAGTTCGAGTCTCGGTCGGGCACACAGTTTTAATCTGCCAGGAAGTTTCACGCTATATATTGCGGAACGGAGGACGTTTTCGCCAGTCTGCGACGGCTCACCTGAAGATGACTGGCAGGTGCCCAGTTGAAATATCGTGCGAAGTATTGAACGACGACCGCCTGCAAGCCCGAGATTTGTTTGAACAAAACATGGGATTATTGCAAACTCGGACTAACAATCACGAGCCTAACCCTGCAATTGCTTCTGCGCTATGCTTGCGAATTTTACCTTGAATTTCATCTTCAGGCGTAGTTAAGCTATCTAAATTTCTCCTGGCTATATAAATGAAATCAGGCCTTGAGTTTGGTAAGATCTGCAATCACCGACGTGAGGGCAGCATGATACGTCTTCTGTCTCTGAGCCCTCGAATAAACACTACTACTTCCACTCTTGCCGACAGGCCTTGTCTCGCAACAATGCTTAGAATGGCGCTCCCATGTTTCACCCTCAGACTGTTAGTATCGATATCTGAGTGCTTACACAATGAAAAGAATAGCGTTAAGTACACTACATTGTTTTCAATGTAATGTAAGGTTCTGACACACTACTTACAATATACATTTTTATTATTGTTTCTTAAAATACCCTGTGAACTTATGACATTAATAAATTTATAAAAACTTAAAAATAACGTTTGTCCTCCCTAATCAAATAATAAAATTTACCTCTACAGTGATGTATTCTCGATTATATTTCCCACAAAGCATTTAACAAGCTGGCCAGACTGTCGAATATTAATGTAGGAATGTATCTGACTACATAATGCAATGATGTTAAACGCGTTTTTATAGACATCGCTATGAATCAAGTATTATAACCACGTTTTGTAATATTTTTTAAGGAAAGTGTAGTAATGATAACGACAAAGGACGTTAATGGATATGTGGTTACAAATTACTTAGTTTTCCAAGAGATTTCTGTTCTAGGATTAGCATCAGACAAAGCTGTTACGACAAGCGTTTGTGCCCTCAAGCTCTGTAACTTGTTACTTAAAGGGAATATTCAACAGAAACTAATATATTCGTATAAAATCATATACAGCTATTATCATCCAACTGCAAATGTAGCAGAACTACAGAGTCTCATTAAGTTTGGAGCGTGGGTTTCTCATTTCACTTTGTGATTCCGCCGTTTTGAAACATAAGAAATTTAATTTGCAAGCAGGGAGGGAATGCTTTGTTAAGGAAAACACGTAAAAGGGAGCTTCTGTTAATATTTATTAAACTCACAAGTATGAAAGTCAACACAGTAGTATTTATTAACTAGAAAAATAAATTTTGCCTGTAGATCCACAAAATTTATACAACTGTAATAAAACTTTAAAATGGTTACTGGAAACTACAAGTGATCATTCCGTGTGGTTCTGGGTTAATGGGAATGTGATGCATCACTGCAAACCGTCCTCAACGTTAATGTGTTTGGTTCAGCAAGAGAATGTAACTAATATCTTTCACTCCTACTCCAGGAATAAGCTACCCAGTGGAAGATTGGGTAACTAACCCTTCGGGAAGTTGAGTCAGGGATCTGATGAGTACTAGGGGATCCACGACTCAAAAACTTTGTCAGTGTGAAACACCTCTGACCCCAGCTTTCAGCTGTTAAAAACATCTCAAGAGCCAGGTAACTGGGAGCAACAGCAAGAAACATCAGTGAAAACAGCTAGCGAAATAGCTCCACTAAAGAAACCGAAGAAACATCCATAGTAGATATGGGAGTCTGATGTGATTTTGAGACAATGGCAGCTTGTGCGGCAGAATAAAAGTCACAGAAGAACGAAGACAACTGGACGAAATTCCTGAATGCGAGAAAACACACTGCTAAAATTACCCGCTTCCTTTCGACAAGAACCACCGGATACATATTGAAGAAGACTTCAAGAAGAACATCAGAGACTACTATACGACGTTCAAACGAAACCCCGGCAAATACAATCCTCCGAGCCCACACTTCAAGGGCCCCGATGGTAAACTTGACAGTATTGCGGAAGATTTTGTGTTGACCAATATACGTTTGGCATCCAATGAAAGATGGCAGGAAGAAAACCCATTACCACAAAAAGCAGTTGGTGAAATGAGGTGGCTTGATACGAACGCAGCAAAAAAACAGCCGAGGGCAAAGATGATGTACTGGAAATGGAACAGAATAGTATTGGCGTTACAGTTTAAGATACAATTAACAATAATTAATTAAAACTTCGAACATTACGTAACTTAAATATGATAATCAAATGTGGCTAAAACTTCAATAACTATGAACACTGGTCTATTCCTGATTCCAGTGAACGATGACGAAGTAAACTAGTAGTATGTTCTGTCTGGTCCTGCTGGCGGTGAGCGAACTCCAGGCGCTGTCTGTTAATACACACACACTGGAAGGGTCAGTGGATCCTGCGACACTGTGAGGAACTGGAAGCCACTGTCTGATGATTGGAAGTGTGCGTCCACTTAAATCCGCGGTTGGTTGTGCAACGTAACTATTTGATCACAGGTTGACAAGACGGGTGCGAGGATGTGTGTGAAGATGCCGTGAGTTGCCTTCACTGCGACTCCAAGTTTTTCATTTCACTTACCATCACTTAGCTTGTCTTCATCTGTGTTTGTCTTCTGCAGTGGTTCGCACCAAAGTAAACTGGCAATGGTTCTCACCAAAGTAAACTAAAAGATCAACATCATTGTCACATGGCAACGGCATCGCGTTGCCACCGGACTTAGTGTGGAAATAGCTACACTAATAATATTATGTAGGCTGTTGTGATAGTAGCTCGAAACGCTTAAATAATTTCAGATGTTATCGTTATTTCATGTGGTCGGTGAATTGTAAAATGTTATTCAACTGATACAGGGTGTGTCCGTAAGAGCGTGAAAAAATTTAACAGGACATAGAGGATGCTCCCCTGAACAATTTGAGGTGGGGAACCTGGGGTCGGAGTAGCTAGCTTGTGGAGATAATACGAATAAAATCACATTACTGTGTACTTTTTTATTTACATTAGTTAGTTGCGAGTACCATCATTGACACAATGAACGTACCATTTTTACTGTTATCTTTCAAAATGTGTTGGAACTGACGGTCATCAAATCAATGCAAGCGTGACATCGGCGAACAAGATTCTGAAGCACCACGACAAATATCCCTTCTGTGTTTCAAATCACTTCACAGACAGCTACAATTTTGCAACTAAGTTCATCTCTGTATCCACCGGGATCTCAAACACAAGTGACTTCAGATATCTCCATAGGAAAAAAAGGGGAATCGGGTCAGGTGTCTCGCAGCCCACAGAATAGGACCTCCACTTCCAATTCAGCGACCAGGAAATACAGTACCGATACTGCTCCATCGTATTGTACTGTACGTCTCTGTATAGCACTGAGTAATGAAAGGGCCTGTCCTTGATTTATAGCACATTCTGTCATGGGACAGTGTAAATACGAGTAAGTAAAGTAAAGAAAAACTGCATCATGACTTCCTGGTAATCAGGCTCGTCCTCCTTGTTTCATTGCAGGAAATAAAGAATGTACATGTAAATAGACAGCACAATACGTGTAAACTTGTACGAACGTTAGTTGTGAATAAGCTGGAAAACAGTACTGCTAGACAAGGCTGTAGACAAGTTTACTTCAATATCTACTTAAGCTGGAATATGTTCGCATGCCAAAATTTTTGGGAACATTTTGAAAGGTATTGAGGAAGGTAGAATGAGGCAGCTGGTGCCACACTTTTCGGTCAGAGTGTTTTAAATAGGAGCATTTTCACCTTTCCTTTGCTCCGATACCAACATTTTTCCGTTGCTGTATACAATGAGTAAAATTCCGATTTTTGCTGTCCTCTATGGTGCTGAAATTTTGATAGCCAACAGTGTAGTTGATGATAATAATGAGAGACGACTACTTTGTTAGTGTGCGTGCAAAATGTGAAGCGAAGGACAGTAATCACAACACTTTTTCTAAACAGTCGTACGTATTCCAGCCATATCACGTATATAGTGAATATTCGTTCCCCATAAATGAAAACTCGTTCAATTTTTAACGGATAAGTGGTTTCATTTCGGAATTACTGTAGCTGAGCGGTTTATCTCTCGTGACTTCGTTTGTGCTGTGATCTAATAAAGCCTTTACATTATCTGTCATAATAGGTGATGATAATACAGCGGAAATGTTAATTGGTCATAGCGGCGCAGCGTTCAGTTAATACCGCTAATTGCTTTGACTGCTGCCTCCTGCATTCCGCTGCCGCTGGCGGGTGCCCTTTGATGGCACCCGAGGCTCGCGGCTTGGCCGCCCCTCTGTAATCAGCCGGCGCTAGGCCCTCTCGGGTCAGTGTTTTGTTACGACAGCACAGAGCGCCTCACTGAGGTTGCTCCAAAGTTTGATACCACTTACACGACTTCCCACTTGCCGCAGGGCCGAATTGAATATAACAGATTACAAGCTCGTCAGAGGCTACAGCAGCTTGCTTTACTTCTTGATAGCCCTATCGGGAACCACGAACGCTTTCGTGATTCGTACGCTATTCCTAACAGGAAAGTATGGTGATTTACACTGTAATGTCCCAGTGGCATTGAGATCAGTGCAGTGTGTATGCCTCATTATATTGGACAGTTATACAATGGTTTACGTTTGAAGAGGGACAAGAAGCATGCCGACAACGAAAGAGGATTCAGTTTTCTGAATTTGAGAAGATAGGAGGAGCGATCTGTTTTACCTGCTAAAAACTTTCTGAAGCCAAGATCGCCTAATATTTCTTTATTTAAAACAACCAGTTCAGAGAGACTTTGTTGTCATATTTAGGTCTTAAAAAGTCTTTTTGTTACGGAACATGTTCATTTTAAGTTGGACCTCACATGGAAACTTGGCGTGAGGTTCAACTTAAAATAAACACTTTTCATAACCAAAAGATTTTTTAATACGTGAAGATGATAGCAAAGTCTGTCGAAACCGGTTGTTTTAAGTAAATAATTATTTGCGCATCTTGGCTTTAGAATGTATTTAGCGACTGAAGAGTATATCACTAGTAGACACTGGCTATAAAGTGGTGGCGAAACTCCTCCTCAAGAGAGTAGACGAACAAATTGAAAAGTACAGTTGGGGATTATCAAGCAGGGTATATGAGTGGCAGCGAATGCTAGGAACAGAGCTTCATCCTACAGAAAATATTGACTTAAAGAAGAAAAAGAGGATAGTAACCTTCGTGGATTTCACGAAGACATTTGACTCCAACAATAGCGAAGTTATTCGAAGGATTTTGGACAGAGGACCAACAGGGCCTGCGAGAGAATTTTTCTGTTAGAAATAGCGTATGAATCACGAAAGCCTTCGAGATTACCAATAGGGCTATCAGAAAGTAACAGAAATTCTGATAGAGACAGACGAAAGGGTAAGATTCAGAGGAGCACTGACGGGAGTTTTTAATCAAAACTGGCATCAAACTGACGTTTTTGGAGACCCCCTGAGAGCGGTGGAATACCAGTCTCACTGTCGTCCGCCATACGGTTCGAAAACCGGCAGTGATGGTTTAGCGTGCCATTTCACATCATAGCAGGATCCCTTTCGTTGTCATTCGCAGCACTCTCTATCCCGGTTTATATTCCATTAAGATAATGCCCGCTTGCCGCTGGATAGATTTTCTACCGCTTGTCTTCGTGCTTGCGAAGTCCTTGGGCAGCTAGGTGGCCACATCTTTTCCCAGTTGAGTACGTCTGGAGCAGTACGGGCAGGGGCTCCCAACCGTCTTGGGATTTTGACGATATAAAGCGCCAAGTGGACCGAATTTGCTGCGATACCCCGTGGGAGGACACCTAACAACCCTGTCAATCAATACTAAGCTGAATAACTGCTTCCATAAGAGCTAGAGGTGGATCAACGCTTTATTTACTTGCTCAGTTTGTGAAGCTCTTTCTTTTGAATAAGTCATTCAATTTTTCTGAAACTGTAACCATTTGACTGTTTGTACGTGTGAATCACGTCTACCGATTTCCTTCCCGCTTGGATAATTCCTTCGTGTTGCATCTTTTTTTCTCTCTTTTTCTTAGATTGTAGTTTCTTAACATTTCCTTGCGTTTCTCGTTCCATATGTTTTGTCTGAATCAGGTCTGATGAGTTTGTAAACATTTCCCACAGATTTTTCTGATATTATAATAGGTCCTTCAAAAAGTCGAAAAATGTCTCGTGGTATCCGTTTCTTCACTGGTCTTCTGCATCTACACTATACATTTGTCTACATATTTCTATTCTGACTGATTACAGTACACAAAGAGCAAATTAACAAATTGAAAGTAACATTGTAAAACTTCTCTTTCCTAACAAATGCTTCGGACAGATCTTGTGGTTTCGAACGAGAACCCAGTTTCCAATTTCGATATCTGAATGTCTGGTTGTAACGACATCACTAGTTTTTCTGAGGGACTGTCTTCAACGCTAGTCCTCAATCTACTTCATCTGCACGTTATGAATACAGCTTCACTATGAAATTGGTCTGCCACTCTATGTGACAATGTATAAGGTGTATATTACCTATGTGTGAGTTCATTGTCACCTAACCAAACACTATTAGCTGGTATGTTACAATTCAGTGAACAACTACGAAATTTTAACACTTCTATTTTTATGTTTTCTAATTTTTATTATTGTTCTTATAAATGTTTTATATTTAAGCTTTAATAGACTTGGCTTGAAAATGAACTTGGTAGTTCAAAACTAGTCGCTAGCTTAATAAAACTGAGACAGAGTTGTAATAAACAGTTTCCATTATTCATGTTGCAAGTCCTTTACTGACTTCAATATGGGAATAGTAATAAAGATCTAATTAACTACCTCCTGATCTCTTCCATCAATAGAGCTTCGGTTTTCGAACTTACTTATTTTTGTTTGATAACTTTGTATCCTCAATCGTCTACTTTGTCCCATTCCCTAAAGCACTGAAATGCAACGACTCTGCCTCCCACGTGTCGTAGCATTTATCGCCATATATGTCTGTCTCCGACCATTCAGTATTTCGCTTCATTTTGACGTGACTGAAGTTACATTGGGTGATTTTAACTTTCACTTCTCCGCTGCTTAGCTTCATCTGCTGGCGTACACACATGACGTCACTTACTTTGGAGGGCATGTCTACTCTGCCGGCCATTCCCCATCCCGACTCGTGATTGTAATCTCACTGAGTCTGTAACTTGTACATTGTCACCGGTCTCCTTACTCAGCCCGTAGCTGTGTTGCAAATGTTTGCACATAATTGCTTCTCCCCACCGTCTGGTTGTCATACCCAGATCTGCCTTTAGGTCGTGATAATGATCACCTGTTCACTGCCGCCTACCCCAATAGCTGTCCTGGCTGCCATTACGTATGTGTGCACGGACGATGACATATGCGTTTCTTAATTTTCCAGTTGTTTAGTGTTTTGATCCTTTCCTCTCTGTTTTCCTTCTCCTGTTATTCCTGTGTTCTCTCCATGGTTGGGTCTTTCTTGATCATTTCGGCCTCTTCCACCTCGTGACTTGTTAATTGTTCTGAATTGATCCATTAATGTAGTTTATACGTTATTGCATTGAACTATTAGCGCTGTATCTTGCTTCCGCCCCCTTAACTGCCTAAGAAATTCCTTGGGACGCACAGACGTTCCTCCTTTAAATTTTAAATTACTAAATTTTGCTTTCTCCCAGTGCCATTCAAAGTTCTCGTGTTGAGCTACACAAATGACAACACTTTTCTTCCCTTCTTGTAACTGCTGATCCATTTTACTTATTTTCTGCTCTGCTATCGCACTTCGTTCCCGTACGGCCTGTACGCTTCTTCTGGTCTATTCAGACTTTTCAGTAACTTCTCGCAGCCTACTTTCTACAGGTTGTATTTGTTCAGCGATTTTTTTACCTGCTATAAAAAAAGCTGCGATTCTCTTCTCAGATATCTTCTCCGTCTGTTCTTTTGCACCGTTGATTTTATTGTCAGCCTCTTGGTTCAGGGTTTTGAGTTCATTCCTCAATTTTGGCTCCACTTCGACAACGGCTCCTTCTAACTTAATCTATTCTGCTTCGACGTTATGATCCAAATGACTTTGGGTAGATCGAAGCTCAGCCTCGATCTTGTCTTGCCCCACCTTCATTTCGGTTTCCAACTCTGAATCTTTTCTATTTTGTGTAGTATCTCTAATTACTGAGTATTTGGTTAAGCACCAGATTAGTATTTGCTTCTTCTGAAGGAGTTGCTTCTACTGTAGTATTCGTAGCTACCGACCTCTGGATCTGTAGTTTCTACTGCTCACTCCTCTTCTTGTACAACGCTGCTTCGAGCGACCTATCCAGTTGTCTCGCAAACAGAAGCCACTTTAATTCTTTTCAGCTTTGCTTGCTGGAGCTCGAGTAAGCATAAACAGTCACTTAATTGGTACTTTTCGTCCGAAGACTGTTGAGCTGGTTTAAGCAGGTATTGTCAGGCATGGAATAGCAATAGTACGCTACACATTAAACAGTGTTAGTTTACTTCGCATAAACAAGTCCTAACTTCGCGGAGACGTAATGAAAAGTGAAGTACATATTTCGTAGACCTTGATGTTAACACAGCTACTTTATGTTGACTGTAAAGGTCTGGCAGCAAGAGAAATATAATTGCTGAAAACGTAATGAATACACTGTCAGTCTCAGCTACACTATGTGATCAAAAGTATCCGAACACCTGGCTGAAAATGACTTACGAGTTCGTGGTGCCCTCAATCGGTAATGCTGGAATTCAATATGGTGTTGGTCTACCCTTAGCCTTGATAACAGCTTTCACTCTCGCGGGCATACGTTCAATCAGGTGCTGGAAGGTTTCCTGGGGAATGGCAACCCATTCTTCACGGAATGCTGCACAGAGGAGAGGTACCGATGTCGGTCGGTGAGGATTGGTACGAAGTCGGCGTTCCAAAACATCTCTAAGGTGTTCTTTTGGATTCAGGTCAGGACTCTGCCCAGGCCAGTCCATTACATGGATGTTACTGTCCTGCAAGCAACCCGCTACAGGCCGTGCTTTATGAACAAGTGCTCGATCGTGCTGAAAGATGCAATCGCCGTCCCCGATCGCTCTTTAACAGTGGGAAGCAAGAAAGTGCTTAAAACATCTGTGTAGGCCTGTACTGTGATAGTGCCACGCAAAACAACAATGGGTGCAAGCCCTCTCCATGAAAAACACGACCACACCATAACACCACCTCCTCCGAATTTTACTGTTGGCACTACACACCCTGGCAGATGACGTTCATGGGGCATTCGCCATACCCACAACTTGCCACCGGATCACCACATTGTGTACCGTGATACGTCAGTCCACACAACGTTTTTCCATTGTTCAGTCGTCCAATGTTTATTCTTCTTACACCAAGCGAGGCGTCGTTTGGTATTTACCGGCGTGATATGTGGCTTACGAGCAGCCGCTCGACCATGAAATCCAAGTTTTGTCACGTTCCGCCTAACTGTCATAGTACTTGCAGTGGATCCTGATGCAGTTTGGAACTCCTGTGTGATGGTCTTTATAGATGTCTGCCTATTACACATTACGACCCTCTTCAACTGTCGGCAGTCTCTGTCAGTCAACAGAAGAAGTCGGCCTGTACGCATTTGTGCTGCACGTGTCCCTTCACGTTTGCACTTCACTGTCAAACAGTGGACCTAGGAATGTTTAGGAGTGTGGAAATCTCGCGTGCAGATGTATGACACAAGTGACACCCAATCACCTGACCACGTTCAGAGTTCCGCGGAGCGCCCTGTTCTGCTCTTCCACAATGTGTAATAACTACTGAGGTCGCTGATATGGATTATCTGGCAGTAGGTGGCAACACAGTGCACCTAATATGAAAAAAGTATGTTTTTGGGGGTGTACGTATACTTTTCATCACATACTGTATCATCTTAAGGAATACTGATACTGTTTTTCCATGTTGTGTACCATAACATGATGTTAAGTTAGTAGTTTTTTTGTGAGATACCCAACACAAATGCCGAGGATTGTTGAAACTGAGTCTAGATAATTGCAGCATAATCATGCTGTTCCATAGCAGAACTAACTATTTCAAAAGGTGTGGGACGAGATAAGTTAATATTATGAACACGGAATTCTCACATTCCAAATAACTACTGTATGACCGTCTACTCAAATAACAAGTCATCGGTTTATTACTGTCACCTCTAAATGAACGGTCGGAAGCTTGGTCCTGACCCATCAGAGAAGCTCAGTTCTGAAAAAAAGCAAATAACAAATCCGTGTACAGAACGCGATCCGTCGAATTTCGCCCATGAGCCTGTAAGACTGTAAAGTTCGTACTAAAGATCACGAAAGTAGTTTGGTTTTCTGGAATACGTCACAAATAACACAACTCTCTTGGATTGCTGCTGATTCTAGATGGTTCTGCGCCTCTGTGATATCTCCTTTCCAACCGACGTGCTCTGCGATGATCTTCTAAAATCTTCGTGCTTGAATCTCATCTTCCTTCAGCTGATGTATTCCACACTTACGCTCCCTCTTTTGCGTCGATTCCCAAATAAATTCTTCATCTCTAAAGTTCTAGCAAACTGAAGCAACAACAGACTATTACACTTTCGGTTCGTCTTTTCTCATTAATAACTACGTTCTTCCTCTCAAACTTACTGCTTCTGACTTCTTCCTAACTTCTCCTCATCCCAACACCAACAAAATTATTCTTTTATCCACAATTTAATGAAACTTTTCATCGATTTTCACAGCACTCCCTGCCGATCCGTCCTAACGCTTCCGAATCCTGCCTTAAACTACTATTCTTTCGCTCTGCACGTGCTCTCATTCAAAACATCACCTTCCAACATTTTTGAGAAACACTTCTTTATAAAAAATGTAACTGACTTTTCTACCACAAATTTGAATTGTCAGCGTCGTCCGTCTTAACAGTGATAAGTTCCTTCTTGAAAAAACTCGTTCATCAATTGTCTCTCTCACGTTCGCGAAACTTTTAGAAATGTACCGTTTTCCCTACGGAACAGTAGCTTCATGACATACGTAGACGATATACACAGGTACATTGAGAAGACTGTGTCTTTGCTATGGTGAGTGCTGCCCGTAGCGCATAAGAGAGAGAAGAAACTGGCCAACTTGAATTGGCTACTAATAATGTGGCAGTAAACGCCGACGCCGCTGTTGAGCCTGGTGTATTCTACTAAAAGACTACTATGTGAAGGAAGTGTACCAAAGGAAAAGTAACCTGTCGTTGCTATTGGACTTCACTGCTTTACCGTTCTGATAGTCTGTGTGCCGCGGAATGTATAGATCGTTGGCTCCATTCTAAATTTTGTCCCTGTTTGGTTGGGTACTTTTGGAATTTGGTTTTGCGGTGAGTTCTTGTAGTGAGTGTCTCATAATCTTTCACTGTACGTTGTTATTTGTGTATCTTAATACAAGACTTGTGTTCTAGCCTGGATGAACTCTGAGGATATGATTTGTTGATCGGCAACCGGTTCCAATAAAACAAATTTAATACCTCATCTGGTTTCGGGCACTTAGTGCCTTTCTACGGAAGGTTATATCTATCTCATTATCTGCAAGTGTCAAAAAGAAGATGCACACAGCAACATGCTGTAGTCTGCGAGTATAAGTTCATAGTTGTTGGCCACTGATAGAATCGTGTGTACGATAGTAGTTAACCCTCTCAGCGTCAGTTAAGACCTGAAGATGGCACCGAAACTGGTAGCAAATTTTAAATATAATCGCAAGGACGGCTGTTGGTGTTCCGTTTTATTACATAAGTGAACGACCGAAGTCCCTCAAACCTCCAATCAGGAAGATCGGCATACAAATCCAAGAATTTAGTGACCCATAGCTGCGGGCGTCTACGTGAGCTGGGAACCGTATGCGAACAACCTGGTGCCGCCGCGCTATCTTTTTCTGGTGACCACCTTCCTGGTCGGATGCATATTCAAACCTGGGCTAGGGGCTTACCCGGCTACACTGCTGCTGTTCACTGGCTCCTGTGGCACGTCATCGTTGGTGACCACTACCCAATGCAGGCACATGCCTTCGTCGTCGCGTGTGGTGTGAGGTGCGGTGAGAGGCGCTTCGTCACGGTTCGCGCAGCTCCCCCCCCCCCCCCCCCTGCGGTCGGAGGTTGAAGTCCTCCCTCGGGTATGGTGTGTGTGTTGTCCTTAGTGTAAGTTAATTAGCGTGTAAGCCTAGGCATCGATGACCTCAGCAGTTTGGTCCCATAGAACCTTACCACAGATTTCCGAAATTTCCACACGGCTTCAACTTCGGCCGTGTTGGGTACTATGGTTTAAACACCGTGCCTGCCGGTGTGGTATGCGGTAGCCGCGAGGCAGTCAAGTTGCCAAGAGCAGCGCCTGTCACACTCTGACGTCCGCACACGGTAGCGTCAGCCCTCTGCGACCATGCTGACGCCAGCGCCCGTCAATGCTAACATGTGCTGCCTTCCGGGTCGGCTGCTGCTGACTTTGTCTCGTTGCGTGTCTGCAGCTAGCTACGTCACTGGGGTGCAATAGACCTCCCGCCTGGTGCAGTCCCGTCTCTGTACCTACAATCAGTAAGGTACTATTATAATCAGGAATGTTTTACTAACAATTCGCTGTGCGATTCGAGTACCATCCACCTCCACAACTTACACTGAGGCGAGAAGGGGCTTCTTTTACTGACTATTATACTGACTATTATACTGACTATTTTACTGACTATTATAATCAGGAATGTTTTACTAACAATTCGCTGTGCGATTCGAGTACCATCCACCTCCACAACTTACACTGAGGCGAGAAGGGGCTTCTTTTACTGACCTACGAGCGGCCGATTCATCTGCCGACATGGGGTCATGTCCAGATCCCATCCTATACTAATATATATGCGAAAGGAACCCGCTGTTACCCTTTCACGACTAAACTGCTGAACCAATTTTGATGAAATTTGGTGAATGAATAGCTTGATAGCTGAGGGGAAAATCATAGGCTACTTAAGTGCGCGCAAGGTACTTGTTGATTTGAAGAGTATAACGAGAATTATGGAAATGAAATGTCGTGTGGCGAGGGCCTCCCGTCGGGTAGACCGGTCACCTGGTGCAAATCTTTGGAGTTGACGCCACTTCGGCGACTTGGGTGTCGATGGGGATGAGATGATGATGAAGACAACACCCAGCCCCTGAGTGAAAAAAAATCTCCGACCTACCCGGGCATCTAACCCGGGCCCCTTAGCATGCCATTCCTTCACACTGACCACTTTTTTATCTCATTTTGTTCTATATTGTTCTTTGAATATGTTCGGGGCGGTCCGACGACACCCGTTTAGGTTCTTCGTTGATCTATTCACTCAGGTTTTTGTTACAGATGGTAACTAACCCTCTGACCGAACACGCTGAGCTACCGTGTCGGCACCACTCGGCTATCAAATGGCTCTGAGCACTATGGGACTTACTTCTGAGGTCATCAGTCCCCTAGCACTTAGAACTGCTTAAACCTAACTAACCTAAGGACAACACACACACCCATGCCCGAGGCAGGATTCGAACCTGCGACCGTAGCGGTCACGCGGTTCCAGACTGTAGCGCCTAGGACCGCTCGGCCACTCCGGAAGGCCACTCAGCTATCGAGGCGGACGTGTGAATTATGGAGACATGTACTCTTCCAAAAAGCTTTTTACTTTTTCTTTCATTTTTCAAGTTCTTCTTATTTGTGAAAGTGTTTTTATGTTTTTATATGTTCTGCGTAACACAATTCAACGTATGATTACAATCAGCACCTTCTAGGAGGTGCTGATCAATGCTTATATGTACCATCCTCAACGTGTGTAATCTATACTATCCATACTTTCATACTACTGTTATTAAATGTTAAAGTAGCTCTGTCGCGATTTCACTAATAAATTGCTGAACCGATTTAGATTAATTTTGGCATTGGGGTAGTCTGAACCCTGAGGAAGAACATATGCCATTTTAAAAAATAAAAGAGAAAAAAGATCGACCGCTAAGAGGATGAAGTAGGGCATCGTATATCATCTTTACCTCAGTGGACGTAAATCATATTAAAAATTATTAAATTTGTTGCGTAATGTATATGCTGTATATCAAATGGTTCAGATGGCTCTGAGCACTATGAGACTTAACTTCTGAGGTCATCAGTCCCCTAGAACTCAGAACTACTTAAACCTAACTAAACTAAGGACATCACACACACCCATGCCCGAGGCAGGATTCGAACCTGCGACCGTAGTGATCGTGCGGTTACAGACTGTAGCGCCTAGAACCGCTCGGCCACCCCGGCCGCTGTTTTATATTGTACGGCTACGTCAACAGAAGGGGGCATAGACGCGTTCTTCTGCCCATTTCCCTCTGCATGCACTGCTTGGCAAGGATACTGCGCTTGTCACCATATCATGCACTGGTGCAGTTGGGGAAAGAGGCTGTGGCATACATGAACTATGCTTACCCGAACAGGCAGACACGTGAGGACAGCTGATGTTACTGGAAGTACAATAGTTTACTTACCCACCATCACTCATCGTAACAAAACTAATGACATTCGAGCGCAGCTGGCGTCACAGCTAGTATCACAATAAGCAGAAACAGAAAAACGACGGACATTATCAAAGGAAACACGGAGCTTATTTACATTGTTTTTAAATCGGCTGTGTAGTTACTTTAAAGCATTGCAACAATGGCAGATAATCGCCGTTGAGACGAAGACTCGGAAAAAAGAAAGGAAAGGAAGTTTTTTTTTGTGTCCAGTCGAACATAAAGTCATTTGAATCGAGCACAAGCTTGGATTAGGTTCAAATGGTTCAAATGGCTCTGAGCACTATGGGACTTAACTTCTAAGGTCATCAGTCCTCTAGAACTTAGAACTACTTAAACATAACTAACCTAAGGACATCACACACATCCATGCCCGAGGCAGGATTCGAACCTGCGACCGTAGCGGTCGCGCGGTTCTAGGCTGTAGCGCCTAGATCCGCTCGGCCATTCCGGCCGGCCCTTGGATTAGGACAGAATGCGAAAGGTAGTCAACCGCTTCTTTTTCAGAGGACTTATCTTGTCCCCATAGTTGCTGCAGGGATTCGGCAAAACGAATGTGGATGACTTGGTAGGAATCCGAACCACCTACCTCCGGAATTCGAGTCCAGTGTCTTCGCACTGTGCCAGCTCTGTAGGTGACTTAAGAAAAACACGAAAACATATGAGTGCGACTTGCAGTTTTGACGAAATCGTTACAGCGTCTTCTGAAATGGAATCTACCTAAGAATAAATTCCCTACTTACCTGTGTATAAGACCGGTTGTTCCTACAGAAATCACGAACTGTAACTGACAACACCACGCGATACACAAGGCTACTGTAAAAAGTTAACAGTGAACAATCTGGCTACGTAGGTCTTCGATACACGGGGCGTCTAATAACATTTCACAGCCAAACTCGAAGAGCAGGCAACATCGACAGCCATCTTAATAAAGGATCGGTCACCGTTCGGAATCCTCAGCGAACTGAACTTAATCCGATGTGACACATATCGAGTACGTTTGCGAAATTTGTCGGTTCTGAAAATGTTCCGATGCTCTGTTCAAATGGCTCTGAGCACTATGCGACTTAACTTCTGAGATCATCAGTCGCCTAGAACTTAGAACTACTTAAACCTAACTAACCTAAGGACATCACACACATCCATGCCCGAGGCAGGATTCGAACCTACGACCGTAGCGGTCGCTCGGTTCCAGACTGTAGCGCCTAGAACCGCACGGCCACTCCGGCCGGCTCCAATGCTCTGTATCGAAGCATTTAGAGTTGCTCATCGAACCAAAAGGAGACAAGTGATGTTAAATACGGTGAACGGGCCTAGGCCGTGTCTCTATAGCGGCAACGCTGATGCATATGGCATCATGGCATCATGTGGCACTATAAATTTTATTATCAAGGGCGATCAATAAGTTTCCATTTGAGAGCGTTTCTGCAGTGTATAAGAAACGTAGCGCGACTACAATGCGGTTATATAAGCCAACATGTAGACAAGAGATTACTGTGGCATTCGTGTCTTTCCGACGAGCGTACGGTAAATTCAGAAATGTGCTCCATAGCGACATTATTACTAAATGAATCGAAACAGAACCAGCTTGCTGTTATTCTTTTCTTGCTGCCAGAGGACAAACCCCGTTAGACATCCATGGAGAATAAAGGAGTGTGTATGGGGCATCATGTCTGTCGAAAACCATCATTGCGGAATGTTGTGCCAAGTTCCATGCTACTTCATGATAACGCACGTCCCCATATCGAAAATATCGTAGCGCGGAAGTTAGACCAACTTAAGTGTGGGATACTCGAACACCCGCCCTAGTCTTAATATCTTCCCATGTGACTATCACACGTTCGGTCTCTTGAAAAAGGCGCTGACGGGTCGACAAATGCCGTCGGACGAGGATGTGCAACAGGCAGTTGACGACTTCTTCACATTACCAAACGAGTATCTTCAACCGGCTGCGTCGATAAGATGACTGCCTCATTTTTCACGGCGATTTGGCCTCCTTGGCATACCGATTCTGGACAGTACGGCCTTCGAACGGAATCTTTTTAATCTCCCCTTACACATTTTCCTGGCAACGGCCTTGCCGCAGTGGTAACACCGGTTCCCGTCAGATCACCGAAGTTAAGCGCTGTCGGGCTGGGCAAGCACTTGGATGGGTGACCATCGGGTCTGCCGAGCGCTGTGGCCAGCGGGATGCACTCAGCCCTTGAGGCAAACTGAGGAGGTACTTGATTGAGAAGTAGCGGCTGTGGTCTCGGAAACTGACATACGGCCGGGAGAGCGGTGTGCTGACCACATGTCCCTCCATATCCGCATCCAGTGATGCCTGTGGGCTGAGGATGACACGACGGCCGGTCTGTACCTTTGGGCCTTCATGGCCTGTTCGGGAGGAGTTTATACATTTTCTTGAGCACTCAGTTACACAGTATTAAATCATTAGAAGTTGTAAGGCTTTGAGCAGTCATCCTTTTTTATCCTTTCGCCTTTGCAGACTGTAGCAAATTAGTAATACGCTTGCCTAGAAAGTAATCCACCGCATTTTTTTTTCAGCCGAAAACAATGTTACGAATGCGAACCGTTACATATGTATTATTTGAAGTCTCCTAAGTTAGCGCGCCAAGTTCCCGTCACAGATAGCGTAGCTGCAAGGACAGTTTCAAAATGGCGTCTGTAGGTGATGTACACTCCTGGAAATGGAAAAAAAAGCACATTGACATCGGTGTGTCAGACCCACCATACTTGCTCCGGACACTCTGCGAGAGGGCTGTACAAGCAATGATCACACGCACGGCACAGCGGACACACCAGGAACCGCGGTGTTGGCCGTCGAATGGCGCTAGCTGCGCAGCATTTGTGCACCGCCGCCGTCAGTGTCAGCCAGTTTGCCGTGGCATACGGAGCTCCATCGCAGTCTTTAACACTGATAGCATGCCGCGACAGCGTGGACGTGAACCGTATGTGCAGTTGACGGACTTTGAGCGAGGACGTATAGTGGGCATGCGGGAGGCCGGGTGGACGTACCGCCGAATTGCTCAACACGTGGGGCGTGAGGTCTCCACAGTACATCGATGTTGTCGCCAGTGGTCGGCGGAAGGTGCACGTGCCCGTCGACCTGGGACCGGACCGCAGCGACGCACGGATGCACGCCAAGACCGTAGGATCCTACGCAGTGCCGTAGGGGACCGCACCGCCACTTCCCAGCAAATTAGGGACACTGTTTCTCCTGGGGTATCGGCGAGGACCATTCGCAACCGTCTCCATGAAGCTGGGCTACGGTCCCGCACACCGTTAGGCCGTCTTCCGCTCACGCCCCAACATCGTGCAGCCCGCCTCCAGTGGTGTCGTGACAGGCGTGAATGGAGGGACGAATGGAGACGTGTCGTCTTCAGCGATGAGAGTCGCTTCTGCCTTGGTGCCAATGATGGTCGTATGCGTGTTTGGCGCCGTGCAGGTGAGCGCCACAATCAGGACTGCATACGGCCGAGGCACACAGGGCCAACACCCGGCATCATGGTGTGGGGAGCGATCTCCTACACTGGCCGTACACCACTGGTGATCGTCGAGGGGACACTGAATAGTGCACGGTACATCCAAACCGTCATCGAACCCATCGTTCTACCATTCCTAGACCGGCAAGGGAACTTGCTGTTCCAACAGGACAATGCACGTCCGCATGTATCCCGTGCCACCCAACGTGCTCTAGAAGGTGTAAGTCAACTACCCTGGCCAGCAAGATCTCCGGATCTGTCCCCCATTGAGCATGTTTGGGGCTGGATGAAGCGTCGTCTCACGCGGTCTGCACGTCCAGCACGAACGCTGGTCCAACTGAGGCGCCAGGTGGAAATGGCATGGCAAGCCGTTCCACAGGACTACATCCAGCATCTCTACGATCGTCTCCATGGGAGAATAGCAGCCTGCATTGCTGCGAAAGGTGTATATACACTGTACTAGTGCCGACATTGTGCATGCTCTGTTGCCTGTGTCTATGTGCCTGTGGTTCTGTCAGTATGATCATGTGATGTATCTGACCCCAGGAATGTGTCAATAAAGTTTCCCCTTCCTGGGACAATGAATTCACGGTGTTCTTATTTCAATTTCCAGGAGTGTATGTTACAAGCAACGTGCCGTCATTGAATTTCTCACTGTAGAGAAAGAAACTTTGGGGAATATTCACAAACATTTGTGCGAAGTCTATGGAGCATCTGTTGTCGATAGAAGTACAGTTAGTCGCTGGGAACGGATGGTGAGGTCATCAGAAGGCGTTTCGGCGGAGCTCCACGATTTGCAGCGGTCGGGGAGACCATCCACGGCTATCACACTTGACATGTTGCAGAGAGCTGATGTTATCATTCGAGAGGACAGATTAAAGGATGCCATTCGTGGGAGACATTTTGAGGACGATGAGGAGGTGGTTCACACAGTGAAGCGCTGGTTCGGCTACCAGGACAAGGATTGGTACCGACGGAGCATACACGCCCTTGTTTCGCGCTGCGGGAAGGCCATAGAGCGGGATGGAGGTTACGTGGAAAAATAGGGCATGTAGATAAAACACCATTCTTTCGTGTGAGTAATTCTCATTATGTTCAATAAAGAATTGTTGAAGAAAAAAAAGTGCGGTGCATTACTTTTTGGCCACCCCTCGTAGTACTAGAGTTGAGTGTAACTATGAGTTTTATTAAAACTTCTCTACCATGGTAAGGCTGTTGAACTAGATAAGACACTTAAGTCCTACAGAGATTATACGAAAGAAGTAAGGCCGTTGAACTAGATAAGACACTGAAGTCCTACAGGGATTATACGAAAGAACTTGATCCCGTAATAGCAGTAGCTTATCGTAGATCACAAGAGCTGTGGAAGACCTAGTGACTGGAAAGAAGCGCAGGTCATTCCCGATTTCAAGAAGGGTCCGTAGGACAGATGCACATAATTGTAGACCTGTATCTCTCTTATACATTTATGAAGTATGTTTCATGATCACGCATTATTACGTTTTGGAGAACGAAAATCTCCTCCATAAAAGTGAAAATTGGTTCCACAAACAGATGGGGGCCAGAGCGCCGTAACCAAAGGCACTGAAATTGATGCCACGTTCCTTCATTTCCGGAAGGCATTCGATACAGTTGCACTCTAGTTAGTGAATAAAGTACGAGCTTACGGAGTATCAGACCAGGTTAGTGACTGGGTGCAGGTCTATCCCGCAGATAGAAGTTTACATGTCCTTCTTAACGGATCAACATCGAAAATGTAAAAGTAATTTAGGGAGTAGCCCAAGAGAGTGTTATAAGGCAAATATTATTTTCAATTTGTGTTGATGATCGAGTACATGACGTTGGAGACTCCGTGAAGCTATACGCTTACGATGCTATTGTCTAAAGCAAGACTGAATTCACCCAAAGACTGTAGAGAAAGCCTATAAGTCCCGCAGAGGATCGATGACCGGTGCAGAGACTGGAAGTTGACCCTGAACGTAAGTAAATGTAACATACTGCACATAAAAAGCCAACTTCACTGTTGACGACAAATCACTGGAAAAAGCAGCAACAGTAATATACCGAGGAGTGCCGTCCAGGCCAACCTAAATTGAAATGCCCACATAAAACAAATAGTAGGAAAAGCAGATGCCAGACTGAAATTCATTAGGACTGTCTTAAAGGAATATACAGATACAAAGAAATGATCAGGGTGTATCAAAAAGAATCGCCCGATTTAAAAAAAAAATCATAACTATTATGATATTTGAGATATGTGCATGAACCTTGTACTGTTGGAAAGAGCAAACTCTCGAGTTTTACATAGTTCCCGCTAGGTAGCAAGCAGTGTATGCCCACTTCAGTTCTTTTAAAAGTGGTGTCGAGACAACCGAAAGAGTTTTCTTTTCTACGTTTCGCGCAGTGCGGGTCAGTAATAACTCTTCAGCGTGACTTTCGTACTATGTATCGTGTGGATGCTCCTACAGCACCGAGCATTAGACGATGGCACGAACAATTCCGAGAAACAGGTTGCTTGTGGAAAGGCGAATCGCCGGCCCGTCCCCGAGTGTCTGACACAGACGACGAAAACATCAATCATAGTTTCACAAGGAGTACGCAGAAATACGTTCGCCGAGCAGCGCGACAGCTCAACATGCCCTATATGTCCATCTGGCGTGTGTTGCGTCGACTTTTAAATATGAAACCATACAAAAATCAGCTACCGCTAGCTCTCCGTGAAGGCGACAAATAACAATGTGTAGAGTTTTGTAATTTCGTTCTTGGCAAGATGGAAGATGGCAGTTTTTTTCCACACATAGTGTTTAGTGAAAAGGTAACATTCCATTCCAATGGAAAGATGAACCGTCATGAAGTGAGAATATGGGGCACAGAACAACCACATAAAGTTGTACAATACGAGAGTGACTCTCCACAATATAATGTGTTTTGTGCAGTTTCATGGGGAAAGGAGAATGGTCCATTTTCCTTTGCCTAGAACACTGTTATAGGAAGCACATATCTCGATATGATTGAGAACATCCTGTTTTCACAGTTGTAGCCTTTTTCTGACGACTTCATTCACCAAAAGGACGGGGCACCGCCACACTGACATCTGGAAGGGCGGGAATTTTTAAAAGGATTACTGGACGATGGATCGGTCGCACTGGGCCAAATGATTCAGCCTGCAAGGTCAACGAACATGACTGTATGTGATTATTTCTCGAGGGAGTATATAAAAGACCCTGTTTGTGTGCCTTTGTTACCAACAACAATGAATGAACTGGGACATCACATAACATCAGCTGTGGAAACTGTAACTCAGACATGCTCGCTGCAGTGTGGAAACAATTTGAATACCACAATGACATATGCCGTGAATCTCTAGGGGGCCATATTGAACACCTATGAAAAGGTATGAAAAAGAAATTTCTGAGTTTCCCGTTCATCAAAAACAAAATTAATTTTATATATTTCTTAGTTAGGGAAATGTAGACGTGCTAATGCGGATGATTCTTTTCGAGGCACCCTGTATTTCTTCCACGGAAGAAGTGATTAACACTTGTTGAACCAATTCTTGAGCTTTGTTAATCACTCTAGCACTCTTACGAAGTAGGATTAATAGGAGAGATAGAGAAGATCCAACAAAGAGTAGCGCGTTTCGTCATGGATCGTTTACTCGGTGCAAGAGCGTTTCGAAGATACTCAAAAAACTTCTGTGACAGTGGCTACAGAGAGGTGTTGAGCGCCACAGAGAGGTTTACTGTTTAAATTTAGGGAAAATTCATTCCCAGAGGGGTTGGGCAACATATTACTTCCTCCCTCATGCATCTCGCTAAATGACTGCGTCGAGAAAAGCAGAGAAATTCTGTGTAATACGTTTTAACGACAATCAGTTTTCCCTCGCGCTATTGGTCCGTGGAACAGGGAATGGGAAAAGATAGTGATGACACAAGTATCCTCTGCCACACACTGTCAGGTGGTTTGATGACCATACACTATGAGATCAAAAATATGCGGAGACCTCTGTCTAATGCGTAATTGACCACTAGATGTAACGAGAGGCGGATCCGCCGTATAAAAGCAAGTGGGGAGTATTGAGTTGTCATTAGAGAAGCAATAATAGCACAATGCATCTCTCGGGAGAGCTCAGTGTCTTCGAATGTGGACCAGTCATTGGATGTCACATGAGTAACAAATCCATCAAGTACGTTTTAACCCTTCTAAAGCTGGCCAAGTCGATTGTTGGTGATTTGATTGCGAAGTGGAAACGCGAAAGAACAAGCACCGCTCAACCAAGCCCAGGCATACCTCATGTACTGACGGACGTTACAGAGGGTAGATGTAATAAAATCGCACGAAATCATCGGAAGAAATGTCTCGTGCTTCCCAAAGTGCTACAGCTGTGGAGCTGGCACATTGTGCGTATGGACTTAAAAAGAATGGGGTAAAATGATCGAGAAGTTTCGCATAGGCCACTTTTGTAGTCAAGCGACGCATGAGGTGGTGTAAAGAGTGACGCCAGTGGACGGTGGATGACCGGAAAAGAGTAATTTGGAGTGATGGTCACGATGTGCCCTGTGGCCAACAATGAAGGTGAGAGGAGGTGGTGCTACATGAAGGGGCAGCAATGTGTGCTGCGTGCAGTAAAAGGCTAGTTCAGAGGCAACGATTGTTCGCATCACCATGATAATGCACCTTGTCACCTGACACATCTGTGATCAATAACATTCCTGAAATGAACTGGCCTGCCTGCCCAGAATCTGCGCCTAATCCCAATGGAACATCTTTGTTGTGGAAGTCCAACCTTACGATTGAAGGTTTGAGGGGCTTCAGCCGTTCACTTACGTAATAAAATGGAAAACCTGCAGCCGTCCCTTCGATGCTATTTATTATACAGCTATCAATTTCGGTGATTCAAGACAGGCCTTACCAGATACTGAGGGAGTTAACTCTAATCGTGTACACTATTCCATCAAAGGCCCAATATCTATGATCCAGTTTCTATATACCATAATAACGATGTTGTGTCTCCAGCCATCAACTACCTGTCGGTGTTGATAGTTGATGGTTAGAGACACAACGTCGTTGATACAGTCTACAGAAACCAGTCCATAGATCAAGGCTGCTGGTGAAATAGTGTATATGATTGGAGTTAACCCCCGCAGCGTCAGATAAGGCCTAAAGATGGTGCCCTGAATCACTGACATTAGTTGCTGTATAATAAATAACATCGAAAAGACGGTTGCAGGTGTCCCATTTTATCACATCTTTGGGGTGAGTTAAAATGTCAGCTTCACTCCGCACTTCACGATCCATCATCAATGCCTAGTTTCGGCTCTTGGCGAAGAATGGGCTGCCATTCCTTCACAGACATTCAGATACTTCACCGAAAGTTTCCCCATCATATTTCAAATCGTCATAAATGCGAATGTTGAACACACTCCATATTAATGTTCTTTAATAAGTGTCTATACACTTTTGACCAAATAGTGTAGATGTATATGTAGAAAGTAAGGATACATCGTTTTGTAGTATAAAAACTTCTCAGCCTTTGACTCGGGTTCGATCCTTACTACCTTCCCATTTCCAGTTTTTGTATCGCTCTCTTGTTCAGTTTTAGGAATCCAAAGAAGAACGCGTTTGGCGGCAGAGTTTCTGGCCGTCCGCTTGAAGTCGCGCAAGCAGGGGCCTGACTGGCTAACTTCAATACTAATTGACTGGAACAAAATGCAACGTATCGAATCCTTTTCTGAACAGCTATTTCTTAACACAACTTATCCTAAAAGAGCCTTACAAGCTTTTCAGACTGTGTAATTCGGAATTTTGAATTCCCTAAATATTTCCGCAGTATAATGTCCCAAGCGTCTAACTCCAACTACCATTTCGCGTTCAAAATCTGTTAATTCCCGTCTTGAGGCTTAACCACGACGTCGGAAACCTTTTCACATGAACCACCTGAGTACAAATGACAGTTCTGCCAATGCATAGGCCTTTTGTACTTTGTCTACCCGATATTACCACCATTTGTATATGTGCACATCGGTATCCCACAACTTTGTCATCTCGGCGTAGCTGAGTTTGGTTGTGTTATTTGTAATGGCGCCTAAAGGTCAAATAGGTCATCTAGAGACTGTTGGAGTCCTCTCACTGTTGTTGCATTCATGTTATCCATAGTAATTCTACTCATATGTAGCACTCAGGTGGAGACAGTGTTTAGATCTTGGAGGAGAGCAGCGTTCAACTGAACTGCTGCGGGTTCGAATCCTGCCTCGGGCGTGGATGTGTCTGATGTCCTTAAGTTAGTTAGGTTTAAGTAGTTCTAAGTTCTAGGGGACTGATGACCTCAGAAGTTAAGTCCCATAGTGCTCAGAACCATTTGAACTATTTGAACTGCTGCGTGAATGAGGTTCCACGCGCTCTCGTGAACGCGCATCTCGTGTCAGGAAACACAAGTGCTACGGTCGTAGGTTCGAATCCTGCCTCGGGCATGGATGTGTGTGATGTCCTTAGGTTAGTTAGGTTTAAGTAGTTCTAAGTTCTAGGGGACTGATGACCACAGATGTTAAGTCCCATAGTGCTCAGAGCCATTTGAAACACGAGTGTTGTATGTAGGGTGAAGCTGAACCTTATCGACAACATATCAAAGGTAGTTCGGGGATATTTTCTGCGTCTTTTGGTATAAGGATGGCTCGTCACTGAATAACAATGTGATTAAGACGTGTTCCATTGATAATCCCATTACATTTGTTTCTGTGAAAAACGTTCGTAAAAAAAAACACCTGCTACACGCGATCACCGAAACATACAATTCAAAACAGAGTACTGCAACAACCCATTGACGCAAAAGTACTTTGATGGGGCTGCCGGAGCTGCCTTTTTCCCATTGCTTTCAGTGAAGCTGTACATATGGTGTATATAGGTCAAATTTTCATAAGTAAGCCTACCTATATCGCTGTGCAACATTGTTGGCGTAAGCTAATACTGCCGGAAAAAAACTTGAGACAGAACCAGGAAGTACTGAACGCAAGTTTGAGGGGGGAAACTAAAATGATCATTACTGTTGTCAAAAGCGAGTCCTGTGAGTAGCCGGAAGTAGTTGGCTTATAAACAAGATACTCAGCGCATGCTGTCAAAATTTACACTCTTGTGCACACAATTTTTAGTGCAAAACGTATGCGAAGATAAGTGAGGGAATAAAATGGAAAGAAATGCAATTACACCTTGGCGATTGATTGGAGTGCACTGCTCCATTATACAAAGATACTCAAAAAATACCGAAGAAAAATTTCAGAACATTTTGTCGGTGGAGTTGAGTCATCCTACATACTCAATAAAAACATTCAGAATCTCCCTGTGGTACTCCTCGTCACAGGCTGGATGGGTCGAAATAACTAGGGTAAACGGAACAATTGTGAGAGCTCCTACTTCACTTGGGTAAGTGGCGCTTGAATTCAAGTCACTGGAACATCGTTACTCCTACCGAACTATCTGTAGGCTTTGAAAATGGCACTGAGTGCTATGAGACTTAACTTCTGTGGTCATCAGTCTCCTAGAACTTAGAACTACTTAAACCTAACTAACCTAAGGATATCACACACATCCATGCCCGAGGCAGGACTCGAACCTACGACCGTAGCGGTCACCCGGTTCGAGACCGAAGCGCCTAGAACCGCACGGCCACAACGGCCAGCTGTAGGCTTTCATATATAGTTCTCGAATTCTGTGTAGTATGAGTAGTGTGTTAAGCAGTATGTTCCCTCTAACCTATTTCTGCTTACGATATCATGTTACGATCATTAAATATAGCATGAGCGTCTATTTAGCTGTGAAGATCCACTTTTGGAAAATTATACTTCCTGTTGGAAAAAAAAATATTTTTTCGGTAGGATTTTTTTCCTCTTAGCTACAGCTCGGTTGGCCGTTCCGGCCTTGCGTGTAAATATGTAACAAGATAATGCAGAGTTATGTATGATTTAATATTCTTAGTAATCATAGGAAAGCGTGTTACGTCTAACTAAAAATAAAAATGTAAGTTCTCATATGAGAGAGAACATCGTTCAGTGACGGCCCGGGTAGTTTAATTTAACGTTAATGACATGAAGTGGGCCGCAAAGAACATCGATAACCAAATATTCATCTCCACCGTGGCAACAGTAGCGATTTAATTTCAGATACCCTCGTTGGTTGAAAAGATGGCTAGAACGGAAAAAGAGAGGAAGAAATTAAGGAAGCAAGGAAATGAGGAAGGAAGAAGGCTAGAATTTACCGATCTGTCGATATCTACAACTTTAGAGGAATAACACTAGCTTAGGTGGGAGAAAATGCTGGCAGTGGCCTTGTTGTAGGAAACGCTCCGCCATTCACCATTCGATGGAACATCCAAACGACGATAGAAAGAGGTCTGGTGTCGTTCACCATCGTCCTTTTCACTCGATACTGCCTGACAGAAGATTTACTTTTAAGAAAGTTTGAAAGACGCCGGAGACTGCTCGCGATGAACTGGCGTTGAGTGTCACAACAACCATTTGGAACTACAGCACAGAAAAACACGGCTACGCTTTACAGTTACGAAACACGGCAGTAAGGGGAAGTACTGCTCCACTGTATCAACACTAAACACTTGGGCGTGAAAATATGCGACAGCTTCATCAGGGGAAGAGACTGCCAGGAAAGGGAGGTGCAGTCAGCACGTATCCTTTTTTTTTTTTTTTTTTTGCTCATTATTTAGCACTGATTCTCCCCAGACAACAATAATAGGAACAACGAAAGACTTTTCAATATTTTACGCACACAAACAACTTATACATTTACTCACGGTTTGCTGCTGTCCTCATTGCGAGGCGTACACTTCTTTTGTTGATGTATTCTCCAGGTTTCGATTTTGACTAAGAGATGGAAATGAATAAATACATCTTTTGATTGGTAGCTGGAGGTATAGTTTAGCTGCCGTTATTACATGTAAATGAGTCTTTTCACACGGAAGATATTAGTGTAACTCGCCACCCTGCGTGACAATTGACTAATTAATAATTAATTAAATCACTTGAATTAAAATAGTTGAAATATAAAGTAGTGTTTAATATACGTTAACAGTCACAGACGTCACAGACGTCCCAATTCCAGAATGAAGAAAACACAAGAAAAATTAGGGAAACATTTTAACCACCGTATGCTGTCACATTTATTCCTTTAATGAACAATACATACATTATTGGCCAGTTTGCCCTTACGCCATTTTCAGATATCTGCAGTATAATACCAGTTGTACGAATATAATAAATAAGTAAGCCGCCACATTAGTGAAAAAACATTATGCTGGTGTATTACAATTGTTTAAATTATTTACATGAAGTTGGTGATGTGTGTGTCACATTTATAAAACTTGTTTTGTGTTACGTGTGGAAAGATACTCACGAATGTAGTCTTTCACATACGAAGCACCCTACAAGCACAACTAGTACAACACGTTTTGTAGACAAAAACCTTATTGACAGCCAGCTTAATACGTAGATCTTGCATATTCGTTTAACAGCTTAAAGTGTACATTTAGGCATTCATACATAACCATAATAGTTACAGATTGAGGAAAACATGCATCATCCACAGAGTTTGCTAAGAGCTGTTATTTGTAGAGATGAAGTTACTGCCATAGGGAGTTGCAGTCATGTGATGCGCACATGTCGTTAATTCTTACTAAAATCTTTACATAATAAACTTTAACATTACTTCAACCATTACCAGCACAATGAAAAACTCGTTATTACTGCAAGTGTGCTACGAAGCCTTATTTAATTCTTTTAAAAACAAGTCTTGTTTTTTGTGTGCCATTGCTGAAAATAGTCTCTTGTTAGCCATTACGAAAATCATTAAGTCGTTCAACGTTAGTGTCTCTCGGCATTGTAGTAAAATAGCCCTTGTATCTGATTAAAGTCCTACGTCACGCCGGCTCTGATCTGTTAAAATTATTAGCAATACTGACAGAACTGTTTACAACGTTGTCAAATACTAAATAATTTACATTCGTTAATACTATACAAAGACATGCATCAGTCCCGCACGAAATATTCTTTTCTGAAATGATCTCATATCTTCGTTTTCCTAAATTATATTAAAAGTAATAATTTTCATCATTAATAAAATTACAAAACCACTTCTATTCGGAGATACGATATTCCTCTACAGCTACCGAACAGATTTCATTACGATAATAACCTGTGTTCAGAACGTCCTGAGTACCGAGTTAGAATCCAGACATTGTTTGAATTTTGTTTAAAAATCCTGCCAACGGCCTTGTCAAAGAGAGCGAAAGAGCAGACAGAGGTTCAAAGTACTCTACTGCCCTTGGAGTGGAAAACTTCACTTAAAAGGAGGAAGAAACAGCAATGATCAACGGCATGAGGTCGCAGAGGGCAATGGAAACTATTGCATTAAAGATACATACTATGTATCCATAGGATATGTGACCTGTAATTGAAAAAAAAGTGTCGTAATGATCTTCCCAGTGGCAAAAGATTCCGGATTAGTCCCTCCTTCGGATCTTCGGGAGGGGACTGCCAAGGGGGAAGTGACTATGAGAAAGTGATTGAATAACTAACCAAAGGGTGACGTTCTACGAATCGGGGTGAGGAGGACGTTTGAACAAAATAGGAAAGCTAGAAAATCAGAAAAGAAAAAATGCAAAATCTGAATCTATTTGTAGTGGGGGTCAGTGAAGTGAAATGGGAAGAAGATAGGGATTCCTGGTCAGACGAATATTGGGTAATTACAACAGCAGCAGAAAGCAGTGTGACGGGAAGGTAGGGCAGATTCTCAGCTGCTGTGAACAGTTCATTGATAAGATTGTTCTCATCAGATTCGACCGCAAACCAATAACGGCAACGACAGTTCAGGTGTGCATGTCGATGTCGCAAGCAGAAGATCAAGAGAGAGAGAAAGTATTTGACAATATAGAGCGGTAAGTAAAGTGAGATGAAAATCTAATAGTCATTTGGGAATGCTGTTGTAGGGGAAAGATTAGAAGAAAGGATTACGGGAGAATATGGGCTAGGTAACAGGAACGATCGAGGAGAAACACTGACTAAGTTCTGTAATAAATTTCAGTTAGAAATAACGAATACTTCGTTCAAGAATCACAATTCTTCGAAGCGCCCGGGAGATACGAGCAGATTCCAGCTAGATTACGTCGTGGTCAGACAGAGATTCCGAAATCTGGTATTGGATTGTAAGTGTATCCAGATGCACATACAGGCTCAGATTACTATTGAGTAATGATGGAAATTAGACTGAAGTTTAAGAGGATCGTCCGAAATAGTGTGTAAGAAAATGAGATACTGAAGTAGAGAGGAATGAAGGGACGAACTAGGGAGCACCAGAGCAGGCAGCTCAGTTGAAGAGTCACGGACGTGTCTAAAAAGAGTAATGCAGATTTTGGACGGACAAACATAGGTACAAGGAAGGTAACTGTGAAGAAACCTTGGGTTACGGATGAAACACTGCTACTGAAGGAAGTACAAAAACTTTCAGGGAAAGACAGGAATACAGCAATATAAATCCCATAGGGATGAAATAAACAGTGAGTGCAGGGCAGCCAGTGCTAAGTGGGTGTACGAAAGATGTGAATAAATCGAAAAAGAAATGATCGTCGGAAGGACTGAATCAGCATATAGAAAAAGTGAAAACAGCTTTCGGCGAAATTAAAACAAAGATGAGTAACATTGAGACTGCAGTGCGAAATTCCACTGTTAAGTGCAGAAGAGAGAGCGAGTAAGTGGAAAGAGTACACTGAAAGTCTCTATTAGGAGGGAGGACTTGACCAATGACGTGATAGAAGAGGACATTGGGGTCGATATGGATGGCATAAGAGATCCACTATAAGAGTCCGAATCTAAACAGCTCTGGAAGACTTGAGATCAAAGAAGGCAGAAGGGGGGACAACATACGATCGGAATTTCTAAAATCTTTGGGGGAAGAGGCAACCAAATGAGTATTCAGGTTGGTGTGTAGAATCTATGAGACTGGCGACGTATCATCACACTTTTGTAAAAACACAACTACGAAGACAGCAGGGACAGACAAGTGCAGAAACAATGCAGAAACAATCGTAAGGTCAACTTAGCTTAAGATCTCATCCGTCCAAGCTGCTGACAGGGATAGTATACAGATAAATGGAAAAGAAAACTGTGGAACAGTTACGTGGCGATAGGTTTGGGTATAGGAATGATACGGGTACCAGAGAGGCGGATCTCATGTTACGCTTGATAATGAAAGCAAGGCCTAAAAAAATCGCGACACGCTGACAGGATTCAACAAACTACAGAAAGCGTTCGACAATGTAAAATGGTGAGAAAAATAAGTTATAGGAAAAGACGGATAACATACAATATGCACAATAGCCGAGAGAGAACATTAAGACTGGGAAATCAACAACGAAGAGCTGCAATTAAAAATGTTGTTAGTCAGGGATGTAGTCTTTCGCCCCTACTGTTTAAACCATACATCGAAGAAGCAATTACGGAAATAAAATAAAGATTCAGGAGTGGGATTAAAATTCAGGATGAATGGATATCAATGATAAAATTCGTTGATAACCCTGGTATCCTCACTGAAAGCGAACAAGACTTACAGGATCTGCTGGAAGGAACGAACGGTCTAATGATTATAGAGTATGGACTGGGAACAAACCGGAAACTGTTATAGGCGATGAGATCCAGCAAAAATGAAAATAGCTAGAAGCTTAATATCAAAATTGATGAACAAAGAAGTACATGAAGTTAAGGAATTCTGCTATCAAGGAAGCAAAATAAGCCATGATAGACATAGCAAGAAGCACATAAATAGTAGACTAGTACGGGAAGAGAGGGCATTCCTGGTCAAGAGAAGTCTACTGGGTATCAAACAAAGGCCATAATTTTAAATTTCTGAGAATGTACGTTAAGAGCATAGCATTGTATGGCAATGCAACATGGGTTGTGGGAAAACAGGAACAGAAGAGAACAGAATCGTTTGATATGTGGTACTACAGAAAAATGTTGACAATTAGATGGACTGATAAGATGAAGAACGATGATGTTCCGCGCATAATCGTTGAAGAAAGGGACATACGGGTACCATTGTCAAGAATAAGTGACAGGATCATAGGGCGTGTTTACATCGGCTAATAACCTCTATGGTACTCGACAGAGCTGCAAAGGAAAAAAAATTGTAGGGGAAGACGGGGAGTTGGATATAACCAACAAATAATTGAGAACGTAGACTGCAAATGCTATTCTGAAAGGAAGAGGTTGGCGTAAGAGAGGAATTCGTGGCTGGCCGCATCAAATGAGTCAGAAGACCGACTGGAAAAAAAAAACCGTGGGTGGTCACTTTTGTTGCTTAATTCACACGGAACAAAAACCGATTAAAACTTTGTAAAAATGTATTTTCCAAGTCTATCTGCTCATTTAACACTTCTACTGGGTGCTTTATAAGGTGCTCGTATATCCTAATCTCTTCCAAGGTAGCCATGGTTTTTCCCTTGTCTGGTCTGTTTTAATATTTTGTTTATGTTTAACGCGGAGTGGCTACTTTCTCTCAGAAGCGTACTAAATGTGAACGAATTACTTTCGCTGTGTCCGACATGTTCTTTAAATAGTTTATTAAAACTTCTCCCCATTTGGCCAATGTAAAATTTCCGCAGGTCACTTTGTAAATGCCGGATTTATTAAAAGGAGACTCTTCCTGCGTGTTGCGCTGGATGATGTCATTCAACGCGTTATCGGTACGGAAACATACGTGCAACATTATCTGAGATCGTTCCGATGCGTGGCATGACAGTGACGTTTAGATTTTCTTTTTTTTTACTTCTCTAGCTGGTGTGATTTCGACATTTGTTATTAATCCTTTCTTTCTTCTGGAACATTTCGGTAGTCGTGTTTGAATTGTAACCGTTATTTGTAGCTACGGCTTCTAATATTCTTAATTCTTTATCAGTTTGACCTTTTTCTGACGGAAGGTTCATAATGCGATGCAACATGGCATTAGAACGTATGCTGTTAAACGAATATGCAAGGGTTAGGCTCTCTGGTTAGGTTAGGTTAGCGTTATTTAACGTCGCTTCGACAACGATACCCGGCATTTGCCTGAAACGATTTAGGGAAATCATGGAAAACCTAAATCAGGATGGCTGGAGACGGGATTGAACCGTCGTCCTCCAGAATGCGAGTCCAGTGTGCTAACCACTGCGCCACCTCGCTCGGTGGCTCTCTGGCCGTAAGGTTTTTGCCTACGTGACGTGATGCGCAATATATACAGGTCGAACAACAAAATGATTCAAATGGCTCTAAGCACTATGGGACTTAACATCTGAAGTCATCACTCCCCTAGACTTAGAACTACTCATACCTAACTAGCCTCAGGACATCACTCACATCCATGCCCGAGGCAGGATTTGAACCTGCGACCGTAGTAGCAGCGCGGTTCCGGACTGAAGCGCCTAGAACCGCTCGGCCACGGCGGCCGGCGTCGAACAACAGTACATATGCAAAGAAAACAAATATTATCTAGCGAAGTCTATAAATTTTTTGAAATTCTTATATGAATGCGGGCCTTTGACAGCCATACTGTCAAGTTGTGCCAGCCTAAAGCCGCCCCCCTGGGTAACATCACCAAGTTTGTAGGGACCAGTGCACATCAGTTGTCATCTTTTGTGCTACCTTTTAAGGCTCGAAGCCTTGGGATGGTTTCGTAGGAGGACTAATTCTCCAATGCCATAGTCTCTTACTCTCTTTCCTTTTGCGTTTTTCTCGTTCCTGAGTTAATTTAATTAAAGTTTGACTGATCTTTGCTTCCTGAGTTACAAGCTCTGGTACCGAGGTTGTTTACTCATTCTCTTCCTAGCAACTAACATAACCTCCGCTGATGTATTCTCAGTGAAAGAATGGGACAAATGATGGTATATTTGCTGAAATTCACCGACGCAGTCTACCCATCGCGGATGTTGTCTAGGGCTGTAAGTTCGTGTAACTCTATTAAACTAGGTTTTCCGGCCTGGTGAGTAATATGCCTCACATCAAACACATGCCTTGCACTTCCATCTGATTTTGCTATAGCCAGTAGGGGACTGCTACACGGACGGTAGGAAGGCTCTATAATATTCCATTCTAACATCTTCCTGATTTCTCTGGTTCCGCTTCCTTTTGCGACCAAGACACGGAACAAGTTGCGCGGCAGTATGATTCATGTGAATCCATGTTATAAACATAACCTATGATACTCGTAGTTCCTGGCTTCTCAGTATAATTGCTTAACGAACTCATTACTCTGGCAATAACTGCTATGTACCTCTTCCAGTACTATTCTTTTTCCTACATTCTCTTTGATGAAGTCCCAAGCCAGGATACAGGCCACTAATAAATTTTTTATCGACATGAACGTGCATTTAAAGGCTCCATTTACCACTAAAATCTCGATCTGCACCTGTGTTTTGAATACCTGTAATTCGGCGCTAACGACCCCGACTGCCATACGACCTTGCTCAGGAAAACCCGATACCTTATATACCTGACATAACTCTTTATAGAAAGCGAAGCTCATCACACGTTTCGTTGGTCCTGTGTCTAAAATCACAGTAATCAGTATGCTGCCTATCTTAGCGTGCACTGCAGCTTACACCACAGATTTACTCGTCTCACAACAGACTTTCGGCTCAGTGCGTAATTCATTGCGTATACACTGGTCGTCGTTGTGTCGCAACATGTTTATATCGTTCATAGAGGTGTCTTCACTTTTCTTCATGACCACAACCGGAAAGCATGGGGTGGTCGACTTTAATTTATATTTATAGATGGACCGGGTTAGCTATCATCTACCACTTCGACGACTCTTACTCTTTGGTCTTGATGCTGTTGCATCATGTGACTGTCTTCTCTCTGCACGTTAAGCTCGCATCTCGTGGTCGTGCGGTAGCGTTCTCGCTTCCCACGCCCGGGTTCCCGGGTTCGATTCCCGGCGGGGTCAGGGATTTTCTCTGCCTCGTGATGGCTGGGTGTTGTGTGCTGTCCTTAGGTTTAAGTAGTTCTAAGTTCTAGGGGACTTATGACCACAGCAGTTGAGTCCCATAGTGCTCAGAGCCATTTGAACCATTTCTCTCTGCACGTTAACGTGCTTGGGATTATTCCGGTATTGACTGGATGCAGTAGGTGGCCCCAATTCGGATTAGGTTGACCACCCTGTTGATTTGCCTACTTATCAGAATTGTATCCACTTGTTTTTGATGACTGGAAATTAGGATCATTGTTACCAATGACGTCTTCGCGTCTCTTCCTGTTATCACCTTGTTGATTGTTGTCGTTCACGTTTGAATTCTGATACGCAACATTATTTTGCGGTTGCCTATAACCTCCATTGCCATTGTTACTAAATTCTTGTTACGATAATCGTTCCTCTTTCGATTCCCGTTACTATTACCATTGTTTTTGTTATCCCCCTACATATGGCGGAGAGTAGCTACAGTTATCTGTGTTATTCTTCTTTGGATCTTCCTGTGTAAAATCCGAGGGAATCTACAGTGGCTAGAAATGTTTCTCAATCGTCTTCAGAGACGTTTACCAGTGGTACAGGTAGTTTCGGTTTAAGGATATGTAATATTTCTTACACGGTCACGGGTTCACCCTGTAACTAGTTTTACTGATGTACTTTTCACTATATTTACGCATGCTACCAAGTTTTATGTTGTACATTGTGAGATTATATGCTTGGGCTCCAATGTTTGTCAAGAATACATTCTCAAATTGTTTTAAAGTTTGACAGCTACTGTCTCTATAGCCCACAGTAGTTACAAGCTGTGTATTCTGGCGTGATGTTCTCATTTTGGGCATAACGTGTCTAAAACTCTTCATAAAAATAATGGGGTGTTTAGACTTTTTCTCAGCTGAGAAGATCTGATATTGTCCATGTTTTTAACGCTTTCCTGTAATTTGATGATTGCGTAGCTTGGTTTTTGTTCCTCAGCTACAAATATTACCCTCTCTGGAGCCAGAATGTTATTGTTCCGCTGCGGGAGAGCTATTGGTACATAATAAATTTCGTTCCCGTATCTTCTACGATCTTGCATCATATTTTGATCATTATCCTGCACACTAGATTCCTTTCGTCCTATACGTGCAAAACGTGCTGCAATTCCATTTTTCCACTGTGGAAGTTCCTCATCTATCTTTTGTTGAACATGGTTTAATTCGATTCTTAATTCGGGTGCAGATTCATCACTACAGAATGTTACTCTTTGTACTATCGCTTGTACGAGTGCTTCAGTGGTTACGTGTTCTCTAATTTCAACATCTTTCTTCGATGACCACTGAGTTATTTTATTTTCTATTTTCTCAGTTTGAAACTTAACGTACTCTTCTACCTGCTCAGTTTGTTGTAGAGGAACCTGGTTTAATCTACTAGTGATCTCCTGCACTTTAGTGTCCAGAGCATTTTGTACTTCCTGACTTTTTTATTCCTCGTTCGTGATCTTGGTTACTGCACCAGGTAGCCCACGAAAAACTTCCTTCGTAAGAGTCACCTCAGTTCGCATGGTTCCTAACTGTTCATCTAGTTTTTGTAATAAAGCTTCATTGTGCTTTATTAAAACTTCGTTTAATTGACGGATGATGTTTACATCCCGCAATTTGTCTCTAGCCTCTAACCTCTCATCGCGTTCTTTTTCCATAAGGGATAACGTTTCGTTCCTTTGGTTATAGTTGTTGACATAGCTTTACAATAAGAGCTTCGTCACGTTGCTTTCCTCTAAGTTCTAATTTTTGAAGAAATAACGTGAAAAAAGTATCGCGCGGCAATCCTGCCGGTGATGGTTTACCTTCGATTGGATTTGACCTCGCTTCCACAGGAGTCTATGCTACTGATTTAGCAACTGATTTCTGACAACATATTCGTTTCGGACTCATTGTGTATCAGCTGCTCCGATTCCATCCCTATCATGTTTTCTTCGGAAAAGGGTTTGGCTAATTCAGTGCCTTCACCTGGTAATTCTCGTAAATTAACTAGAGATTCAGAATCAGACATTTCTGTTACCTTTCTCGTTTGCTGGCGTGTTCTAGAAAAGTTCATCATGTGAATAAATACGAAATTTATCTTGAGCGTATAACTCTACAGTCAGTTTTGAGTCAGTTGTTATTTGGCAGCGTGCGAGACTCACTACCAATGCAGTAAAAATGACACTCAAGCTTCACACAATTAGTGCCTATTGCTGTTATTATACACTCAAGGTACGTACAGTACAAGACCTAACACACAATAAAAGAAAATGTACCATGGGCTATCACAGTAAGTTCCTGCCCTATCACCACAAAAACCATAGAAACGCACACTAGTGCCTTGCCATATAGATCCAGGTCGTTTGGAATTTAGTCTTGATCGGTAATATTTAGTTCCTTGCAGTACAATTTCTCTCGTCAGTGCAAGGAAAGATTCTCATTAGTTTTTCATTGAAGCATAAGTCAAAGAATATGTGGAAAAATACGCAAAAATTAATTTCAAGTACAATGCAATATAGTGCAATAAAGCAACGTAATTCCTTTGCTATCATTTGTAATCCTGTGGAAATCGGGGGACGCTTTCGGTGCCAATTACATCGTCTCTCTCTCTCTCTATCTCTTTCTCTCTCTCTTCCGCTCTTTTTCTTTTTTTAATGAAAGGTATGGGTTTGTTACATTTGGAATAGTGGATGAAAATATAAATAAGTCGTGCCGTCGCGCATATTTAGCACACTCGTGGTTGTGGCTAAGATATAAGCTAACAATCATCAATGTTGCTACATTGTCAAATTATTTTGAGTGAACGTACTAGGCTGGATTGTAACAATTTACTTATGTTATCAACACACATGGCTAGCTATAAAATATGCGTGTTTTTTTTTAAACTGTAGTTAAAGAGAGAGACACGATATAACACCTAAGTAGCTGCACTATTATTCTCAGTCTTACGTAAATTCTATGTTGAACCCTATTCGTCTGTAGTTAATTATGATTTGAATATTTACGGCAGTCAACACAAGAGTTTTTACCAGTCAGCGATTTATTCATAAGCAAGCCTGAGCCTCGTATATTTATTTATTATCTCTGCTTTCGTCGTGTATATATATAATGAAAACTTTACTTTAAAAATATTGTCTTTCCCTGTCGTAAAAAGTATTTAATGTACTTTTTCCTATTATCTTGTGGGTGAAGCCCGAAAATCATGTGATGAATTATTTTTCACGTAATGGCTACCAAAGCGCCATTACGACAAAGAATACCGGACGGCCAAAGATAAACTAAATTCTAGCGATAACTTATTATTTACGCTTAATTGTATTCACATGGAGTGACAGGTATGAAATTAGATTACAAGGAAAAATACTTTTTATATATATATTCTGAAAAAAACTTACGTACAGTTAACAAAGTCATGCATTCAGAAGGAATCTCGTACAAAAGCGTCTAGTTGGTACAAGAGCTGACACCAGAGTGATAATTTTATTCATTCAAGTCTTTATTACACAGTTATATAGAAATTCCATGACATGATATACTCATACACTCTGTTCCTCATAGTATTTGTTAAACAGATATATGTTTATTATTACTATATTTATGTTCAAAACAAGTAATGGTGGAGTGTTTTCTCGCTCAAAAATAATATTCCATCATTTATAGCCCATTTACATACATAAACAAGCATAGTTTTGTTCATTTATGACACAGTTGACTTTGGCTACCGTAACATTTTATCAGAGTTTTTAGAAGACTTTCCAGGAGACGATACAGCAAGCTATGCTTTTGAACTAACTCGTGTCTGCCCCCGGTAGCTGAGTGGTCAGTGCGACAGGATGTCAATCCTAAGGGCCGGGTTCGATTCCCAGCTGTGTCGGAGATTTTCTCCGCTCAGGGACTGGGTATTGTGTTGTCCTAATCATCATCATTTCATCCCCATCGACGCTCAAGTCGCCGAAGTGGCGTCAAATAGAAAGACTTGCACCCGGCGAACGGTCTACCCGACGGGAGGCCCTAGTCACACGACATTACAGCTGACTGGTACGTGCAGGACTGCACTTGTAACATTCGTTACATATATGTGTGGAAATATGACACATACATCACTAATGTAATTTAAACAACAATAGTAATACGCAATCATAATGTCGTGCACTTATGTGTCCTACGTATTTACTACACTTCTATTACCATATTGCAGACATTTAAAAATGGCATAATGCCGAAACTGGCCTGTAATATAATTGATATCCCTGATGCAGTAAAGGAATAAAATTGACAGCCTCCAGCGTTTAAAATGGTTTTATCATTTAGACGACACACTGAGGCTGTGGACCGTACGTTAAGAAATTAGCAGTATATATAGGCTACGCCATGGTAAAGAAAACGACGCACCACGAAGGAATATCCGAGTGAGACAGAGATCGCTCGGTGTGATGTACATATACAGAAAAACAAATGATGAAAATTTCAGAAAAATTAGGCTATTTATTTAAGAGAAAAATCTTCACAAATTAATCAAGCCAATAACGCCTTAGTCCACCTCTGGGCCTTATGCGAGCAGTTATTAGGCCCGAGCGATCTAAGGCGCTGCAGTCATGGACTGTGCGGCTGGTCCCGGCGGAGGTTCGAGTCCTCCCTCGGGCTTGGATGTGTATGTTTGTCCGTAGGATAATTTAGGTTAAGTAGTGTGTAAGCTTAGGGACTGATGACCTTAGCAGTTAAGTCCCATAATAAGATTTCACACACGTTTGAACATTTTTGAGTTACTTGGCATATCCTCCGGAAGGATACTGTGCCGTATCTTCGCTGGTCATTGGGGTTCATTTCGAAGCGGGACTCATCACAGAAGACAATTCTATCCCGTCAATGAGATTCCAGCCCGAAGTCGTATCTAGAGACGCCCTGGGCAGCGGTGGGATGCCAATTTGACTGTCGCCCGTCAACCAGGAATGTTGGTGGTGGGGTGCCACATCTTTTCATAGCAGGACCCCTTTGCTTGTCATCTGCGGCGCCCTTAAAGCCCAGCGGGACGTCGGCGTATTCTACGTCTCGTTCTGTTACCTTCGTGGTACCCCATCCTGGGCCTACACTTCAGCAGGGTAATACTCCACCCACACACGGCGATAGTTTCTATTGCTTGTCTTCGTGCTTTTCAAAGTCTACTTTGGCCGTAAAAGTCGCCATATCTCTCTCCAGTAGAGAACATTTTGAGAATTGAGGGTAGGGCTCTGCAACAGCTCGGCTTTTGGCGATCTAAAGCGCCAATTAGACAGAGCTTGGCACGATATGCCTTAGGAAGACATCCAAAAACTCTGTCAATCGACTGCTCGCACAAGAACAAGAGCTGAACCGACGCGTTACTGACTTTATCAGTTTGTGAAGCTCTCTCTGTTGAATAAATCATTCAATTTTTCTGAAACTGCAATCATTTGTTTCTCTGAACATGTACATCAGATCTATCGATTTTCGTCCGATCTGGATAATTACTTCGTGAGCCGTCATTTTTTTTTTTTTTTTTTTTGGAGTGTATGTTCGACATTGACAGCGACGGAGTCTTTTTCATCGCTTTTGGATATTATTCATGATCATCCGAGTAGTTACACCCAGAGCTCGCGTGTCCAATTAAAAGGCCCTTACGCCCTTTATTTCTATACCTTATTGCAGTGGTCAAGAAATCTGCATCATAGATCTTCACAAAAGCGTCCGAGCCCCACGACGACGGTTGATTAATGCTACAAAGCACTAGTCAGGTTCGCAATCTACTTGGGAGACTAGCCTTTTCCGCTACTTCAGCTTGTTGCTGATGTGGACGCTGATCTGGGCAATAGGCCTCATTCACAACAACTATCCAGTACCAAACATAAGAGGCTACTTCACATCATGTATGAGACATCACCGCTAAATGTAGCGAATATACATACTTCCATATTTGACCATAATTTCCATGAGGCACTGCATTACAGGCCAAACTCCGAAGCTGCTAATAACAACATATAGTTCGAACAGAAAGATCGGCCAGAGGTCCAAGAGATAAGATGTCAGTAGTAACTCAGATATGAGCGCAACAATGTGTAACAACTATTTGTTCCTAAGGTGTTATTTGACAGCCTAGCTGCCTGTAGCACATTCCCCTTTGGCCCAAATACCGTGAACTCACCACTGTCAACCATTAGACTTCGAACGGCGATGAACCAAACTGAACATACGCACCAGAAGGCTAGACGAACTGCAGTCATCTCCACAGGTGCTTCAACACTTTGACAGTCCAGGACAGGAGCCTGCGGCCGCTTGACCACAGCCAAGAAAACTTCCAGCTTTTTTCAGGCAGTGAATTCCTCCTGCTTCTTGACCCTCTCTTAAAATGTACCGGATGTTTATAATTAAAGTGCAGCTACTAACAAAGGTTGAGCATGGGCTGTAATTATTATACAGTTGCAAAACTTATTAGATATTCTAATGCGTTAATGCGCAACCGATTACACTGGATATAAAGTTCCAGTTTTGGCTGTCAGGTGGAAATATGGAACTGTGAATGCAAGACATGGGCCGTGGGATAAGGGCGGTAAAGGTCAAAGAAGTGAGAAAGGCATAATGTTAATGTTGTTATTAACCACCTCTTACACTACTTTTTCAATATGAGGACGAGAAACATCCGTGAGATCCTATGGACTGCCTGACCTGCACCTGGTGGCCAAAATTGGAACTACTTTTTTCCAGCGTAAATTGCCTCCGCATAATGCAATAAATATTTCCAAGTTTCGCTGCAGTACGATAATTACACCACACACTGGACTTATGTGACTGGCTGCACTTTAATTGTATGTACCCAGTACAAGTATAAAATGATGAGCCAAAAACTGACGAGACGGAAATTGCGAGTCTGGTCAATTTTCACGATTACCTATCGTGAGCATCTTTGGAAAGTGGCTCAAGGAAGACAAACGCGTGAATAAGCGACAAAATGTTGAACGTCTTCTCATCGCAGCACCATGCACTCTGTAAACCGGCTTTGGTGGCAATCTGTGGTAGGTCTGACAAGAGAGTACAACTTTGTGCTTATATACACTCCTGGAAATGGAAAAAAGAACACATTGACACCGGTGTGTCAGACCCACCATACTTGCTCCGGACACTGCGAGAGGGCTGTACAAGCAATGATCACACGCACGGCACAGCGGACACACCAGGAACCGCGGTGTTGGCCGTCGAATGGCGCTAGCTGCGCAGCATTTGTGCACCGCCGCCGTCAGTGTCAGCCAGTTTGCCGTGGCATACGGAGCTCCATCGCAGTCTTTAACACTGGTAGCATGCCGCGACAGCGTGGACGTGAACCGTATGTGCAGTTGACGGACTTTGAGCGAGGGCGTATAGTGGGCATGCGGGAGGCCGGGTGGACGTACCGCCGAATTACTCAACACGTGGGGCGTGAGGTCTCGACAGTACATTGATGTTGTCGCCAGTGGTCGGCGGAAGGTGCACGTGCCCGTCGACCTGGGACCGGACCGCAGCGATGCACGGATGCACGCCAAGACCGTAGGATCCTACGCAGTGCCGTAGGGGACCGCACCGCCACTTCCCAGCAAATTAGGGACACTGTTGCTCCTGGGGTATCGGCGAAGACCATTCGCAACCGTCTCCATTAAGCTGGGCTACGGTCCCGCACACCGTTAGGCCGTCTTCCGCTCACGCCCCAACATCGTGCAGCCCGCCTCCAGTGGTGTCGCGACAGGCGTGAATGGAGGGACGAATGGAGACGTGTCGTCTTCAGCGATGACAGTCGCTTCTGCCTTGGTGCCAATGATGGTCGTATGCGTGTTTGGCGCCGTGCAGGTGAGCGCCACAATCAGGACTGCATACGACCGAGGCACACAGGGCCAACACCCGGCATCATGGTGTGGGGAGCGATCTCCTACACTGGCCGTACACCACTGGTGATCGTCGAGGGGACACTGAATAGTGCACGGTACATCCAAACCGTCATCGAACCCATCGTTCTACCATTCCTAGACCGGCAAGGGAACTTGCTGTTCCAACAGAACAATGCACGTCCGCATGTATCCCGTGCCACCCAATGTGCTCTAGACGGTGTAAGTCAAGTACCCTGGCCAGCAAGATCTCCGGATCTGTCCCCCATTGAGCATGCTTGGGACTGGATGAAGCGTCGTCTCACGCGGTCTGCACGTCCAGCACGAACGCTGGTCCAACTGAGGCGCCAGGTGGAAATGGCATGGCAAGCCGTTCCAGAGGACTACATCCAGCATCTCTACGATCGTCTCCATGGGAGAATAGGAGCCTGCATTGCTGCGAAAGGTGGATATACACTGTACTAGTGCCGACATTGTGCATGATCTGTTGCCTGTGTCTATGTGCCTGTGGTTCTGTCAGTGTAATCATGTGATGTATCTGACCCCAGGAATGTGTCAATAAAGTTTCCCCTTCCTGGGACAATGAATTCACGCTGTTCTTATTTCAATTTCCAGGAGTGTAAGTGTTTCGAAGCATATCGTTCAGCGCACATCGTGTTTCTTAGCAGATGGCCCCTTTGCGTTATTTACTGACACAACAATGTTGTCAATTACGAATGCTGTGGGGACCGGAATCTCGAGATCGGACCGTGGATCGATGGAACAGTGTCGTCTGGTTGGACTAACCACGTTCCTTGTTACACCAGGTCGATGGTCGTGTCTGGACACGTCCGTATTCGGGCGATCAGTGGGTTGAGATCTGAACTGCACCACGAACGCAGGCCGGTGGGGAGCAGTATCGTTCAATGGGAGAAATTCACCTGGTGTTCCACAGGGCTTGTGCAAGAAATTGAAGGCACCATTACAGCTGTAGACTATGTGAATATTTCTGCGGACCATCTGCATCCATTCCTGATTGATATCTCCTCCAGTGGCGATAAAACCTGACCTGTACGTAGATAGATGGTGCCACATACCTTGGAAAACCTACCAAGGGCTTATCGAATTCACGCCACGCAGTGACGATGGTATGTTGGATTCCAAAGGGAACCTTGTGGAATTTCCAGCCAATGAATGTCCAAAATCGATTTAAATCTGTGTCCCCATAAAATAAGTGATGCCACAAGTCCATATACAGTGATGGATTTTATCGATTACAATGATGGATAATATTCGCTGCAGACCGTCCCAGGAGACTGGTCCCTAGGTTCACTTGTGCTAAAGGTGCTATGTCCGAAGAATCAATAAATAAATTGAAACATTATTTCAAAGTACGTGGTCTATTAGTAAACACCGTTCACAAAAATCACCAATCACAAAAAAAGTCTGCTATGTTGTTTTAGAGTTTCCAATTTAATTATTTTAAGTAACGACGTACCCCAGTGACAACTAACATTGAACTGTTGTTGGCAACTCTCAAAAATGTATGTACAGACATTCCTTTCCTCACCATATTAGGGGCTGTGAGGTCACGAAAACAAAGTATAAATTCGCACTTCATCCTAGATGCAAGAAGTCTGGTAAAAGCATTATTTTAATTAATAGTGCTTTTAACAAGTAAAGAGATTGCAACTTGCAAATGTATTCATTGTAACATGTACAGTGTGGAAGTACCAATATTCAAGTCATCTATTCTATTTACAAACCGTTCTGCCATCTTAACAAAATAAAATAAGTGTATTTTTTTATAAAATTTAAAATGAGTATAAAGTGTTGTGTTGCCGCAATTGTTGTGCTGACTCCAAAACTGGTCTTATATTTCCTGTGACAGTCATATTTCCAAAGTTATGTTTAACAAAATATTGAGAGTAATACGTAAAAATATTATGTTGATAATAATTCACCTGAAGTGGTGGTTGTTATTGGGATGTTTAAGGGGGACTAAACAGCTAAGGTCATCAGTCCCCCATTCCAAAACAGGCGAGACAAAAATTTGCGGAGCAGGTAAAACCCCAAGGGGAAGGAGACTCCCCCACAGGTACTAGAAGAACACAAATGTGGCAACGATCACTACAGACAAGAAGAGTACAGATGAACATGAGACAAAAAGAAACAGAAGAAAAGAAGATGGCTGGAGACTGGTTGACTGACCACGAGAACAAAAAAAGGGAAAGAGTCAACCAGCCGACTACACACTAAAATCTGCAACCAAATATGAGAGACATGAGGACAAGAGACACAGAAAGGGAAAGGTGCAGGACCTCCCTAAATGGAACCATAAAAAGGACTACCACAGATAAAATTTAAAACGTCGTCAGCCATGGAGGCATCGTCGCATAAAACCAAAGGCAAAGTGCCCGGGAGATTAAAAGGCTGCCGGAGGGTGCGCAGTTGGGGACACTCCAACAGAATGTGGGCGACCGTCAGCCGGGACCCACACTGATACAGGGGGAGGATCCTCCTGACGCAAAAGATGGCCGTGCGTCAGGTAGGTATGGCCGATGTGGAGCTGACACAGGACGACAGAGTCCCTGCGAGAAGCCCGCAGGGAGGACCGCCACACATCGGTCGACTCTTTAATTGCTCGCAGTTTATTCGGGGATGTCAGGCCACGCCACTCAGCATTCCACAGCCCAAGCACCTTACGGCGCAACACCAACTTCAGATCACGAGCCGGGAGGCCAATCTCCAAAGCTGGGGCGTCGATCGCCCCTTTGGCCAGCCTGTCAACACGTTCGTTCCCCAGGATGCCAACGTGACCTGGCGTCCAAACAAAGACCACCGAACGACCAGAACGGGTAATGGCGGAAACAGACTCCTGAATAGAGGACACCAGAGGAGAAAAGGTATAGCAGCGGTCGATGGCCTGGAGGCTGCTCAGGGAGTCAATGCAGATGATGATGGACGTACCTGAGCAGAAACGCATATGCTCAAGAGCGCGCAATATGGCCACCAGGCAGAACCGAGTCCTTAGGTCCCTGTGCCAAGTCCAGACGGACAGACAGCCGGGGCAAACACCAGGGAGGCGTAGGTGCACGGACTCGGAAGGGAGGCAGAAGAGGGAATGACCCCAGTTCCGACAGCAGGCACTGGACGCGGACAGCTATGGAAAGCCCTGACCTAGGTCGCCATTCGGGCAGATGGAGGACCATGGCAGGGAAAAGCAGGCGACGATTGGGATGGCCTGGCGAGCAATGCACATGGACACCATAGTCGGCGAGCAGTCGATGGCGGCGAATCCGCAGCGGGGGAACCCCAGCCTCCACCAGTAGACTATCCAAGGGGCTAGTACAAAAAGCGCCAGTTGCAAGCCGAACCCCACAGTGGTGTATGCGATCTAACAACGTCAACACTGAGGGTGATGCAGACCCATAGGCCAGGCTCCCATAATCAAGCCTGGACTGCACAAGGGCTCTGTACAATCGCAACAGCGTGCAGCGATCCGCACCCCAAGATGTGTGGCTCAGGCAGCGGAGGACGTTGAGGTGCCGCCAGCACTTTTGCTTCAGCTGAGTAATATGAGGAACCCATGTGAGACGGGCATCAAAGACGAGTCCTAAGAAGCGGCAAGTGTCCACCACTTCAAGCAGGTGGCCGTCGAGGTATAGTGCAGGATGAGGGTGGACCATCCGACGCCTGCAGAAGTGCATAACTCGAGTCTTGGCTGCAGAGAACTGAAAACCATCAGTCAGAGCCCATGATGCTGCCTTGCGAATGGCTACTTGCAGCTTGCGTTCGGCGACTCTCGTAGTTGTGAAGCTAAAGGAGATGCAGAAGTTGTCGGCATATAAAGAAGGAGACACCGACGACCCCAAGGCTGCAGCCAGACCATTAATGGCCATTAGAAATAAGGAGACGCTCAACATTGATCCCTGCGGGACCCCATTTTCCTGTGTATAAGATGAACTAGAGGCGGCACCGACTTGCACCTGGAAAGAGCGGCGTAATAGAAAGGTTTGAAGAAAAGCCGGGAGCCCACCACGAAGGCCCCACTCATGCAACGTAGCAAGGATGTGATGCCTCCATGTGGTGTCATACGCCTTCCACAGATCAAAAAATACAGCAACGAGATGCTGACGTCGGGCAAAGGCCGTACGGATAGCAGATTCCAGCCGCACCAAATTGTCCGCAGCAGACCGGCCCTGACGGAAGCCACCCTGGGACGGAGCGAGAAGACCGCGCGACTCAAGGACCCAACACAAACGCCACCCCACCATATGTTCGAGCAATTTGCACAAAACGTTGGTGAGGGTAATGGGATGATAGCTGTCCACCGCCAGTGGGTCCGCACCGGGCTTCAAGATGGGGACATAAGACCCTCTCGCCATTGCGACGGGAACACGCCCTCGCTCCAAATGCGGTTAAAGTTGGTGAGGATGTGTCTCTGGCAGTCCCTGGAGAGATGCTTCAGCATCTGCGCGTGGATGCAGTCTGGTCCTGGTGCTGTATCAGGGCAATCGGCGAGGGCAGCGAGGAATTCCCTCTCGCTGAAACGACGCGTGTGGAATGATAACGGCGTCTGCTCGGCTCGCTCCTTTAGAGAGCGAAAGGCAGGGGGATAAGTTGCAGTCGCAGAGCTCTTAGCAAAGTGCGCAGCAAGGTGTTCAGCAATGGCGGCAGCGTCCGTGCAGACAGCGCCGTCCAAGGAGATCCCAGGGACACCCATAGGGGTCTGCTATCCATAAATCCCCCGGAGCCGGGACCATACGAGCGAGGGGGAGACATGGGAGCCCAAGGATGAGACATACCTCTCCCAGCACTCCTGCTTACGACGGGTCGAGGTACGGAGCCTCTTAAAGGCGATGAGGGTCTCGAGAGATGGGTGCCGCCTATGACGCTGGAGAGCCCGCCGACGGTCGCAAATAGCCTCAGCAATCTCTGGCGACCACCAGGGTACAGCCTTCCTCCGAGGGAGTCCAGAAGAGCGGGGGATGGCAGCCTCGGCCGCCGAAATGATGGACGTGGTTAAGACACAGACCACCTCGTCAATGTCACCCTGTGGGGGAGACTCAATGGTTGCAGTGGAAGTAAAAGCCGGCCAGTCAGCCCTGTGGAGAGCCCAGCGGGGCAGGCGCCCAGAAGAATGACACTGGGGCAGTGACAAATAGATGGGAAAATGGTCACTACCACACAGGTCAGGATGCACTCTCCAGTGGAGGGACGGGACAAGTCCGGGGCTGCAAAGAGAGAGATCGACGGCTGAGAACGAGCCATGGGCCACACTGAAATGCGTGAGAGCACCGGTGTTCAAGAGGCTAAGGTCGAGCTGAGCCAACAAATGCTCCACAGCACGACCGCGGTCATCGGAGACAGTCCCACCCCATAGAGGGTTGTGGGCATTGAAATCGCCCAGTAACAAGAAAGGTGGCGGCAATTGGGCTATCAGTGCAGCCAGGACATGCAGTGCGACATCACCATCCAGTGGAAGGTAAAGACTGCAGACGGTAATAGCCTGCGGCGTCCACACCCTAACAGCGACAGTCTCTAAAGCTGTTTGTAGAGGGACAGACTCGCTGTGAAGAGAGTGAAGGACATAGATGCAGACGCCACCAGACACCCTTTCATAAGCTGCTCGGTTCTTGTAATAACCCCAATAGCCACGGAGGGCGGGGGTTCGCATTGCTGGAAACCAAGTTTCCTGCAGAGCAATGCAGAGGAAAGGATGAAGGCTGATAAGTTGGCGGAGCTCAGCGAGATGGTGGAAGAAACTGCTGCAGTTCCACTGGAGTATGGTGTTGTCCATGGCTGGGAAAGGCGTGACGGGACTGGGAAGGCAGATTACACCGCTGGGTCACCTGCTGCCTCCGATTGAGCACCTGTGCTAGTGCTTTCCATGGCGTCAGAGGGACCGGCGAGATTGAGGTCCTCAGTGGACGCCAGGATCTCCACCTCATCCTCAGACGCAGAGTTGGAAGGTTGCGGTGGGACAGGTGCCACCGCAATGTCAGGATGCTTGGGAGCCTTTTTCTTCAACTGCTTTGCACGCTGTGCTTTTGGAGGGTCTGGCTGGGAGGGCCCCACTGGGTCAGTCTCAGGGACGGACGACGACCGTGAAGCCCTATGACCAGAGACCGGTTGTTGTTTCAAAAATTTGCGGGTGTCCGCTTTGGCACTGGGCAAAGCCTGGGATGGGAGGGCCCCAAGGGACCCCTTCCTGGCTAGAGTAGCCGAAGAAGCCTCACGCTTCTCCGGCTGGGAAGGGGGGACGAGTGTCCCCGATGGTTGGGGTGGTGTTGCTCCTGGAGTAGATGGAGCAGGAGCAACAGAGGGGGAAGTGCCCCCCACAACCAAGGGGGCCAGTTCATTCTGACATAGCTGAGAGGCAACAGTACGTGACGACACGGGAGAGGATCGGACCGCTGTTGCAGCAGCGGTATAGGTGGATGTCATGGGCACAGGATGTAGCTGCTCATATTTCCGCCTTACCTCGGTGTAGGTTAGGCGGTCCAGAGTCTTATATTACATTATCTTCCTTTCCTTCTGGAAGATCCTACAGTCCGGTGAGCAGGGGGAATGGTGTTCTCCACAGTTAACACAGATAGGAGGCGGGGCACATGGAGTATCGGGATGGGAAGGACGGCCACAATCTCGACAGGTGATGCTGGAAGTACAGCGAGATGACATGTGCCCGTACTTCCAGCACTTAAAACACCGCATCGGAGGAGGGATATATGGCTTCACATCACAACGGTAAACCATCACCTTAACCTTTTCGGGTAAGACATCACCCTCGAAGGCCAAGATGAAGGCACCGGTGGCTACCCGATTATCCCTCGGACCCCGATGGACGCGCCGGACGAAGTGAACACCTCGTCGTTCGAGGTTGGCGCGTAATTCATCGTCGGACTGCAGAAGAAGATCCCTGTGGAATATAATACCCTGGACTATGTTGAGACTCTTATGCGGCGTGATGCTAACTGAAACATCCCCCAACTTGTCACAACTGAGCAACATCCGTGACTGGGCAGAGGATGCCGTTTTGATGAGCACAGAACCAGAGCGCATCTTGGACAAGCCCTCCACCTCCCCAAACTTGTCCTCTAAATGATCCTCAAAAAACTGGGGCTTGGTCGACATAAATGAGTCCCCATCAACCCGCGTACACACGAGGTACCAGGGTGAATATTCCCCACTGCCTTCTTTAGCCAGGCGTTCCTCCCATGGAGTGGTCAGGGAGGGAAACGATCTCTGATCAAATTTCTTCCTGTTGAGGTTAGACCTCGATCGCTTAGAGACTGCTGGTGGAGGCCCACCAGCGAGAGACGATGTACCACGCTTCATTGCGGGTCATCCGCCCTGATGCCACCCACTCCAACCAGGGGCTCTCCCCATGGGCGCCACCCAGTCGCAGCAAAGACCACCTGGCAGGATGGCCTTTGCCGGGAGTCCCGATGCCCCAGAGGGATAGGCATCGACTCCTCGACATACATGGGGAGGTAGCCGTTCAGGTATCAGCAGTGCGATCCCTGTGTAGTCAGGGGGCTACCACCAAGAGGGTACATGACGACCCCACCACAACGGACTGGCTACCGTGCTGGATGTCGGGTGTCGAAATATCCATGTACATCACGAGGGCAAAGGTGGAAGTGCACAATGGAGGGAATGTATGCTACCCGGAACACACTGCAGCCAATGCGGCTGGAAGCTCGATGTAAGTCCAACTCTATGAAAAATCAGGTGTGCCAGATCTTAGGGCAAGATGGATTTAAGAAGCACCACGTAAGGTGTCCTTCCCCAAATGGTACGCACTAACGGAAAAATTTAGAAATGGAGTGGTCAAACACCTTAGGGGACCATCACATTAAAGGCCGAAACAGTTGAGACTCCTTTTAGTCGCCTCTTACGACAGGCAGGAATACCGCGGGCCTATTCTTACCCCGGACCCGCAGGGGGGGGGGGGGGGGCTCACCTTAAGTGTTTGCGACATAGTTGTAGGTGTAAAACAATATTTTTGTCCTCTAGTATTAATTAAATGACTTATATAATTGAAAACTTTGTTTAATCGGATTTGAGAATCGCGCAATGGATTACTTTGTGCATTCATGGTACAGTTTTTAATTAGCCAAAAGAGTAGGTTCCCCATGAAACATACTTGACTATCGATATATTTTCTTGTTGTAGAACCTCAACTGATGGTAACAAAATATGAAATGATGGATTTACCTGCTTATAGCACTCGAAATACGAATTTCTTACAGAGATCTAGAAATACAATTTTAGACGTTTGATTTAGTATCTACAGAGTCAGCGAACAGTTAGCAACGTTGTATTGATGTTAGAAACATGTCTTGTGTATTTAAAAATTTGAATTTACGTAATATCGAGTTAGGTTAGAATCAACAAGTATGTTGCAGGCTTTTGCTATCGTCTTTCCTCTCATAATCGATACTCGATTGCTAATATTATATCTCAACCTACTCGCTGTGAAGCATGTCGTCATAATGTTTCGGCTCCTAGAGTACGTGTATATACAGTTTTCACAAAAACGAGTTTCATAAGACCTCGAAAACTGAATGGGTATTTCAACTCTTCAAAGATCCCAAACAGTTTACGTGTTAGACAGTCACAACACAATCTTTAAACAAATGTACAGTTAAATACTTTATGGGAATACTAATAATATCGTCTATTACTGTTATCAGTTGAATTTCAACAAGAAAATTAGTACTGCTGGTTGTACATCATATGCGGATTACTGAACACTCAGTGTGAACTCACACTAGATTATACATAAGGACGATGTCTAGCAGTAGGTAACGTAAGAACCACTTTCGATATGAGACATAGTATTTTAATGAACCTAAAGATGTAATTACGTCACAGAGAGACATATAAGAAAGTGAAAAATGTAGAAAGAGAAGTTAACAGAACTGTAAAAGTCTCTTCGTCGCAAGATTATGTGTGTTTGTTTGTTTGTGTGTGTGTGTGTTTTCCACATCTCCTCCTAAACGTACCTAACATTGTGATATGACGTCGTAAACAATGAGATGCTTGAAAAGCTGCCGCATAATGCATGACGTATAAATGAATTACTTCTGAGGTAGTAAATGTGTTCACAATAAATTTCGTGGGCGATATCCACATATCCGGTAAATACACATACGAAACTATATCATAGTGGCACACAGAGTTCAGGGGGAATGACGCTACAAACACTGAGATGCGTGAAATATTGCCACATTGTGCATTACGTTTAAGTTTATTACTCCTATTCTACCACTCTATTCGCAACACATTTTGCAGACACTTTACACATATTCTGCTGAATGTATCTACAAAATTATACCATCGCATGACTTATAAACATATAGATATGACGTCATAAACACCGAGATGCGTGCATCACTGTTGCATCAGCTACGACATTTAAATTTATTACTTCTGTGCTACTTAGTCTATTCGAAACGTATTTCACTGACAGTATTCACATATGCCGCTGAATGTACGTACACAAATATATCATTATACGACACGTAATTCAAGAGATGTGACGTCACAGACACTGAGTTACGTGAAAAAATGTTACAACATGCATGAAGTTTTAATAAATTTATTCTTTGATATTAACATTCTCCCAAAGTCGAGTAAACTTAAGGAAATACCTGACATCTGGAAGCGCTTTTGAAAACCACAGCAGTACACAGAACTATGAACAGGCGTTGCCATAGAAAAGTTTACAAAATTGTGCTGTAGAAACACGAAGCAACTGCTTCCAGCGTATGGAAACTGTCCGAAATCATGTTTGTTAATATGGATACTGTAATTATACATTTGTAAATTTTGCATATTTTTTTGTACGACTGTTTCATAATTTCACAGGTGTTTTCACGGATACATGGAAATGATTTTTTTCGATACTTCTGTACAAACACAGTTCATTTTTATTTTCAGTTCTAATAGAAACTTGGCAAAATGAATACCTGGTTTGTCAGCTAGTATAATATATTACTTTGTGGGAGAGAAGCGTATATCCACAAATCAACATGACTTAAGATGGTGTGAAACATAGCTTGCCCTTTCTTACACTATATCCAGCAACCCTTGGATGAAGAGTAAATGGCAAAGTCCATATTCCTAGATTTCCGAAAAAAATTTGACATGGTGATATACTACATATTGTTAGAAAAGGTCTGAACGTAAGAAACGGATTCTCCGATATGCGAGTGGCTCAAAGACTTTTTAAGTAATAGAACTCATCACCTCATCCAGAACAGTGGGTGTTCAGTGAGATCAAATGTATCGTCGGGAGTGATTCAGGGAAGTTTACTAGGACCTCTGTCGTTCTTTATATACATAGATGATCTGATGGATAGGGTGAATAGTAATCTGCGACTATTTGCTGATGACGCTATAGTGTGGGGGAAGTTGTCATGTTTGAAGAACGTATAACGAAATAAAATGTCTTGGATATAATTTCTATGTGGTGGGACGACTGGCTGCTGGCTCAACATGTGCGAAAATGTAGTGGAGGCTGTAGTGTTTGGATACAGTACTGGTGGTGTGCTGCTTGACACAGTGTGGTCCACTAAACTTGTAGATGTGACATTGCAGAGTTACATGAAATGGAACGAGTACTTAAGGTCGATTGTAGGAAAGGCGAATTTTCGATTTCGGCTCATTGGGAGAGTTCTAGGAAAATATAGTTCATCTCTAAAGGATATTGCGTACAGAACACTTGTGAGATCCGTTCTTTAGTGCTACTCAAGTGTTTTGGATTTTATGGAGAACCTACATTTGCAATAGGTTGCAAAACGATCGCACTGCCGCCGACATACATCTCGTGTAAGGAGCGTGAAGGCAGGATAAGAGAAATCAAGGCTCGTATGGAAGCACATACACAGTCGTCAGTATCCTCTGCCTGTGATTTTCGCCAACTTCTTTCTGCAGCTCGTTGTCTGTGGAAAAATGCTGTCCTTAGAGCCAGCGGTTCATGTGAATGAAGAGATGAAATCAGAAGGTGCCAAGTCCGGGCTGTATTATGGGTGTCAAACACTTCCCATCGCAAACGTTGCAACATTGTCTTCGTAGTTCCCGTAGTGTGTGGGCAAGAATTGTCACGAAGAAGGAAACGCATGACAGTTACATTATGTAGGCTGCGTGAAATCAGGCGAAACTTCCCAGCGGGCACTCACACTTGTTGGGAGAGATAACTGTTTTAGACATCTCTACATGCTTGCCGTGCACTCAGTATTGAAAAGTGTGACGAGACGCGATATACGGACATACGAGAGACACTACGTAACACATCAGCGCAAAACTTCACTGGATTTTTACTGAGGTTTTGAGTTCCCGACTGATCAGAGCCCTCATACGTATAAAGTTCAGTCAAATGGTAAGGTCCAATTCAAATATCCGGACAACGTGTTTTGGGAGATGTTAGTCCTTATGCTGATTACACCCACCTTCGTGTAGGTCATAATAAATGTTACATTTGTTGCTCATGGGCGTTGTGTGGCACGTTAGCAGAGGATGGTTACTTTTCACTGTTCCTTTCACTCCCCCGGGTAAGACGTAGCACCGTGTGATACACCAATGGAGGAACCAGTGGCGAATGTTTTCAAGGAAGAACAGCGAGGTGTGACACGCTTTCTTTGTGCGGAAAGTGTCCGTCCCGCGGTCATACACAGGAGAATGTGTATGGTGAGAAGTTTGTTTCAAACAAAACAGTTTGTAATTGGTGTGTCGGCGTTTTCGTGGTGGCAGGGAGACACTGACAGACGATGCGCGGCCTGGGAAGGTGACAAATCGTATTCCTGATGAGACAGTTGCTGCTATTGACAATTCCATTCAAACTGATAGATGGGTCTCCTTGGATGCAAGTACAGGTGTCCCATGACAATATGCATGCCACTGTGTGCAATAGACTTGGTTACCGGAAGGTTTGTCCTCAATGGGTACCCAGATGTTTGTCCGAAGAACACTGTCACAACAGTATGGGAATATGACTGAACTATTTGACGCAATGTCTGAACGAGGGCGACGATTTCCTTTCCAAGGTCATTGTCGGAGATCAATCTATATGCCCACTGTTTCAACCAGTATCCAAAGTGAGTGTATGCAGTGGAAGCATGTCATGTCACCTAAACCAAAGAAAATCCGTTCCACATCAACTGCTAAGGTCATGGTGACTGTGTTCTTGGACGAGCAGGGGTCTCTGCTACTGGAATAAACGCCGGGGTAGCCTCACAAGAGGCATCAGCTTGTTGCGCGACAATGTCTGGCCTCGTGTTGCCAAACAAACACAGGATTTTTTGGCGTCTTGGAAATGGGAATGCTAGACCACCCCGTGTATAGTCCTGACTTGAGTTCCTGTGATTTCCACGCTTTTAGGCCTCTCAAGAAACACGACCGGGGGCACTGCTATGGATCAGATGAAGAATACAGCAAGCTTTGACAGAGTGGTTCCATACCCAACCCAAAGAGTTCTTCCAGGGCATTCATCATCTCATGCAAAGGTGAGATAAGTGCCTCAACAGCCATGATCTTTATGTATAGTTCTCTCCAGTAATAAGGTCCATATGTAGAAATGGACCTTTTCATTTGACTGCAACTTACAGATGCAGATGCAGATGACGCGAACACTTTACACTGTATTTACCGTTATGCGATGGCCCAGTTAGGTGTATTAACAACATGTGCAAAACTTTTGTGAAAAAGGGAACTTTGAAATAATTAAAAAACAAGAAACTGTAAGTAGCTGTGGGAAAGTGGAAACGTGAAAGTAAATCGGAAATTTTAATGGGGATGTGCAAGCATTTGGAGTTCGCACGTAATTTGAACTGTGTATTATCTTGAGAAACATGGAAGACAGGAATCCTGTCGAGTTTTTTCTGAAGATGAACGATTAGGAGACTGTGGAAAAATGATTTAATGTAGCATATAGTAATGCAAATAGCGAACTGTTCCGCTGTTGAAAGGGACGAGCAATAGAAAACTAAAGTTGCGGTCTTGATGGCACGGGAGGAAGAGCATTCGCTAGGGGGGGGGGGGAGGGGGAGGTGGGGGGAGGAGGACCATAAAAAAAGAGTGAACGGTGTTATAAATGTATTGAAGGTGTCCGACCGTAAGTCGTGTTCCTCAAAGCTGCATTATGCAAGAACGAAAAGCTCAGTCGATTAATGATTAGTGCACATAAGCTGAAGACCAACATTATGAATAAACTATAAGGGTCATTAGTGAGTTTTACATGTTACTGACGGAAAACCGGAAAAACATGCACATTCCAGAATAATAAGGTTGAAGTGAGCGTGTACAGTGTCCTCAGATATACAGTGTTACTCTTGATTTTCAAACCCAAAAATCTCCTTCTTCCATTCCCGTGATTGGACCTACAAAAATCTTAAGTACCCTCTTCTTGGTGTCTTCCAAATATTTCATCCCAGGCCATCCTCTTCCGCTCCTTCCCAGCACTTTCCAACATTTTTGACTGTCAAGACCTGACACAGACTATCTTCGTTCTCTATATTGCGAAATTCATAATCGTTAGTAATGAAATTTCAGACATTTCTGGTTTGTTATTCCTCGAGTTAACCCTTCTACTGAGATAAACTTCAGATACTTTTAACGATAGAGTTCACCCATAAGAACAAAGAGTCTGCTAACTGTAATTGGGAATAAACTGGTCTTAGCACCAGCAGCTATTATTCACCGACAAGTACTGCGTGGCTGTCAATTGTGTTTAAATGTTTAAAGGCCGTGTGGCAGGTTCTAGTGTCAGAAATTCTTCCGAGCTATCGTCAACGTTCGAAGATGTACCTATATTGCTTCACAAGGAAAAAGTCGTACAATCGCCTTATTTTATTTCGTATATGACTCATTTTATCTCGTAGTACGTGAAAGTAAATTCCTGTGAAATAACGTCAACATACGCACAATAACTACTTTTTATCAAATAAGACCACCGTAGGTCAACCAGCTTTCGACAGCAAGTAAGAACAAGAGAGAAGAATAATTGTAATTTCCGTAGATCATAGATAATGTAAGTAGGCTGTTTAGGTTTTTTTATTGGTAACGCCACGTAGTGCTCTGTATGAAAATCACTGGCTGTGCTGTGTGCAGTCTGTGGCTGGTTTGTATTGTTGTTTGCTATTATTGTTGGGCAGCTGGATGTTAACAGCTAGTAGCGTTGCGCAGTTGGAGGTGAGCCGCCAGCAGTGGTGGATGTGGGGAGAGAAATGGCGGAGTTTTGAGAGCGGATGATCTGGACGTGTGTCCATCAGAAACAGTACATTTGTAAGAATGGATGTCATGAACTGAGATATATATATATATATATATATATATATATATATATATATATATATATATATAAAATGACTTTTGAACACTATTAAGGTAAATACATTGTTTGTTCTCTATCAAAATATTTCATTTGCTAACTATGCCTATCAGTAGTTAGTGCCTACAGTAGTTTGAATCTTTTATTTAGCTGGCAGTAGTGGCGCTCGCTGTATTGCACTAGTTCGAGTAACGAAGATTTTTGTGAGGTAAGTGATTTGTGAAAGGTATAGGTTAATGTTAGTCGGGGCCATTCTTTTGTAGGGATTATTGAAAGTCAGATTGCGTTGCGCTAAAAATATTGTGTGTCAGTTTAGTGTTGATCAGAATAGGTAAAGAGCGAAGTGTCTGAGTACGTTCAGTTCTGCTCACCTGTTTGAAAATCAAATAATGTAAGAGGTTCATCAGCACAGTAATTCATCAATTTTTTTAAGGGGACGTTTCATAATAACATAGAGTGCGAACGCACCAATCTCTGCCTTTTTGGCGTTTTAAACCAACATATAAGTCACGTACTCGGGGCAGTAAGTTAAACTCGTTGCAGCAAGCCGAATCTCTGTCATTACACGCTATGCGAAGTGGAACTGACAGTTTTTCTTAATTATACCTAAAATTAAGCATAGATTATAATAATGAAAAGACTTGTCATATTGATATTATAACTGTACTAGTACAGTTTACCTAATCTTTCCGAAATTCCTAATGTTAATGCGATGGTTATCGTTATTTCACGTGGCCATTTGAAAAGTATAGGCAGTTCTTTTCACAGAACTACAATTATTTGGTGAATGCTTATTTTTGTTGCACTGTCAGTCTTAATTCACCGCTTCCGGAGGAGTAGAAGACGAACTATCGGTTAGGCAGGCAGCATTAGTTTTTTTGATGATTCCTCAGCAATATGTAAGAAATGTTTTATTACCCTTTTATAGGAAATGAAATCCTTTTATATCCATAACGTCCATTTTTCCCATAATAAGCGTATATATTTTATGACTTTTGCTTAATCTAGTACAGATACCAAAACAGTGAACATAATATATTAGAAAATATTCTAGAGAACTCCTGCAATTAGTAAAATATTAACCTTCTCTCATTTTGAAACGTCAGTCTTTCATTCAGTTTTACATCTAAGGATCAACACACATTCTAACTTTCCATTCATGGAAATATCTCTCCATGTATTTTACAGTAGATCACTTCCACAACTGAGATCATCGTCAGTTTACCTAATGTCCAGGATACAAAACAAGAGTTACCTGGGCATATGTGAAGGTCCTTCTTTCGACTTCTAGTAAAAAGCAAAGCATTTGATCTGTAACAAAAATATCATAAATTATGCACTAAAATGCGTAATGACATACTCGGCTTCGTGCCCCGAGTCAAGTGACTTAGATGTTGGTTTCAGTACAAAGACGTCGTGCGCAGTTGTATGTTATCCACGATCCACGGTAATTTCTGAAGCACAGAGTCTCTAACAGTCACGGAACTTCTAGCAACACGCGCTGTTGCAGCTAATGTCCATTAAATAAAATCTCTGACGTGACTTTTATCATACGATATACTGTATTACAACGTTCCCTTCAGGAATATTAATGATGAAGGCTTTGTGCCTGATAACATGTCCAGTAAATTTTGCTTTTCTCTGTTTTATTTCCTTGAAAAAAATTTTCTCTCCGTTTACTGCCCTTAAGTTTTCCAGGTCGCTTTTCCTTTCCACCCAGCTCGTTCTTGTCATGTTTCGAAATATCCAAGTTACACCAGCTTCAGATCGATTCCTTTACAGTTTACCCAGAGCCCAACTTTCACATCCATGAAGCAGAGTACTGCAAACAAATAATTTTGCAAAGGATTTTATCATGTCTATACTGATATGTTTGGTGATTAAAATGCTTCTCTTAGTCATAAATGCCTGGTTTTCCAACGCAATCGTTCTCTGCACTCCCATTAAGCATCTGCTGTCCACTGTGGCTATACTACCGAGATAACGAAATTCTTTCACATGTTCAACTCCGAAGACATCAGTTTTACATTATTTTCAATTTCTCCCATATTTTTCTTTGTTTTCCGTTTTTTCATTTTCAACTTCTATAGTTTAAGAGTGTTTAACAGGACCTGCAGCATTCTAAGCATTTCTTTTTCTGAAATTGCAACTACAGCTATCATGGCGTCATCAAAAATTATAATGCAGTGTGTCCTTCACGATTAACTTTTATTCCCGTTGTCTCTTCCTTCAAGATCTGAATAGCTTACTCAATGAAGACGTTGAACAACCATGGATATAAGGGACATTCTTGTCTAACCCTTTTCTTATCCTTGCTTCTTCTCTACCTTCTTGTTGTGCTTTTGTGATTTGGTTCTGATACAGTTGATTAATCATTCTTTTATTCTTCTAGCCAAGTCCTATGAATACCATAGTCTAAAGAGAATCACCTTGTTCGTATTGTCAAAACTAATCTAAGTCAATGAAAGTAAGATAAGTTTTTCTGTTCATATCCGTCCTTCTTTGCAAAAGCGTGTGCAAGACCAAAATTGGTTCTTCTGTTCCTCTGACTTCTCTAAATCCAATATACTTATCCAGTTCCGATATCTATCTTAATCCAATACAGGTATCTACCTCTCCTTTTGCTCTGCTCTTAATAGTATTAATGAGTATTTTAGAGGCGATTGGTGACACTGATAGTGTTCTGTGACTTATTATTATTTTATTTTAGGTATAGTATGCGAAGTCTTTTGACATGATTCCTCTTTTGTAGTAGTCATTTATTAGTCTGAATAACTGATGTTTCATGTTGTTACCGAACAACTCCTTGAGATTCATGTCCCATGATTGGAGGACCCTGTATTTATGTTTCACACTCATAGATGTCTTAAGTTATATTATTTCCGTTCTTGAAGTCTTTATAGTGGTGCAGTTCTTCTATGTATTCTTTCCAACGAGCACATATCTCATCATCGTCAATAAGTGATATCCCCTTTTTATTTTTTCATGTACACTGTTTTCCTTTCTGAATTTATTCCTTTCCTGAATTAGGTTTAGTATTTCTCCTGTTGCCAAATGTTTTCTAGGTTCTTGATTCCTTTTTCCTAAACCCTCATTTACTGCATCGACTATCCCCATCTTGATATTATTCCTTTGCATTGGCTCACCAGTTTCATTAGCTACTTTACTGGTTCTTTACTGCTTCTTCTACAACAATTCCACTCTTCATCTCTTTTTGACAGATCTGTCGGTTCTTTTAAATCTAGTGCTGTACTTGGCTAATAGAAGTGTGAGGTCACAGTTTATGCCTGGATCATAACAGCTGTGGTATAGTTTTATCTGACTCCTGTACCCTTACTTTATTAACATAATCTAAACTAAATCGTCTTTCGTGTTGCATCATCCATGTGTACGCTCTTTTAGGAGGAACTTCAAATAATGTTTTTGTGTTAACTACATCATTTCAGGCGCAGAAATCTACAAAATTTCCTATTCTTATTGCCTGTATGGGATCTTACTGCTGCATTAAAAACTATGCATTATTGAGACATCATCTTTTTTTAGTCGGTTTTGTTCTTCAGTATCTTCATACATAGTCATAAATTCATTCACGTCGTGAGGCGACGTTGGGAAATACCTCTGAATTATTTCCAAGGCCACAAGCGTAGTGTTTTTACCGTCATGAACAGGTCGCTGACGTGGTAAGTCCTGCAAACATTATTTGATAATACTCCTCTCGTAATAACTGCCAGTCCATGCTTTCCTCTTTTCTCATCACCACTGTAAACTACTCTTAACTTACTGCTGCAGAAATATCCATTTCCTTCCCGTCTTGTCTCACATAGACCTAATATATCTATCTCATCCTTCCTCATCTAGTCTGCATCCAGTTTTCCCGCTTTCAGTAGCGTTCGTACAATCCATGTTCTCATCTTCGTCGCGATTTTAGTTGAACTTCGCTTAATGATGACCTGAGAAGTCGTCTTACCTCTTATGCCAAATCTCGTCTTCCGAGATCCAGGATCAGTGGTTAATTCCGCGTAAAGTCAGGTTCCATGATTGCATTCTACTGGTCTCATGGGTTAGTAAGGGAAAATAAGAAGAAAATACGTTTTGTAAGACAATAAAATGGTTTAAATACCGTTGCTGCTTCACTTAAAAGAAAAACAGATATTTTATCTGCCTAGACATCAGAAAATACAATGCGATAGTATTTAACTCGTCTTGTTGTCCTGTTTCATGGATGCAAGAGCCTCTTGCTTCATTTACTTTCTAATTCTGTTTTTATTTGTCGACTTCTCACTTGTTTTGCTCACTGATTACATGAGTGGTTAGGGAGTAGCTCGTACCGATATAAATAACTAATTTCTCTGCGCTTAATCTAACTTTTCGTTCTGTTAGTAGTTTCTCTCTTTAATATATCTGATCTTGGTCAATAGAACTCCCCTCCTCTGGCGACATAAACAGGTAGAATGTTTTGTACGCTCTTTCAGGGCTTATCCTGCAGCTACCTCGAACAATGGACCGTGGGACGGCCGCATCTCGTTCTCTACAGCAGACCACGAAGCCATTGGTGGAAGAGGAGGGATCTCCGGCTGCTGTGAACTTTCAGAGGGGTCCTCAGCTGTCCACTTGCCGCTACTCCGCTGTGGATGGAATTTTATCTGCAACCAGTTAAGAATCATAACTTGAAGCACATGCATTCTTGAACATTCCCAGATGATTGGTTTTAGGCCCCAGTAGTTGACTCTGCGCCTGGTCGAGGTCGTAGAATGTTTGCCGTCCTGGTTGGGGAGCATGAAAAGTGAACAGACTTACGATAGCCAGACAGCCACAATCCTCACAAAAGAACTTCCAACATAGTGCAAAAAGTACGCCGATTTAAGCAAGCCAAAGGTTGAGCCTCTGCTTGATTCTTCATTATGACAGCTCCCGGCACATACCATACCGTAGTAAGAGTGTAAGAATGTAGAGGCCACCTTTATAAAGACAAAAGCAGACTTGAGTGTCTTGTTGTTGTTTAAAAGTCTTGCTGTATATGAGATACAGTCTGCGGCTTTTTTTTTTCTCTGGACGTGAGGAAAAAGGAACGAAGACTCTAGCTTGTGATGCATGCTGCCAACATTTGCCTGATCTTGTTCCAGTTCCTTTCTAGCAGAAGCAAACCCAAGCATCCACTCCGATATCTTATACGGCTCCAGTAGTTAAGCAATGCCTTCATTTTCTCCTGATGTGTCTTTCTGACTTTATCACGTGACTAGAAGACTCTCTACGAAATGTATCAGGATATCTAGACTGATACTCTTAATCGTTTTCACCGGTCGATATGCTGAGCCCCTAATGGTGTTGACATGCTTTAAGGCAAATACAACGCTCGACTCATTTGCCTGCTAACGAGCTCCTGGGGAGGAAAGAAATGTAAGCCGACTTGAATGGGAGAGAGGCTACGAATAGTACTTTAATGCTAAAGGCAAACCGCGTAGCCCATCAGTACCGAAGTGTTAGTACCGATCATGTGAAATGTAGCTCTTGATCATAACTTGATACCATCAACATTTTGTAGCGAAACGGAAGTTACAGATGACAAAGTGTATGTTAAGTCAATAGAATACGTAGTAACCAATTATAGTGTCATAGTCTTCTCAAGGAGCAACGATAACATCCATATGTGCTTAAGGGTTTAAGTGGAACACAAGTTGGCTTGCAGGCTTGACCTTCGTCGTCCAACTGGCGGGCGTGCAGTTTGTCTCCATTGAGGCAACTTCATAGAATTTCATTCTGTGGCAGTAAAGACATGGTATACACAGGTCGAATTTTATTACTATCTCCGAGCCAGGAGAAACTGCAGCAGCTTTAAGGTAACATGCCAGTGAACGGTTGGAAAAGCAGTAATAATTTTCATAAAATTTGTGAAAGAAGAAATTTTAGGACAATGAAAATGTTTTGAGGATGAAGATTTTGCTATAAGAATAATCAGAATAGCTTTGGTATAAACTTTATTACATAAACATTTACGTCGGTCAGTAATTTAAATATTTTTCTGCCAGTGTATGTTTGTAGTCTATTGACTTATTAACTACTTTTCGTAGATGCTTAAAACTTTGTGCACCCATTTATGACACTGTTATCTAAAAAGTAGACTACAATCAAATGATTTCAATCAATAATTTTTATACTATAAATACATAAATTAGACAATCGAAATTAAGGTAATTTTTTATAATTAATAAGGATATATTTTTTCTCCTGGTGATAGTACGCTGGTGTCTGTAGTCTGCTTTTCTCCAAATGGTAGACTGAAATATCACAAAAAATTTCAGACCTCTAGCTCAAATAGTTTTGATTTGATTCTCGGGAAATTCAACTTAGACGTACATTTCATCTGTTACTCACCTCTGTTTTTCTTAAAGCCCTCCAGTTGCATAATATCCGCTTCAAACTTTGACACCACCAAGCGAACACCGACCCAACTTGATACACGGTTACTTTCCCAGGGAAAAACGTTCTCAAAGATGGAAATACAAACCTAAAAACGGATTAAAGGAACTCAGAGAAAAGCTGTTTTTTCGTCTTACGTAATTACAAATTAAACACTTTCTGTTACTTTCCTTCAATTGTACTGTGAAACCTAGTTTCTTTCAGCGTCTCACGCTTCTAGGTCAACGCAAATAATAATAACGCCATTTGACATCCGACCGCAGCGGATCAGGGTCGTTGACGCATACCGACATGTATTTAAATTTGGTTTTAAAGATGTTCCCGATATCCGAATCGATTCATTTAACTACCATTTTGTTCACAAAACTCTAAATATTGATTTAAGATGGGGAAAAAATCGAATTTTTGAAGCAGATACACAAACAAGTGACATTAAGGCAAGTCAGCTGCCGCCGACACTACGCTCTCAACTACCAAGTTGGTCCCCAAATGACACTAAGAATGAGTCAGCTGATGTTTGCCGCCATGGGCTTCACTACTTGTCTAATGCGTATGCGGACAGGGCACTTTCCTCTTAAAATGTGCACCTCGCTCTCTGACGGCAGACCGCTCATGGCGCGACTATGTGAACACCCATCCACCTTCCCTCGCGAAATAGGGTCAAGATTTGATATTACTCACCGGCTTTGACCGGTGACGCAATGTTAATGGCTACTGTGACGTCACCTTTTGGTACGTATTTTCACAGTTTGATTGTGAGTTGACAAATCCAACGAATGTGAAAGCAAAAAGCCTGTTAGGATGACAGAATAACCTACAGCGTAGCGCGTTTGAAATAATCGCCCCTGGTATCACGTTTTAGTCGCCTTATTGTTTACGAAATGTGTTGCAGGTTTCCTACGTCGCTGGTCAAATTCAATGACTAGTATCGAATAATCCACTTCATTCGCCAAAAATTCCTTTTATTTGGTTTTACCTTTTTACTTCCTCCAACTTCGACATTTGTATCGATAAACAATGGAACACTATTTACTACAAATAGTACGACGGCAAATCAGTGAGTATGAGCATTTTTCTGGTCCGTACTGAAGTGCGGGGAGTATTCTTAAAATATGGTCCTGCCTGTGACGAAGAGGATTCAGGTAGGCCATCCACATCAACAACTGACAGAAACATCAAACAAACTGAGCGAACGATTCATGATGACTGTCACGCCAGAACTGATGATATTTTGCGCTTGATTTGAAAATTAGCCCCAGTTCAGCGTGTTCAGTCGTCCATGAATCTCTGAATTACCAAAAACTTTATGCTGTGTAGATACCACATCAGCTAACAGACGAACACAAATAGCAACGTTTGGAAGTGTTGAAATCAAGGTTAAGGCATTCTGAACAGGAAAGATAAGACTTTTTCAGTTGTATAGTAACAGTTAATGCGGCAAAAATCCATCACTACGGACAACAGAACGAATGGTAGAGCCTATATGGCAATATCCAGTAATTAGGGATATTAAAGGGCCACTGCTGATTCATTACTCTCCTAAAAGATCAAAAAATGAGTAGCATCTACGGAACTACTACAAGATCTGAAACCCAAAACGAAAACAAAGAGGAGAGAGAAGGTGAATAAGGCCTAGCGCAAACGCATCGATTTTTATCGTACGTAGAAATATTGTACGATTAAATTATTTTAGAGGAACAAACGAGAGCATAGGAAATTCTTTGTTCCACTAAAAGAATTTGATTGTACGATATATTTCCGCACGTTAAAAATCGATGCGTGTGCGCTAGGCCTAAATGTCGGTTTGGCGAGTGACGCATGCTACCTAATTAAACTTCTAGGTCAAGATAAGTCGATTCAAAGAGCGATATTCGAGTCGTTGCTTTTGGTACGTTTTCTTCAATTACCTGTCTATCGAATAGTGAAAGACTATCACCGGTAGACACCTAGCGGGGATAACTGATCAGGTGATGATTGATCAGTTATCGACCGGAGTTGAAAATTGTTAAATTACTAAAATAGCTATTAAAAATAGGGGTTGGTGGTAGAAGGGCGAAAATTTAGGGTTGCGTGTATTTTGTAATGCCACATCATAAAAAAATAAAAATAAAAAGTTCCGTCCAAAAAATAAGAAAATTGTTTTGGAGTGGACCACCCTTATCACTTAGGGGTATGAAAAACAGATTACGACCGATTATCAGACCTACCGAAAATACTTGTAAAATTTCATCAGAATCGATCGAGCCGTTTCGGAGGAGTATGGCAACTAACACTGTGACACGAGAATTTTATATATAAAGATTTATTTGCTTTCTCAGTTGAGTTTTATTTGTATGTGTCTGTTATTGCAAATTTTAGATTGTTGGTTTGCTTCTCATGATTTAATGCTGTTCTTACAGTTTTCTTCATTTTACTGAGGCAGTACAAGATTGATTCTCCGGCGGTGACTTGCAACATGAAAATTCTTCCCATTATTTCGCTTGTTTACAATTCAGTTTCACTTTCCGTTCGTTAGTGAACATTTATTGATTATACTGTTCGTAAGTTATAGATCTTGCAACGTTAGGGCACCCATTTATGTTCATTTTGAAGCCTTAAGAGTATTATTAAATACAGAAGCGTTTAAACATGTATCATTGTTGAGTGCACAAGCTTACTGCTGTGGAGGGAAATTTAACAAAAATATTGCAGAAAGACTTTTGTTGCGCTGCCACGATGTATCACAAAGAGCTGGAAAAACTAAGAGACAAGATTGGGTGGGCATCGGCAGCTGGCCTACAATACGTCAACCGCGATGAAGTACTGGGCGCCCAGTGCAGCGGTATGAAGCCCTCGAAATAATGATTGCGCAATTTTAGTTGTGGATTGCACAGTACGAGGGGCATTCATTAAGTAATGCAAGACTTTCTCAGCCAGTTCAGATTGAAAAGCTGTGGAATTTGTTGTGGTAGGGGACTGATGACCATAGATGTTAAGTCCCATAGTGCTCAGAGCCATTTTTTTGAGTGTGAAATCTTATGGGACTTAACTGCTAAGGTCATCAGTCCCTAAGCTTACACACTACTTAACCTAAATTATCCTAAGGACAAACACACACACCCCATGCCCGAGGGAGGACTCCACCGGAACCAGCCACACAGTCCATGACTGCAGCGCCTGAGACCGCTCGGCTAATCCCGCGCTACGTAGCCCTCAAAGTGGCATCTTTAACGGAGGTGCGTTCAAGGGAGGGAACTGTCACTGAGTAACTTTTGGCGGAAAAACAGATCATCGCAGATATTCACAGCTGCTTGCAGAATGTTTACGGAGACATGGAGTGAACAAAAACATGACGAATCTTTGGGCGATGCGTCTGTCATCATCGTAACAAGATCGCGGAAACTGTCCGTTCCTAGCGTGTCGGCCGACCCCGCCCAGCTGACACTCCTGCAGTGTTGGACATTCTCATTAGAGTTGATCGACAGGTGACAATCAAACACCTTGTTCCACAACTGGACAGCTCTGTTGGTAGTGATGACACACTCGTCCATCAGGTGATTAATCAAAGGTGAGGTAAAACTGTTAATATTCGAAAGAAAAGTATTAAGGAAAATTTTTGGACCTGTATACGACGAAAATAACATGGAATGGAGAATAAGAAGAAATGAAGAATTAAGAGGGCTGTACAAACACTGCAACATCGCCGAAGTGCTCAAGCGGAGAAGGTTGAATTGGGCAGGCCATATAGCAAGAATGACAGAGAATAGACTACCTAGAATGACATTCAGCAGGACAATAGATGGAACGAGACGAAGAGGGAGACCCAGAATCAGATGGCGGGATAACATTCGGAAGGACACAACTAGGATGAACAGCAACAGCAACTGGACAAACAGCACATTGGACAGGCAGAAGTGGAAGAGGCTCATAGAGCAGGCGTATGGTCGATAAGGCCCTTGCCACATGTAAAGTAAACGTAAAGTATGCCACTGGGCTCCTCGCCGTGTTTTGGAAGACCATACAGAGCAACGAAGGACCATCTGTGCGGAGTTGCTTCTCTATGACAAGGCTAGACCTCACACAAGTCTGCGGACCGGAGAGGAGATAGCAAAATTTCACTGGACTGTTTTTCCTCATCTGCCCTACACTTCGGAACTCGCACCTTCCGACTTTCATCTATTTGGCCCAATGAAGGCTGCAGAATGTGGATGATGGGGAGGTTACTCATGCAGCAAGACGTCAGCTCCAACGTCGACTAGTAGGGTGGTACCATGCGGGCCTCCAGGCCCTCCCAGTAAGGTCGCGTAAGGCTGTCGCATTGAACGGAGATTGTGTTGGAAAATAGGGTGTTGTAGCCAAAAGAGTGGGGAACAATGTGTTGTACTGGAATCGTGAATAAAACCATCGAGGTTTCAGAGAAAAAGTGTTGCATTACATATTGAACGCCCCTTGTTCTATGGTGTAAGAAGTATGTCAGTGTATTAAGTACGAGGACTAGAACTTGTGACGTTATCTCTCACTGACAGTATCAGTCAAACAGTATCCACGAACGAACGGAAAATGGATCTGAACTATGGGCAGAAAGGCGCAAAGAATGGAACGAATTTTCACATTGCGAGATAACGCATGGGAATCAATTATGTCCTGCCACAGTAAAATGAAAGAAACTGGCACAACGCCATTAATTTGTGAGAAACAAAGCAGCAAACAAAGAATGTGGAATAACAAATACAGAAGTGTTCAAACGCCGCATTACACAGCAAATAAACATTAAAAATACATTTATATTCTGAAGAAATCGAAACTAAGTATCCTAAATATACGAGCACATTCTGAAAAGTAATGCCTTCCAATAGTTTGTGTGAAAACATTTAAAGTTTTTATTCTTCGTGTCTGCATACTTGTTCCTCAAGAGAGTCACCCTGGCGACAAACACATTTCTCCCAACGAGAGACCAGTTTCTTGATGCCGTAACTGTAGAGTTTTCTACTTTGCTGGCGGAGCCACAACCTCACCTCTTTTAAGTTCTCGATGCTGTTCTTTAAGTTTTGGAAACAGATGGAAATCGGATGGGGCCAAGTCGGGACAGTATGGAGGATGAACGACGACAGTGCGTGTAAGGAGTCAGATTGCTGCAGATGGCACAGCGGTCGTGTGCCGTTTGTCCTTATCACGCTGAAGGGAAGGGTACTCCAAGTGTGCAGCAACTCTTCGAATTCGAAACTCGATTTCAGCAGACTGTTTCTCAAACACTGACATAGTTACGTAACACTTGGCCATGTTACACGCTAAAATTCGGAGCCCTCTAGCGACAGAAGGCTACGAGTATGTAGATGGTTGAAATGGCTCTGAGCACTACGGGACTTAACATCTGAGGTCATCAGTCCCCTAGAACTTAGAACTACTTAAACCTAACTAACCTAAGGACATCACACACATCCATGCCCGAGGCAGGATTCGAACCTGCAACCGTAGTAGTCGCGCGGTTCCGGACTGCGCGCCTAGAACCGCTAGACCACCGCGGAGTATGTAGAGATGAAGCATCGAGATACTCGCATATAATGTGAATAAAGTTTGTTTTATTAACAAGCTTTAAGAGTTTTCAAATAAAACATCGGGGGCATTACTTCTTAGTTCCCCATTGTATTTACGCGTGTGATGGAATTTTTTTTAAAAAATGTGCAAGATTGAATTAGATTTTTAAAGAGCATCGGTCACATTTAGTAACTAGTAAAGCATCATGAAGTAAATTTATAAAGGAAACATCATGCGTTCGTTGGCAGACATTCAAATCTGAATAAAATTCGTCCGATACAAAAACAAATGTTTCAAATGGCTCTGAGTATTATGGGACTTAACTTCTGAGGTCATCAGTCCCCTAGAAATTAGAACTACTTAAACCTTACTTAAACCTAAGGACATCACACACATCCATGCCCGAGGTAGGATTCGAACCTGCGACCGACTGAAGCACCTATAACCGCTCGGCCACTCCGGTCAGCTACAAAAACAAGTCGGGAAGTTTATTACTAACTCAGTGCAAATAAACAGATGTCTCTCTGTTCTGTATGTAATGTGTGAACCGAACAGAAATTTTATTGCTGTAATCTAAATAATTCTGTCACTCTGTCATTACTGTTTTTCTTCTTCGCTTCTGTATTTCTAGACTGTGGCACCATCCTACAGCAGTAGACACTGTGGGAAGGGACAAGAGTTGTTGCTTCCCTGGGTCGAAGACTGTGTGGAGACTTCACGGCAGTGCGGTTGCAACTCTGAGATTATTGTCTGACTGGCGGAGTGCGGACGAGGTTTCTCGTTCGCAGAAAGTTTACTGTGAGGCATGTGGTGGAGGGTGAGTTCTGGAGGCGGAGCCCAACACTAGAAAAGTATCCGAGAAGCGCTGTCGGCACTACACTAACTGGAAGCAGGGTTCTCCATCTACATCTAAATCTGTACTCTGCAAACCACAGTGATGTTCATGACATAGGGTACATACCATTGCACCAGTTATTTGCGCTTCCTTCCTCTCCATTCACGTACCGAAAGAGAAAAGAACGATTGCTTAAATGACTCTGCGTGAACTTTGGAAACACATTTATGGTAAGGCCTTATGGGACCAAACTGCTGAGGTCATCGATGCCTAAGCTTACAAACTACTTAACCTAACTTAAACTAACTTACGCTAAAGACGACACACACACCCATGCCCGAGGGAGGACTCGAACCTCTGACGGGGGAAGCCGTGCGGACCGTGACAAGACGCCTAAGACTACTCGGCTACCCCGCGCTGCTGCGTGAAATTTAATTAGTCTATTATTGTTACAGTATATTACTAGATTCATCACATAAAACTGTATCTAGTAATTTTCTAAGTAGAGTTTCTCTGGATAAAAGTTTGCGTAGGTAACCGGATACATTTGCGTCTGTCAATTAAGTTCTTTCAGCATCTTTGTGAGTCTCTCCCTTGGTTCAAACGAACCTGTGATCATTCGTGCTGCACTTATTTGTATCCGTTTTATATACCCCGTTAGTTGTAATTAGTTCAGGTCCCATATAATTGAGCAATATTCTAGGATGGGTCAACTGTATAAGGCTGCCGCAGAAGACAACCAGACCATTATCCTTCGTTGTCGAGCCTTATGGCGGGACTCATCAGTGAAGACAATTGCACTGTAGTCAATGAGATTTCAGGCCGAAAACGTGTCTGAAGACGTCGCAGACAGTGATGGGAGACCAACCTGAATATCACCCGTCATACGGCCCCACAAAAAGGAGTGATGATCTGGAGAGCCATATCTTTTTATAGCAGGAACCCTTTGGTTCTTATCTGCGGCACCCCTACAACACGGCGGTGCGTAGACTGTATTCTACGTCCCGTTTTGTTGCCCTTCATGGCATGCCATTCCGGGTTTACATTTCAGGAACATAATTTCCACTTGCGCAGGCGGTAGTTTCGATTACTTGTCTTCGTGCTTGACAAAGCCTACTTTGAGCCTAAAGCTCGCTGGATTTTTCCCCAATTAAAAACGTTTGGAGCATTATAGGTTGACCTTCCAACCAGCTCGGGATTCTGACGTGCTAAAACGCCATTTGGACAGAATTTGGCGCGGTATCCCTCAAGAGGACATCCAAGAACTCCATCAGTCACAGCCAAGCGCAATAACTGCTTGCGTAAGGTTGGTTGGTTGATTTGGGGGGAGGAGACCAAACTGCGAGGTCATCCGTCTCATCGGATTAGGGAAGGACAGGGAAGGAAGTCGGCCGTGCCCTTCCAAAGGAGTTATCCCGGCATTTGCCTGAAGCGATTTAGGGAAATCACGGAAAACCTAAATCAGGATGGCCGGACGCGGGATTGAACCGTCGTCCTTGCATAAGGGCCAGATGTGGACCAACGGGTAATTAACTTGGTCAGTTTATGAAGCCTTATCTCTTGAATAAATCGTCTAATTATTTTAAAACTGTTATCATTTGTTTGTCTGTACATGTACATCACATGTACCGATAGCCGTCTCCTTTGGATAATTCTTTCGTGGTGCGTTTTCTTTTTGTTTTAGTGCGCATAAATATTTTTCCGGGCTAGATACCCTCCGACCATCCTCCGTAAATACACTTTTCAACTGTTACGTAGTGTTTAACTACGAATTCATCGATTCTTTTCAAATTACGCCAGAAAGAAATAATAAATTCCGAAACTACGTAGAAAGAACGTTGCAATAAACGTGATGACTCAACAAATACAAAATGGTACGTTCATAATCTTATGCGAACTGCGACTAAATTAGACACTAATTATATTTCATCTGTAAAGATCTCCATGTCGATGGCACGCTAAGCCCTTGCATTTTGAGGAAGAGCATTGGTCTGTCGTTAAATCTGAGCTAGCTCAAAAAAGTTTGCGTGAATAAATCATACTGTTAACCATCCTAGCAGATGCTGCTATACCCGTTAGTTACAAGTTTCCGAGATTATTTGTACCACTTGTAACAGCATGATGTGTAGTCTTTAACACAATCCACGATAGCAGGACCTGAACCCTAATTTCCCGCTTTACGTCAGCGGTTGACTCATCCGAGCAAACCTCCAGGATAGACTCAGACTTCTATACGTCACCGTCTGTCTGCGTTCCGTACTCGCACAATTGCTGTGATTCCCGCACAGGGAGAGACTTATGATTATTGTCGAGACGTTGTCTTGGCACTAAACACTGCATTGCAATATCTATGTTTCTACGATGTACTTTACAAAATCCTTCAGATACGCCTTAAGAAAAGGTAACATTTCCAGAATGAAATTTTGTCTCTGCAGCTGAGTGTGCCCTCATATGAAACTTTCTGGCAGATTAAAACTGTGTGCCAGAACGACACCCGAACTCGGGACCTTTGCCGTCAGCGGGTAAGTGCAATACCGAGTGAGCAACTGAAGCACTATTCACAACCAGGCCTCACATTTTTATTTCCTCCAGTACCTCGTCTCCTACTTTCCTAACGTCACAGAAGGTCTCCTGCAAAACTTGCAAGACTAGCACTCGTGCAAGAAAGGTGACATGGCTTGGCCACAGCCTGGTGGTTGTTGTCAGAGTGAAATTTTCATTCTGCTGCGGAGTGTGCGGTGATTTGAAACTTCCTGACAGATTAGAACTGTGTGCCAGACCGAGACTTGAAACCGGGACATTCGCATTTCGCGGGCAAGTGCTCTACCAACTGAGCTACCAAGTACGACTTTACAGCTTTAATTCCGCCACTACCTCGACTTCTACCTTCCTTGCTTCACAGAAATTCTTGTGTTGATCAGTTCATAGAGCACTTGCCCGCGAAAGGCAAAGGTCTGGCACGCAGTTTTAATCTGTCACGAAGTTTCAAGGTAGCATTTATCCGCCAATTATACCATTTAGTAATACAGGCAAATGTTTTCATCCCATAGTATTATTTGAAAAACAAGATATTGATTTTCGAGAGTGTATCGATAAACATTTTAAACTAGTAAGACATTCAGATTTTTCCTTGTGAATACGGTATTTGCACAATCTGGCACATTTGTAAGAAAAATAAAAGTTGAATGTAACCAAAAAAAATGTAATGGATTTAATCCATATTCCCATGAATATAAACGTTAAAGGAAATTACAAAGAACAAACACAAATTTATTTAGTGAGTGATTGTGATGGTAGGTAACCAGTTTCGTCACCAAGTATGACGAATTAGCACGTACCAGATAAATTCATTTGCCACTAACGTGGTGTATGGATTATGAACAAGCAGCTTCCAGAACAGCTTAGTCGTTTAAAATTAGAAGTAGTTTGCTCCAGAGACATCTCCAAGATACGTGCTTATCACCACCCTCACGATGTTGTTTGCACTAATGGCGTTTCGATAACTATTTTTGTCTCACTGTTACCTAATACTGTTGGAGTTGACTGTTCTGTGAGGTCTCATCTCCAATTTGCATTCTGTCTCTTAATGAGATGTGTCATAGGGAGGGAGAATCTGTTTTTTCCAGAAACGTTTGTAACCTCGCAAGGTGTCATTTCCGTAAGAGAGAAATTCCGTCGCTACAGGGACATCGGAACAAGATATGCAATGGAATGGGCTTAATAGGAAGGTATTTCATTTTCCTCATTGTTTAGGTCAGTGATCGTCAAACTACAGCCCCTGGGCCTCATATGAGCCGAATCAAGTATTCATAAGGCGCGCGGTTCTCAGCCGTATTTGATAACAATACTAGCGAACTCGGTAATGCTTCGGAATTGCTAAATGTGTATGGAAATTGTTTATACGACTCAATCTTCTTCTCACCCCCTCCTCTCTCTATGTCTTTCCTCTTCCCTCTCCTTTTGTCCATCTCTTCCTCCTCCTCTCTGTCTCTGCTATCAATTTCGCTCCGCTCTCTGTACATCTCTTATTTCACACACTATCTATCCATCTCCTTCTGCCTCATCTCTCTGTCCGTATTCTTGTTCCCCTTCTTTATATCCATCCCCCCATCCCTTTCATTGACCATTTCTCCCTGCTCTTATTGTTATTGCAAACGGAAGCTTGATTTGGAAGAGAAGTCAAAATGAATGGGTAAATCGGTTGGAATCATTAGTGCACGGGGTGGAAGAGCGAACTTTACAGCTTATGGGTCTGTGAGGATAGTAGCTGTAATGATAGTATTCCTCATGGTTTTAATCTATGAGCAGGTAGGATTATAAAATCAGCTATAAACACAACTTTCCTGTTCTCTTTTAAATACGACTGCGAAAAGGAAAACAATTCCACATATTTCCACAGCACAGATTGACATGTTCTTTCTCGCAGCCGGTTTAACAGAAAGTGTTTACTGCATAATTCTTGTTCGATTTGCCTCCAAACGCTATCTACACTCTTCGTCAGTCTCACTGACACGACGATCATGTTTCTGGTCAGCGTTGCACGTATGCCTGCCGATATTTCGACGCCTAAAGGGAAACAAACCGCGAACTGAAATCAATTGAATATTTGCAACACAGAAAATTACCATGAACTGACAACCATCCGATATTTTCAACTTACTAAAGATATGCAGGCGCTGGCTCATGTCGGTACCAATGATGTGTGTCACTTTGGATGAGAAGAGATTCTCTCTGGTTTCGAGCGGGGGGTGGTAAAGGCTGCCAGTATTGGTTGCAAGATGAAAGCAGAAAGCAGAGGTGACCATTTGCAACATAGTCAAGACCGATTGCGGACCCCTGGTACAGAGCCGAGTGGAGCGTCTGAGTCGGCGGCTCAGAAAGTTCTGCAGCGGTGTAGGCTGCAGATTCCTCGACTTGCTCCAAAGGGTGGTTGGGTTTCGGGTTCCGCTGAATAGGTCAGGTGTCCACTACACACAGGAGCCGGCTACGTGGATAGCAGGGGCTGTGTGGCGTGGACTGGGCGGTTTTTTAGGTTAGAGCGTCTCGGGAAAACACAAGAAGGGCTTCAGTCACAAAGGGTGCCGGCCGAGCACAGGAAACGTAGATACAGGAACCATCCGGCGGCTATCTGATTTGGTGAAGACTGCCAGTCTCGCTAGCGGGATGAAAGCAGAGCTCACCATCTGCAGCATCGTCGACAGGACTGACTGCGGACCTTTGGTACAGAGCCGAGTGGAGGGTCTGAATCAGAGGCTGAGACAGTTCTGCGACCGTGTGGGCTGCAGATTCCTCGACTTGCGCCATAGGGTGGTGGGGTTTCGGGTTCCGCTGGATAGGTCAGGAGTCCACTACACGCAACAAGCGGCTACACGGGTAGCAGGGGTTGTGTGGCGTGGGCTGGGCGGTTTTTTAGGTTAGATGGCCTTGGGCGAGTACAGAAAGGGCAACAGCCTCAACGGGTGCGGGGCAAAGTCAGGACATGCGGGGACCAAGCAGCAATCGGTATTGTAATTGTCAACTGTCGAAGCTGCGTTGGTAAAGTACCAGAACTTCAAGCGCTGATAGAAAGCACCGAAGCTGAAATCGTTATAGGCACAGAAAGCTGGCTTAAGCCAGAGATAAATTTTGCCGAAATTTTTACAAAGGTACAGACGGTGTTTAGAAAGGATAGATTGCATGCAACCGGTGGTGGAGTGTTCGTCGCTGTTAGTAGTAGTTTATCCTGTAGTGAAGTAGAAGTGGATAGTTCCTGAGAATTATTATGGGTGGAGGTTACACTCAACAACCGAACTAGGTTAATAATTGACTCCTTTTACCGACCTCCCGACTCAGCAGCATTAGTGGCAGAACAACTGAGAGAAAATTTGGAATACATTTCACATAAATTTTCTCAGTATGTTATAGTCTTAGGTGGAGATTTCAATTTACCAGATATAGATTGGGACACTAGATGTTTAGGACGGGTGGTAGGGACAGAGCATCGAGTGACATTATACTGGGTGCACTATCCGAAAATTACCTCGAGCAATTAAACAGAGAACCGACTCGTGGAGATAACATCTTGGACCTACTGATAACAAACAGACCCGAACTTTTCGACTCTGTATGTACAGAACAGGGAATCAGTGATGATAAGGCCGTTGCAACATCCCTGAATATGGAAGTTAATAGGAATATAAAAAAAGGGAGGAAGTTTTATCTGTTTAGCAAGAGTAATAGAAGGCAGATTTCAGACTACCTAACAGATCAAAACGAAAATTTCTGTTCCGACACTGACAATGTTGAGTGTTTATGGAAAAAGTTCAAGGCAATCGTAAAATGCGTTTTGGACAGGTACGTGCCGAGTAAAACTGTGAGGGACGGGAAAAACCGACCGTGGTACAACAACAAAGTTAGGAAACTACTGCGAAAGCAAAGAGAGCTCCACTCCAAGTTTAAACGCAGCCAAAACCTCTCAGACAAACAGAAGCTAAACGATGTCAAAGTTAGCGTAAGGAGGGCTATGCGTGAAGCGTTCAGTGAATTCGAAAGTAAAATTCTATGTACCGACTTGACAGAAAATCCTAGGAAGTTCTGGTCTTACGTTAAATCAGTAAGTGGCTCGAAACAGCATATCCAGACACTACGGGATGATGATGGCATTGAAACAGAGGATGACACGCGTAAAGCTGAAATACTGAACACCTTTTTCCAAAGCTGTTTCACAGAGGAAGACCGCACTGCAGTTCCTTCTCTAAATCCTCGCACAAACGAAAAAATGGCTGACATCGAAATAAGTGTCCAAGGAATAGAAAAGCAACTGGAATCACTCAATAGAGGAAAGTCCACTGGACCTGACGGGATACCAATTCGATTCTACACAGAGTACGCGAAAGAACTTGCCCCCCTTCTAACAGCCGTGTACCGCAAGTCTCTAGAGGAACGGAGGGTTCCAAATGATTGGAAAAGAGCACAGATAGTCCCAGTCTTCAAGAAGGGTCGTCGAGCAGATGCGCAAAACTATAGACCTATATCTCTGACGTCGATCTGTTGTAGAATTTTAGAACATGTTTTTTGCTCGAGTATCATGTCGTTTTTGGAAACCCGGAATCTACTATGTAGGAATCAACATGTATTCCGGAAACAGCGATCGTGTCAGACACAACTCGCCTTATTTGTTCATGAGACCCAGAAAATATTAGATACAGGCTCCCAGGTAGATGCTATTTTTCTTGACTTCCGGAAGGCGTTCGATACAGTTCCGCACTGTCGCCTGATAAACAAAGTAAGAGCCTACGGAATATCAGACCAGCTGTGTGGCTGGATTAAAGAGTTTTTAGCAAACAGAACACAGCATGTTGTTATCAATGGAGAGACGTCTACAGACGTTAAAGTAACCTCTGGCGTGCCACAGGGGATTGTTATGGGACCATTGCTTTTCACAATATATATAAATGACCTAGTAGATAGTGTCGGAAGTTCCATGCGGCTTTTCGCGGATGATGCTGTAGTATACAGAGAAGTTGCAGCATTAGAAAATTGTAGCGAAATGCAGGAAGATCTGCAGCGGATAGGCACTTGGTGCAGGGAGTGGCAACTGACCCTTAACATAGACAAATGTAATGTATTGCGAATACATAGAAAGAAGGATCCTTTATTGTATGATTATATGATAGCGGAACAAACACTGGTAGCAGTTACTTCTGTAAAATATCTGGGAGTATGCGTGCGGAACGATTTGAAGTGGAATGATCATATAAAATTAATTGTTGGTAAGGCGGGTACCAGGTTGAGATTCATTGGGAGAGTGCTTAGAAAATGTAGTCCATCAACAAAGGAGGTGGCTTACAAAACACTCGTTCGACCTATACTTGAGTATTGTTCATCAGTGTGGGATCCGTACCAGATCGGTCTGACGGAGGAGATAGAGAAGATCCAAAGAAGAGCGGCGCGTTTCGTCACAGGGTTATTTGGTAACCGTGATAGCGTTACGGAGATGTTTAATAAACTCAAGTGGCAGACTCTGCAAGAGAGGCGCTCTGCGCGGTGTAGCTTGCTCGCCAGGTTTCGAGAGGGTGCGTTTCTGGATGAGGTATCGAATATATTGCTTCCCCCTACTTATACCTCCCGAGGAGATCACGAATGTAAAATTAGAGAGATTAGAGCGCGCACGGAGGCTTTCAGACAGTCGTTCTTCCCGCGAACCATACGCGACTGGAACAGGAAAGGGAGGTAATGACAGTGGCACGTAAAGTGCCCTCCGCCACACACCGTTGGGTGGCTTGCGGAGTATAAATGTAGATGTAGATGTAGAACAGCTGTAAATTGTCGTAGCTGTGTTGGGAAAATACCAGAGTTCCAAGCGCTGATAGAAAGCACTGTTGCTCAAATCGTTACAGGCACTTAAAGCTGGCTAAAGGTGGAGATGAGTTCAGCCGAAATTTTTGCGAAGAGCCTAAGGTTTTCTGAAAGGATAAGCTAAACACGGTTGGCGGTGGCATGTTTGTTGTTGTTAGAGTAGTTTATCTTGCCACAAAAATGGAGTAGATACTTCCTGTGAGTTAGTATGGACAGAGGTCATTGATGGCAACCGGAATAAAATAATAATTGGATCCTTTTACCGACCTCCGAATTCAGATGACACAATAGCTGAAATGTTCAAAGAAAATTTGAGTTTGATTCCAAACACGTACCAGACTCATACGATTATAGTTGGTGGTGACTTTAATTCAGCCTCGATATGTTGGCGGAAATATATGTTTAATCCCGGAGGTACGCATAAAACATCATCCGAAATCGTGCTAAATGCATTCTCTGAAAATTATTTCGAGCAGTTACCGTAGTTCATGAGCCCATGCGAATAGTAAACGGTTGGGAAAACACACTTGACCTCTTATAAACAAATGATCCTGAGTTAATAACGAGCATCAAATCGGATTAGTGAACACAGGGCTGTATTAGCGAGATTGAATATTGTAACCCCCAAATCCTCCAAAAAAACAGCAGATTATAATTCACTTGGCGTCTTCCTGAGGGACAATCTCCACTCTTTCCAAATTAATAATATAAGTGTAGACCACATGTGGCTTGAATTCAAAAAAATAGTATCGGCAGCAATTGAGAGATTTATACCAAATAAATTAACAAACGACAGACCTGATCCTCCATGGTACACAAAACGGGTCAGAACAACGAAACAAACATGGTGAATTTAAACAGACGCGAAATCCGCAAGATTGGCGATCTTTCACAGAAGCTCGAAATTTAGCGGTGACTTCAGTGCGAGGGGCTTATAATAGTTTCCACACAGAAACTTTGTCTCGAAACCTGGCAAAAAATCCAAAGAGACACTGGTAGTATGTGAAGTATGTTAGCGGCAAGAAACAAGCAATGCCTTCTCTGCGCGATAGCAATTGAGTCACTACCGAAGACAGTGCTGCCAAAGCAGAGTTACTAAACACAGCCTTCTGGAAAGCCCTCACAAAAGAATACGAAGTAAATACTCCAGAATTCGAATCAAGAACAGCTGCCAATATGAGTAACGTAGAAGTAAATATCCTCGGAATAGTGAAGCAACTTAAATCACTTAGTAAAAGCAAGTCTTCTGGTCTGGACTATATACCAATTAGGTTCCTTTCAGAGTATGCTGATGCATTTTCTCCATACTTAACAATCATATATAACCGTTTGCCCGACGAAAGATCCGTACCCAAAGACTGGAAAGTTGCACAGGTCACCCCAATATTCAAGAAAAGTAGAAGAAGTAATCCACTAAATTAGAGGCCCATATCATTAACGTCGATATCAGTAGGATTTTGAAACATAGACTATATTGTGTTCGAACAATATGAATTACCTCGAAGGAAACGATCTATTGACACACAGTCAATATGGATTTAGAAAACATCATTCTTGTGAAACACAACTAGCTCTTTATTCGCATGAAGTGCTGAGTGCTGTTAACAAGGGGTTTCAGATTGATTCTGTAATTCCGGGTTTCCAGAAGGCTTGTGACACTATACCACACAAGCAGCTTGTAGTGAAATTGCATATTTATGGAGTATCGTCTCAGTTATGTGACTGGATTTGTGATTTCCTGTTAGAGAGGTCACAGTGCGTATTAATTGACGGAAAGTCATCGACTAAAACAGAAGTGATTTCTGGCATTCCTCAAGGTAGTGTTATAGGCCCTTTGCTATTCCTTATGTTTGTAAACGATTTGGGAGACAACCTAAGCGGCCGTTGTTTGTTGTTATTTATCGACTAATAAAGTCATCAGAAGATCAAAACAAACCGCAAAACGATTTAGAAAAGATATCTGAGTGATGCGAATATTGGCAGTTGACCCTAAATAACGAAAAGTGTGAGGTCATCCACATGAGTGCTAAAAGGAATCCGTTAAATTTCGGTTACACGATAAATCACTCAAATCTAAAGGCCATAAATGCAACTAAATACCTAAGAATTACGATTACGAAGAACTTAAATTGGAAGGAACACACAGAAAATGTTTTGGGAAAGCTAACCAAAGACTGCGTCTTATTGGCATAACACTTAGAAAATGTAACAGACCTACTAGGGAGATTGCCTACACTACGCTTGTCCGTCCTCTTTAAGAATACTGCGCAGTGTGGGATCCTTATCAGATAGGATTGACAGAGTACATCGAAGAAGTTCAAAGGAGGGCAGCATCTTTTGTATTATCGCGGAATATGGGGGAGAGTGTCACTGAAATGATACAGGATTTGGGCTGGACGTCATTAAAACAAAGGCGTTTTTCGTTGCGACGGAATCTTCTCACGAAATTCCAATTACCAACTTTCACCTTCGAATGCGAAAATATTTTGTTGACACCGACTTACATAGAGAGAAACGGTCACCACGATACAATAAGGGAAATCAGAGGTCCTACGGAAAGATATAGGTGTTCTTTCCTCGCGCTATACGAAATTGGAATGATAGAGAGTTGTGGAGGTGATTCGATGAACCCTCTGTCAGGCACTTAAATGTGGTTTGCAGAGTATCCACGAAGACGTAGATGGTCACCACCGATGACACACTGAAATATAGGTTTCAGTTCTGTTTCGCTAAGTATCATTATTCAATGCGGAATTAGTTGTTATTAAGAAAATATGCGACACCAGAATTGCCAAACGGAACGTCACTTTTGTTTATGAAAACATGTGACAGCAGGATTGTCAAACCGACCGTCACTTTACTTTCATTGAGATTTTCGTACAAAAATTCCACCCAAATTTCTGACTTTTCTGGAGGATTTTCCAAAAGTTTTTTTTCATATAAACCTTGTCCGGACCATAAATTACGAAAAGAACAAAAATAAATCAGCCAAATATGTCGAGCCGTTCTGAAGTGACGATCTCTCAAACATGCAGCAATTAATTTTTATTTGTATAGATGCATCTAGCAGCTAACAGTCGAATCTAAAACCGTCAACTAACCTGGGTTGACTAAAGTTGGCCACTTACCTCAGGGGCAGAGGGTTAAGTAGCACTGCCACGGGGTGTTTTATTGTTTGTCTTCCATTACTGACAATTCAAGGGCGTGTGCGACTCTTATTGGTCAGATGCTATAGTATAAATTTCAAACTGAAGTAAGATCATTCGTGAATTCGTGTTATGTAGACGGTCATCTTCAAAGTGGTGCGCTCTTGTAGTAAAGAATATGAAATTAAATTAAGGCTGCTGTAATACAACAAAATGAGTAGACGACATGACATTCAAAATATTTAATAAATATTTGTGATACTGTCTCATACTGCATAAAGCATTTGAATATAACCACAATTACTGTCATTCATTAGTTAATCATCCGCTCACAAAGACAACACATCAACACTTCGCCAGGCAATTACAGTGTCATAGCTTTCGTGTCGCCGAGGGTTGCGGCAGTCGGAAACAGAACAGTCGACACGAATTGTTCAGGATGGTGCAGGCTTTTAACAATCAGTACTAGTGGGCAAGCGGCCCATTAACGGTGCCCTTACCATAGATATTTTAATATGGGACCATAATATAACAATTTATGTAGGTTACCAATTAATAATAAAATATGTACATATGAAGCCCAAGGTCCCGCCCCATGATGTGAATGCTGGCTCTTGAACAGAAAAGTTTGAGGACCACTGGTTTAAATTGTACAATGAGAGCCAAATAGAGGAATCGATAAAAACATTAGAACAGGAACAACTGATAAAACTACTATGTAAAAGGAGATACGTCTGTTCCAGGATGTGGTATGGTAATTCAGTTGACTGTAGCGACAGACGAAAAACAAGTATAAAAGGTTAAGTTTATCCATCACGGATTTTTAAGAACCTGTGACTGTTTAGTCAACATAAATACATAAAATTGCAACCAATCACTTTTTGAAACGGTTATTTATTCCATGAACCGGTTTTCAAACCTTTTCAGGCCTGAAAAAAAATCAAAAAAATTAGAGATAGTAGGTGCACTCATATAAGTAGACCGATATGCACTAGTTAAAAGCGGAAAAACTGTAGAATAGCATACTTTATTGTGTGAAATGCTACTGGCACAAGTCATGATTCTAATTCAGAAAACCAATCAACGCGGTGTTTAGATAAAATATCGGACGTCAGTACAGAAAATAGTTGTACTTCAACAGCCCATTCAGCGTTCTGTGAGTTGCCTAAATCATTAAAGCTGACAGGAGAAGCATATAATAACAACGTCCATTACCAACCTATTAAAAAAGTCTTAACTGCAAATTTCGCTCGGCCGAGAACAGCCTCATAAAACGGATCTCTAACGGGCGAGTGTCGTTGAAGGAGCAATGGAACGTAAAACGAAAGATCTCGTAAAGTGTAGCATAAACAGAGCAGGGAGGCAACCACGACAAGACAAACAAAGGGAAGAGGACGGTGCAGAGAGGCGTTGGCTCATATATAATTTACAAGGTCGCTATAGGTACGAAAAAACTGAGCACCTCGAAAAAAAACCCAGAAATTATAAAACGTAAGTGGGTAGCCTGAAGGTGTATCAGAATCAACACTGAAGCTCTTCCCAAACTCTCGACTGCTAATGATACCCTGTTAGGCTTTCTTTAGTAATACTCGTTGTCCTCGAGCTTGATTAATCTAGGGGTCCAACTGATTAGCTTTCTGCAACCCTATATTTTCTACTATTTCATCAGTTTTGTTACTGAATACGTCTCTGTCAGTATCATACACATCTCACTCACTTATGCTTGCCAGGAAGAGTAAGAAAGGCCACCTTAGAAAAATTTATGACTGCAGTGCTGATAAACCTCTTACGTCATTTGATTTTCAAACAGCTGAGCAGAACTGAACGTACTCAGACATTTCTCTCTTTACTTATTCTGATCTCACTAAACTGACACACAATATTTTTAGCGCAACGCAATATAACTTTCAATAATCCCTACAAAAGAATGGCACGACTAACAATAACCTATATCTTTCATGAATCACTTACCTCACAAAAATCTTCGTTTCTCGAACTACTGCAATACAGCGAGCGATAATACTGCCAGCTACATAAAAGATTCTAACTACTGAAGGCACTAACTACTGATAGGCATAGTTAGCAAATGAAAGATTTTGATAGAGAACAAACAATGTATTTACCTTAATAGTGTTCAAAAGTCATCATATGTATATCAGTTCATGACATCCAGGCTTACAAATTTCCTCTTTTTGACGGACACATGTCCAGATCGTCCGCTCAAAATTTTGGCATCTCTCTCTCCACCTCGTCCACTGCTGGTAGCTCACCTCCAACTGCGCGCTGTTCACATCAAACTGCCCAACACTATAATGGCGAATATTCCAACAATGCAAACCAGCCACAGACTGCACACAGCACAGTCAGTTATTTTCATACAGAGCGCTACGTGGCGTTACCAACGTAAAAACCTAAACAGCCTACTTACGAGAGTATGATATTTCTACGCGTTCCAATAAATTTTTTATAATTGATTCTGTTTTAAATCTCTTTGCAGCATTTTTTTTAAACTGAAAATGAAAGACCTACCAATGATTTGCTTGAATACATTTTGAAACCTTTTAACGACTTAACCAAGCTGGATGTGTGCGATATCTGGGGACATTAATACATAAAGCGACTTCGAAAGGAGCCTAATGTGTCTCTTTGGGCTCGAGACGTTTGTAAAACCGAGTAGCATATGACATATCAACTCGTAAACACGAAAATTTGATCTTTTTTTTCAAGTTCAAGTGATTTCTGTATTTCATTTAGCGCATGGGAATTTTGTTTAGTAACAAACACGAGACACTTTATTATTGTTCTGCAACTGTTAATACTCCTTAACCGATTTCCGAGACTCAGCCCATATTCAGGTGACACTGCATCTCACAGTCATGGTTCAAAGAGATGCCAATTAAAGATATATTGGTGAGAGAGGCAGGGAACAAAGTAAAATTATTCTCTGATAGTCAATTTGGAGGCTGAAACTTCATTATCTTAATGGTCTTCATCATATAACCTTAACGACTGCAAAGAGACTGCAGAATATAGGAGTAAAAGTCAAAATTACACATGTTCATCGAAAACAAACTAAGAACTGCAACAAAGAAATTTGATGTGACAAATACGAGTATACCAGCAAACATGTGAATATAATGCTGGCAACAAATGGTTTCGTTTAAGGAGCATGGATTTGTTTGTTTGTTTGTTTGTTTGTGTGTGTGTGTGTGTGTGTGTGTGTGTGTGTGTGAGAGAGAGAGACAGAGAGAGAGAGAGAGAGAGAGAGAGAAAGTCAATTAAAAACTGACACGCTGAGGCTGCGCATAGTAACAACAAGGAACGGAAATCAGATTAGCACAACACACATGTTGTATAGTCGTTTTGGACATTTTGCTGGATTTTTCCTTCTGATTATTATCTTCACCACCTGATCAACGTGGCAAAACTAACTCCTTCACGGGTTTCATTTTGTTCAGTCTCCTTTGTTGCTGTCACACTGACATTTCACAAGCAGGTGACCCTGCAGGACCAAAATAATTTTTGTGGGGCACAAATTTATTGAAAAAAGTGACAATATCTAATGAAAATATTTAATGTTGGGAAATTATAATAAAGTGGAAATTATTTCTTTTGGAAATTTCTAATAAAAGGAAATTAGAACATTGATAGTATTATATTAAACTAATCCTGTCACGAAGAAGCACACACACAGCGGCTATACATTACGTGTCGAGAGTGTGTTCAAGCATAATTTATTTCACTGCACGCAACAAGGAAATCTTCTTCCAAATGAGTTTTGTAATTAGTTTCTGATGATATCTTACAGGTAAAGGATGCTCGATTCTGTTCTGGATCAGCACAGCTGTTAATGACAATGCTGTTGCAACATAAGAAGCTGAAAGAGAAAAACGGTACATTGTGTGTTATAAGTTTCTGCTTGTCAAGAAAGACAACACCCTATCCATTCTTCATTGTTCATTTGCTAACATTGCTCTGAGTATTCATTGCATTGAAGAAGTATTCAAAATATTTGTGGTTTAGGAAAGGGGTGGGGATAACGAATGTAAATGGAGGTAATAACTTATTCGATTTTCCCAAAATTATAAATCTAACATTGAAACTCCTTTTAACGAAATTATTCATTCTTTTTTAACCATATCACAGACACCAAGCATTACTGAAGTACAAAATTGCTATCACTTTTACTTTTAAATTATAAAATCAAGATGTCCTTGTAACTAACAGAAGTGAATGGAACTTGCTAACACCTTATACGACTGATAAATCATCTCCTTCACCTTATACTCAAAGGCACTGAAATTGAAAAATAACAAACTATAATAACCGCTAAACGAGCGCAAAGCAATGTGACAAATACGTTTTGCTTGCTGAATCGTTTCTGCGTCCAAATCAAATTCCAAAAATTTTCCCTCCGACAATATTCAATTTTTAGCTATAAATAGTTTAAAGCTGTCGCAGGTCAGGGTTACAATGAACACTGCTGGGTAGTGGGAGCTGTCTTGGTGCTTGTCAGGAGGTGCTAGACTCCCACTTGGTATGTCCTGGGTTTGGATGGTGGCGAGGGAGACTGGAGGACGCCCCGGGCGGCTGCAGAGAGACAGTGACTGTGAAGACAACAGATCTTTATTATTCTCTTCGACTTAAACCACTGTCTGGGTGCGCCGTCTCTTAATGTTCTGGCGTTGGAACAGCATGCAGAGCAAGCGGCCTGTGTCACTTGCTCTCAACTGGGTGGCGATGCTGCTTATAAAGTGAATGCTGGCTCACTGCATACTGACTATAGTCGAGTTGGCGTAAGTTAATCCCCGGCAGATGCAATGGACTGAAAGCGGCAGCTTTGCGGGCCTACGTGCACCAATAACGTAACGCGACTTTGTAAACGTCCTTATGGCAAAGCTTCAGTGTTGTCACAGCTCTGTAGAAGGCTGGTGTTTTCGCCTGCAGCCGCTAGCGCCTCGCCGCCCTGAGTGCTGTCTCGACTAATAGGCCGCTGCGGCCGGACTTCTGGACACGGCTTTGCTACCGGCATGAGGCAACCAGAGGCGTCTTACAACGACGGCGGCCGGCTGTCCCAGGGATGCGGCAGGCGATGGGTCTTCTCATCCTAAAGATGAATTTAAGCCTTTTGACTTAAAAGTTAAATTCAAAAATGTAGTAAGAGGCAGTTGATTTCTCGTCAAGCCATTCTTTCCCACGGTCACATTCTGGGCCGTTTGCTAGAGAGTAGCGGCGGATGGCCGGTGGACACTTCCAGCGCAGCGCCGGGTGGTCGTCGGTTTACGGTCCAGGGGCGGCAGTGGTAGTTTCTTCGTTAAGTCCGGTGTCGTCCGGCACAGCATGGTCCTGCTGTATGAATTATGAGTGCGCCAGTAGATCGGTGACGATGTCGAGGCGGCGTCCGGTGACCCACACGATCGTGCGGGCCCTTTAAATACAGTTGTTGGGTACTCACTACTTGTAAGATGTCGCGTGTCTAGGTCACACGGAGGATTCTTGAGCGGGGGCCAATGACCGAGGTTAGACAGTTGCCACAGTGTTTCGAACCGCAGAAGCTTCTGAAACCAGCCGTCTACGTGAGGAAGTGGTTTGGAAACATCTAAATGTTGCTGGGGTGGCCAGGCAGGCAGCTACTTGAATGTGACAGCTGCCAGTGGCTGCACCCTGGTCACGACTGTGGGCCAGACTGTGTTATATGCCGGTACAGTCATCAGTGTCATTTTGTTCAATCTTCTTTGTTGGTATCACATTGACATTTCACTAGCAGGTGACACTGCAGGCAAGAATTAAGAAAAATCGTGGACGAGCATGAGGTTTAAATTTGCAAATTTGTTTCACGTCCTACAACCCAATTCGATGTCTTTCTGCGCGCTTTCATACTTTTGTGCTATGAAGCCATAACAAAAAATCACCGCAGCATTCCTCATCAGACTGGAGACTCAGCAGTACGAACAAGTGTAGTACAAAACCTGTAAAATAAACGTAGCAACGATATCTGAGCTGCGACACTCGTCGCAAACATGCGAAATGTTTCGTTTTGTTCTTCAGTGTTGTAAGCGAATTTCTTACAGATATCCTATGCAAACCACTTATAAGTTAATGAAACATGTGTACAACATTCATGGTTCT